>NC_067398.1:680750811-681050811 GCF_016432865.1 Antechinus flavipes | reverse complement strand
ACTTGGAAATATTCTGTATAAATTGCAAAGTGGGTGTGTAGGTCAGTGTTGTTGATATTCTCAATATCACATTTCAAGTATTTAATAAGATCCAGACTTTTTTTTTTTGCACTTTTTCTATATTTTCTTTCTTTAAAGACTTTGTGAATTGATCCTTTATGCCCTCATAATTGTATCATCTTTAGAAGGGATCTCCTTTATGTTTACTTGTTCCAATCTGGTGACTTTCTTAGTCTTCATTCTAACCTCTATATTTGTATATCATAAGATCATGGATGTAGGGCTAGAAGAGATCTGAGAATCCATTTTTGTCTACTCCTTTCATTTTACAGATGAGAAAACTGAGGCTGAGCAAGGTTAAGTGACATGCCACTGGTATAAAAGAATAGATAGGGAATTTTAACTCAAACTCTCTTAATTCAAAATTCACTGCTTTTTAGAAAATTCTTTGAAGATCTTTTCTATAATTTGTCCCCCTACTTAAATACTTTGGTATTACTTGCCAAGCTTTCTTTAATTAAATTGCTTTTTTTCTGCTTCATGAGAGGTAAATAAATACAACTTCTAAGGAAGCACAAATAATGAAATTATCCCATCTTTATAGAGACTTTAAAAAACGAAAGATACCTGTTGAATTAAAAAGAAGACATAAAGAATGACAGACCATTACAAGATTTCTTGTACACAAAGGAATAAAAGATCCAATAAAAATGGAACAGGCCCAAACCGCCATAGGCTCACCTTTATAGCACCAAAGGGAAGGATGACTCACAGTGAGTGTAACATTCAGGAATTTGGTGCCTTGAGAGACTCTTCAGGGAGAGTGTGCCCCTGTGAAAAGAATTCTGGGGGAAGGTTGGCATCATGGGAAGATTAGGTGGTCCAGAAAAGAGATTCCATGGCAAATTGGAAAGAAAATGATCACAGAAAGGACAAAGGATAGAATTGGTTTGCTTTGTCAGGGACAGACTATTATATGGAACAAAATTTCTATCCTAATTACTTCCTGCAAGGAAATGATGATTCTAAGAGTGAACTGCAATGGATAAAATGAGGAAGGGGGCAAGATCTAAAGGAAATAACAAAGAAATTATTTAGAAGCAGGATCTCAAAATTAGTATTTTACAAACTTTAATTCCTTGAAGAACAAAAAGTGACTAAAGAAGGAATAAGTAAGCATAAAAACATGAAATAAGGAATAAATAAAATATGGAAGAGAATTAGCAAAGAAAAGGGAAAGAAATCCTTTTGAGCAAAAAGTACAGAAAATGGGGGAAAAAACAAAAACAGAACAAACTTAAAGAAGCTAAAGGGGTGGAAGTTGGGGAGCACCTTTAATTATTTAATGGAAAAGAAAAAAAAGAATTAGGTAATCATGTAAAAGAAAGTATGGTGTGTAATTATGACAGGTTTATTAGTGTCATAATCAAGTATACGCTTAAATAATTCAAGATTGAGTTGTTCCAGAGGGAATTACAGAGTTAATTGGTTATAGAAGTCAATCTTACTCTGAAGGAAAATAGATGGGGAAGGGGATAAAAAAGAGGGGGAGAAGGGCATAAAAGGGAGGGTAGATTGTGAGAAAAGGGTTAGAAGGGACAGAGTAAAAGAAGAGAATAGAATAAATGAGAGAAATACAGTTAGCAAGAGTAATTGTGGGAAAAAAATTGCATCAGCTTTCTCTAATGAAAGCCTCATTTCTCAAACATTTTATGAAATTAAGAGCCATTCCCCAATTGATAAATGATGAAAAGATAAAAATTTTCAGATGAAGTAATAATAGCTATCACCATATGAAAATTTATTTTCAATTAGAGAAATGTAAATTGAAACAATTTTGAAGTACTATTACATATTAGATTGGCTAATAGAATGATAGAAAAGGAAAATGACAAATGTTTGAGAGGTTGTGGGGAAAATGAAATATTACTCTATGGTTGGTGGAGTTGTGAACTGATTGAACCATTCTGGAGGACAATTTGGAACGATACCTAAAGGGCAGTAAAACCATGCATATCTTCTAATCTAGTCTGTGTTCCAAAGGAGATAAAAAAACAAAAAGAAAAAGGACCTATGTATGTCAAAAATATTTATAGGAGCTCTTTTCTGGGAGCAAAGAATTGGAAATTGAGGTTATGCCCATCAGTTGGGGAATGGCTGGATAAATTGTGATATGAGATTCTGATGGAATATTATTGTGCTACAAGAAATGATAAGCTTGAAGCTCCCAGAAAAAAGACTTCTTGAGCCATTGCAAAATGAAATGTTTTATGTACAAAGTAACAGCAATATTGCAAGATGATTAGCCATGAATGACATAACTGATATGTCTGAATACAGACTGAAGCACACTTTTTGTCCATGTTTTCTTTCACAGCATGACTTTGGGAAATGTTTTGCATGACTATGCATTTATAATCTTGCTAACTGTATAACCTTGGGCAAGTCATTTTACTACCTGAGTTTCCTCTTTTATAAAACGGATTTGATATCCACAGTTGTCATGAAGATCAAGTGAGATAAAATTTTTGTAAAATGTTAAATGCTAGCAAAGGTGACAGATGCAAGAGTCTTTTCATAGTTGTGTGGGAATATAAGGAGCAAAATGAATAAAGATGTGAGAAAAAGAAATTGGATCTGAGCCTGAAGGGTTATTAACATATATACTGTATAGGGAAAATATGTTTGAAAATCCTAAAATGTTTCTTTGTCTATTAAAAAAAAATATACTGCCAAAATTATCTGTCTTTTCTTTCCATAGTAATTTTGTGGTTAAAAAAATTGAACAGAATTTGAGATATTTATTTCTTTATCTTTCATTAGGTAATTTGTGAAAGAAGTGAAAATAAATCTGCAGAATTGAAGGAGCGAATTAGAGAATATTTAAAAGGTAGGTACTTGAAACATAGAGTTGTAATCAGAACATTTGAGGGAACTTGTATCAATAACCCTGCTTTCAAGCAGGTGAATGCCACAGACAGGAGTCATAGCACTTGAGAACCTGAAGCAGCTTTGAGGCAATCTAATGTAACTTAGTTTTCAGGTGGTGAAAGTGGCTCCCCAAAGTCGCCAGCTCATCATTGCTACCTAGTCCCCTTTCCTGATAGACAAAATGATGTCAGACTGTGAAGAGGTAGGATTGGGAGTCATCTGCACAGGAAGTAGTGTTGGGCTGGGATCACCATGGGGCAGTGCAGTGGAAGGAGGTGGCCAGAGATTGCCCTGGAGCCCGAAAGGGAACTTTGGTTAAGAAGGGAGAGGATAAGAGGTGCAGGCACAGCAGGGAGGGAAGGTGAGGACCAGAAAAAGGCCCTGGGTGTGGGGAGGTCATTGATGACCTGCCTAGAAGTGGAAATAACAGCACCTTCCCCTCCCAGGGTGGTTGTGAGGACCAGATGAGAAACTAGTTAGAAGATGCTTAGCCTGAAGTTCGTCACATAGCAGGTGCTTAATGAATGCTTACTAACTGACCAACTTGTTCAGAACGTACAGCTTAGTAAATACTTGAGGGAGGATTTGAACTTGGATCCTTCTGATTCCACTTCCAGCTCTTTAGCTCCCATCCCCCTAGGTAGGAATTGTTACTTTTCTGGAATTTTATTGATGTGGCCATCTTGTTTGCTGATAAATATTGCCCTCTTCCACATTTTATTAAGTGGCTTTAGGAGTTAGTTGTGGCCAGAGTTTAAACACCCAGTGACATGGTGATAAGTGTCTTGGTCTTGGTCTTAGAAGTCCTCATATATGATCCGCTGCTAGATCTATACCCTTCCCAATTGTAAGACTTATGCCAGGACTGGCGGTACCTCCCTGTCCCCCCCTCAAAAAAGAAAAGGCTACACAGCCCTTAAGTCTGCTTTACATTCCTGCTGCCATAGCAATAACGCTGACTTTTCTTGTGTGCCAGCCTATACCTTAAGAGTGACAGCATTTTTAAATGGGTCCAGGTCCTAAATCAAACTTGAGGGGTGGTTTGGAGTAACAGAAGTTCAGGTCAGGGAAATGTATTTCTCAACATAGGACAGTCAAGGAAACCAGTTTATCAAGGAGAGATAGGAAATGAAAGGCAACTGAGAAAACAGATGGAAATAGGTCCACTTTGCTTCCAGGCAGATTTGGGTTCCCTATTGGGGCCCCAGGGGAGTGGGACATCCTTCTTCCCATATCAGTTGAGTCTGGTGGGTTTTTGAAAAATACTTATCTGAGTCTAGCAGGGCCAAAGATTGGGGGAAGGGAATAAGGAGCCTGGACTCAGGGACTCATTCTAATTAATGCTAAAAACCAAAAAACTCCAATTGGAAGGAAACAACAAATATATATTTTAGTTCTCTTTATGTTTTGAATTGAATAGTTTTAGCATGGAAAAAACATTAGATTATATTCATTGCTTATTTTTATGCTAAAATATGATAGCTGGAACTAATCAGAACATTGTAACCCAAGTTTTAAAAAGTGAAAATGCACTATTTTTTCTTCAGGTCATTATTATGTGCCACTCCTGAGGGCAGAAGACAATTCCTCTCCTGTGATTGGTGACATATGGACTCCAGATAAAGCAGATGGGCGCCCTCATATAGCAACACCCCGATTTGGGAGTAGCCCTAAAGATCCTGTTCTGAGTGTGAGAGCTTTTGCGGGGCCCGTAAGCCAATCCAAAGTAGGTGATCATGAAAGTATCTTAATGTATTTTGATTAACTGAGTTATTAGTTTTGTATCTTGTTGGGAAGATCCTATCCCATGAAAAGCTTTAAAATTTTCCAGATACTTAATAAAAAACAGTGACCTCATCTCTATTTAAACAGCTAATGGAAAGAATGATATTGGGCCACTGGAAATATCTTTCTTGTTCCTCTAGGAACAAATCCCTTAGTGACTTTATATTTCTTTTTTTGGAGCAGAGATATACTTAGGAAGCTGTACTAGGATGACTTGGCTAGGATAATAAGACTAACTAATCAAGGCCAAAAGTGGGATTAAAAATTTGGAAAGAGCCCCTTCCCAGATTGATTAGGGTTATAATAAGTAATTTGTTCCTTAGTTTAGCAAATACCTTGGTGGAATTATATCTTCCCTCTGACCAAGGGGATTCCTCATATTCATGTTTATAATTTAGAAATTTTTACTTTAGGTATACTAACTTGAGCTTGTAACATTTTTTGGTAGAAAACAGTTGAGCTCTTTTTAAGTTTTCTTGGCTTAGTAAACAACAGATAAAGTTTATCATAATACTTGAATTTTTCTCTTTTTAGGCGGAAGACTTTCGTAGACTTTGGAAAACTCCCCCTCGAGAGAGAGCTGATTTCTTTCATAATGTCAGAAAATCCGATCCTGAAAGAGGTGTTGAAAGAGTGGGGAGGTATGCGGGGGGGAGGGGGGGAGCATGCTATAATAAGATCGAACAGTACTATTGGCCAGTGAGCTGTAGGATTTGTTTTTTATTTGAACAAAAATTATTTTAGTCAGATATATAATTGATCAAGCTGAAGAATTTGGCTTTTTATACTGTGATGCAAAATTTTTAGTTTTTTGGTATTTTGAAGTTGTAGAATAATGATGGAAGTTTTTGTTGTTTAGCTATGTCCAACTCTCCATGATCTTATTTGGGTTTTCTTGTCTAAGATACTGGAGAGGTTTTGCTGTTGCTTCTCCATTTTATTTTATATATGAAGAAATTGAGGCAAACAGGGTGAAGTGACTTGCCCAGGGTCACACAGCTAGTAAGTATTTGAAGCTGGCTTTGAACTCAGGAAGATGAGTTCTTTCTGACTCCAGCCTTGCTATTCTATCCACTGAGCCATCTCACTGCCCTTAATGGAAGTTGAGGCCTTAAAGAATATATTACAATTACATGTGTGTTAAATTTGTTAAAATTTTTATTTTCTTCTAAAATATTAAATTGTGGTTTTTAAGTTTCATTGGACCCATATTCACTTGTAGTATAAATATTTTGCAGTTTTGTAGAATAAGTCAATTTATTTTGGTATATAGACCATGATTTGAGTAAGGTGGGGTATTCATGGGGAACATCACTTGTGATTGTTATTAATTCTACCATAGAGGATCCACTTAATGAGCTAGAGGTCTGCCTCTAGTTCTTCAAGTCTTGGGAGTACCCCTGTATTACCTGAGGTATCTTTTGTTCCCACTGAAGAAATATTTTTTTCAGGAACAAGAACAATAATGAACTTTGATTACTGGATTGGATGAATGATTTAGAGTGCTATGAGAAATTTTTATTTACTTGTGGGTGTGAAAAGTGCTCAAGGAAAGGTTAGAATTTTCACTTTGCCAACTTGTAATGGAATGAAAAACTTATTTTTTTTTTAAGATTACATAGATAGTAAAAAATAATAGACAGTATATTGTATAACTGTGAGAGACAGAAAAAAAACATTTAATATGTTTAACTCTTTTAATCTTTTTAACCATTAAAAAACCCAACTTATTCCTTTGATTATTTTGTTCAGGGTTTTTCCCCACTAATTTATGGAATGCTTTGCTTGTTTGCCTAAATGTTCCTCTGCTATTCTTGAATGGAAAGAGATTTTGTAAATGTAAAGTATAAATACTTGGAGTTCAAGTTAAGGATAAAATTAGATAGAATTCAGATTGCTTATTCAGTAAGTGTATGTTTCTCACATTAATTTTTAAAAAGCTTTTTCTCCATGTATTTTGTTTTATTTATTACAGGGAGTTAGCCCATGAGCTGGGATTTCCATGGGTTGAGTACTGGGAATTTTTGGACTCCTTTGTTGACCTTTCTTCCCAAGAGGGCCTACAAAAACTAGAAGAATACCTTTGTGAACTTGAAATGAGCAAAAAAGGCCTCGAAGAAACAGGAGAAAATGAGACTTACAACAAACCTAAAATTTATAATACTTCTGGTAAGAAACATGTTTATAGTTTGAGTACTATTTTAAAAAAGAGCCATCCTGATTTCAAACTATCTATTATGAGACATTTAATTAGTCAATCATTATGTCTTTGTAATTTTTATCTCTTCTAATAATTTTTGGCCTTCTTTTACCCTGCCACTGAAAGGTTCAAATTCTCTTCATTTGTAGTTCTGATGTGCCTTTATAAATTACATAGTCAGAATCAGGACTGTGGTATTCAGAATAAGGTATGAATTTTAGTACATGACATGCATTGGTCACAGTTAGCAGTACTTCAGACTCTAACCCCATAGGGTCTGTCAGGGTCAGTGTCTACAGATGTATTTTGCAGATAATTTTTACTTTTTTTCTTATATTTATTGTTTTGTGTTTTTGCACATTTGCTTGTTTGTCCTTTTGCCCCTGATCAAGCTCCATTCATTGCGTTCAGGTTTAATTTGTTGTAGAAGTTAAGCCTATAATAATGAGGTAGGTATAACTCCCTTATTCAACAATTTAAAGAAATCTAGCTTAGGTCATTTAGTGCCTCTTCCTGTTTTATGCAGGAGTCCCTTCTATAATATTCCTGATTGTATAGAATCTCATCTTGAACATTTTTTATGACCAGTGCAGTCATCTCATGAAGAAAACCCTATAGAGAGTCAAAATTTCCCTCTGTAACTTTTAGCCACTGTTCTTTATTCTTCTACTCTTAGGAAATAAGCCCAATAAGTCCTTCACATGATGTCCTTCAGTCATTTGAAGACACTAATCATGACCCGTTCTCTGAATATCATAGAAAGAGTCAGACTTCCAGGAGGAGGGCTAGATTTGGCAACTTGTATGTTTCCATAGAAAATTGAGTCTATGTCCTTTCTCAGCTTTTTTCAAACTTCATATTTATAGATACAAAACCAATTTGTTGTCTGTGTCCAGACCCAATTCTCGGTGTGCTTAATTTCTGTTTCATAGTTTCCCTCACTTCAGATATCTCAAATATCTGTCCATCTAAATTAGCTCACAGCCAGAAACTTAGAAGGAGAGTTACAAATGAAGGTTAGTTACATAAGACATCTTTTCCTCCTCCTTTTGTAGGAATAGGTTGCCTTTGTTACTGAAATAATTGTTTGCATTATTCTGCTCTCCCCTGTTATCCTCTCCCCTGGTAATATGCATCTCTCCTCTCACCATTCCCCTCTCCTTCATTCCAGACTTTTTCCTTTTCTGGTCTATTCATGGCTAAAAAGCTTTTCCCACCTGTTTTCAGATGATACTTTTTTCACCTATTGGTTGATTCCACACTTTAGAAAATCCTTGGGAGTGGGATTTTGGGTCATCCATTCGTTTATAATAAAATTCTAACCTTGTAACCTTGTGTCCCCATCACATACATGCACAGACACATAAAAATTTGAGGGAGAAATGACCTGAAAGAAGATTGAGCCAACAGAATTTTGATATGATCTGGTAGAATTTTTATGACTGCTGACTGTGAGCTTAGAAATACCCAGGTTCACGTGATACTTTATACAGTCTGACATTGTGCTTGATGTTGTATTTCTAGTAAAGTACCTTTAATTAGCTCATAGACTTAATTTGTGTTGGTCACCTTTTAATAAAAAAATGCTATTTTCATTTTGATCATTAGGCATTTTAAAATAACCAAAATGTATATTTAGAAAAACAAAGAGCAGAAATTAAAATTATTCATCACCTGGCTCATATATAGATTAAAAAATATAATGAATATTATTTATTTTTAAAATTACCCCCCTTTACCTTTCACAGATAGGAGTAAAAAATGCAGCAACTCCATCTCTGTAGGAGCATTTCTGGATGAAGAAGATGACATGAGCCTAGAAGAAATTAAAAACAGACAGAATGCAGCCAGGAATAGTTGCCAACCACTTGTTTCCCAAGAGCCTGCCATTGGTGCTTTTGGAGACTCACCATGTGATATTCTCTCTATGGAACACACAACAAAAGTAATAGATACATCACACCTACCTGGCCGACACTATGAGAAGGGAAGTTCTTCCAACAGAAATGGGTTTTGTAGTCCTGTCAGTAAAGACAGGATCCTCAGTAGGGAAAAGCGGAAATCACAGAGTGGGGAGGAGTGCTTCCTTTCACCTGTCTGCAATTTAATGACAGAATTTGACAAACTAACATTGGAAGACCAAGGAAATAGATTTTTTGAGAAAACAAACCAAGTTATGGCAAAAACTGATGATGAGAGAATTCTGACTTCAGGATTGAATCAAGTCAAAATTTCTAGAGACCAGGTAGATCAGATCTATGCAAATCAAATAAAGGCAAATTGCTTGTTGGAAGAAGATGCTACTACTGCGGGCAAGTCGGGAAATGGCAAAAGGAGGACAATAAAAGGAATGTCACCTCAAATCGATAGATTGTTCTTGGATTCCAGTGCTCCTGATGGGGACTCCCAGCAGGCTCAGATGCAGCCAGGCTCTTCCTTCCTCTCATCAGAGTCTTCTCCAAGGTGGTTTTCCAAGATTCCACATCCAAATGAAAGAGCCAAGAGATTCTTTCTTCAAGGGTATGAATTTTAACTACTTAGTACATACAGTGTACATATACCTTGCCCCTTTACTAAAATCCTTTCTGGCCATTTATACCTTACATTTGTTTTGTTATTTTTGTGCCTTTCCTAAGAATTTCCTTTTGAAGGGAAAGGAGAAAGTTTTAACTTTATGTTAATCATCCATTGGGCTTAATTACACTTTTATAAAATATCTAGAGTTCATATGAAATTGCATTTAAGGGGATATATTCAAACAAGGATAGCTTGAAGCACGGCTAGATGGCAGTACCTAAGAAGTCATCATGTGGCTTTTGAAGGAAAACATCCACCTTCCAATGCTCTTGACCAGTTTGGTTATCTCTCATTGGGGTCAAATTAGCCTTGCTGCCACATACAGTCAGGACTATAGCTCTAGTACAGTGGCGTTGGCTGTGACCCCCTCATCAGATGGTTTGGAATGAATATATCATTGCTTCTTCCTCATGGAAAGAGGCTGTTGGCATGTAGACAACAATTTACATGCATACTGAGTCTTGAATAAAAAATGCTAAATCTACTACTATTATAGTTAATCTAGTTAGAAACAAAAATGGGATTCAGGGGACTGTTTTTGTTGTTTTTTCCATTCAGTTTATTTTGTTTTCTAGAGAAAAACCAACCAAACTGGACCGGGATGTTTTAGCAGCTATAGAGCGTGTTGACATTGATCCTCAGAAATACCCCGCTATCAACAAATGGAAGAATATTGTTCAATCCTTTTCTGCTTTAGAAAGGCAAAGGTATTGGCAAAAATTTAAATGTACAAATTTGGATCTTTATTCTTTGTAGTTGCCGGTTTGAATGGGCTTTGAATTGACACGCAGATATCTAATAGTTGCAGTGTTTAAAATTGCATTTGCTGTTTTAAATAGAGGATACAGTCTTGGGACCAGGAATACCTATGTGCAAGCCCACTTTGTGGCTGGTTATGTGACTCTGGACAAATCCTTTCCGTGGTCTAAAATTATAGTTGCAAAGAGTCAGTGCCAGCCTGCATTGGAAAGAAGATTCCTCACTTGGACTTGCTATATCCCAGTAAAATTTCAGAATTAGTCCCAAGCCTTATCCTAAGGTTGTAAAATGTGGTGGTTCTGTAGATTGCCTTTGCCACATAAGTGACATGATTTACATTGTGGGCAGTAGGTAAGCCGGGATAAAAGGACATCCATTAAAAAGAGCTATGTCTAGATCCTGAGGCCTGGGTCATTTAATCTTTGAAGCCTGAATTTTCTTGTAGATAAAATGACGGGGTTGGCTGTGCCGATCTCTGGTGCTTCGCAGCTCCAGCTTTTCCACTGATCCCGTCATGCCAAAGAATAAGGTTGTGAATGACACAGACCCATTCCCACTCATTCTTAATGCCACAAGTCATCAGGAACACCTTTTCTATCATCAAAGCACTTAACATCTTCACTCTTGCACACGGGAACTAAAGGACATCGGGGAGTTAGCATTGTTGGAGCTTGGTAGGCTTCCTTTTTTTTCTGCTTGATTTGTCTGCAGGTCATTTCTGTGATGCTGAGGCCCAAAGTCTACATGTTTGTTTCTGTGCTACCTTCCCTCCATTCATTACAAATTGCAAAACATAGTAGTAATATTCCCTTCTTTTCCCTCCCCTCCCATAGCTGGCCAAGCCCTGCACTGAAAGAAAAACTCAGATCCCAGTGTTCAACTTTGGGTTCTCCAAGAAGCTCTGTGTGTTCCAGCCCTGGAAAATATGGCAATTCTTCATGTTCGCCTAGTTTGGGGAGCCCTGGACGGTACAGCCCCGCATATGCAAACTTGGTATTAAAGTTAGGTCACCCTCCAGAGCCGCCTGCCCTGTAGAAGAGACTTTTCTGCTGGGGACCCCATTTAATTTTTCTTTTATTATCTTTGTTTTTTAAAAAGTGGGGAGGCACATGAAAGAAAGTTTTGTTGAAATAACACAAAAGAATGTATTCTGATTATTTATTAATCCTCGTTTACAGAGGACAAATGTACAATTTTTAAAAAAATGCAAATATATATTGTTCATTTTCCCAGTTAGAATACTGTTGATTTGTGAGTTAGCAAAGTGTTAACTCAGAGAAAAGTTTTTAAATAATCCTTTATGGTAAAGCAGTGACAAATTCAGACTATCTTAATTAGCAATTCTTAATAAAAATGAGGATCTTTATAATACAACAAAATGATAATCCATTTTACCTGGCAGACACTTTTACATAAGCACCATGACAAAGAACAGCTAAATATCTAAACAGGTGACTGAATGTCAGGGAGTCCACTGCACTAAGTGAGAGTTAGCAGTCCTCTAACTCCTGAACTTCACTTTGTTAGTTTTTTTTACTCTTTTTTGTTCACAAAAAGAAAAGGTTTGGTAACTTTTGGCTTTGAATTTTTATTACATGATGAGAGAGAAACACCTCTCTGGCTAATACCATTCTTAAGATGTTAAATAAAAAACCATTATAATTCTTTCTTGTAAACATCAGTGTCTGAGACGCTGATAATTTTGGTTCACTGGGAGCTTTAAAAAAATTGACCTAAAGATAAAAACTGGGCTTTTTCCCTGTGAAAACTAATGGAAGTAGTCATACCAAGAACCCTAGCAATAACTTACCGCCCTTCTTAACCAGCAGGGGTTTTGTAGTCCAGCTTAATGTGACCCCTTCTTTGGGCTAAAGAAATCCCCCAACCAATTTCTTTGCTGGGAAGCCGACCCAGAAGGTTGCAGTGGCAGACATCTCCTGTGCCTTAGCCTCGGGAAGGAGGCCACTGGCTCGTTTGGCAGAAGTGTGTGCATTGCCATGTTACA
Organism: Antechinus flavipes; assembly: GCF_016432865.1. Classification (NCBI taxonomy): domain Eukaryota; kingdom Metazoa; phylum Chordata; class Mammalia; order Dasyuromorphia; family Dasyuridae; genus Antechinus; species Antechinus flavipes. The sequence continues at coordinate 681,038,554 of NC_067398.1, read as the reverse complement.
GGAGGGCAGGAGCTGGGCCCTTCTCTCTTGGCAGTTTCTCTTGGCTTAGCCCTCAAGGGAGTACAAAGAGTATTAGTAGAAATAATCTCTAGTTTTAGAAGCAGCAAAACATAACTGAAGCTCTAATATAGCTTCTGAGAACTGCTTCTCTTTCTCCAACTGAGGCTCCTCATGCAAACTGTACCCTCTTCTGAATACAATGGAGGTTGCATATGACCTCCAAATTGCTCTTCATGTTTTTGTGAGCTTAATAGTGCCTTTTGTTTAAAAAAAAAAAAAAACATACAATAATTTTTTGATCTTTTTTTAAAAGTGTATAAGCTGACATCTTAAGTTTGAGCACTTAAGGTGTTTTATTTCCTTTATAGAAATTTTCAATTGAAATATATATGAGAGGCTGTTACTTCTGCATGACGACTAGAGAAGGAGCTAAGTTTTGTAATCAGGCTGTAGATTTTGAAATTGTAAAGATTACAGTTATTATTTAATTCATTGTGTTCAAGATAATCTGGGCAGTAAGTAGGTGGAAGTCATGTGTCCTCTTAAGAAGAGAGCATCATTCTAAATAGGAACAAAATACTGTTACTGAATTCACAGTGAAGGGAGATTTCTCTACCCTGATTACCTGTTAACATTAGCCAGTATACTAAGGTGTTTGTATTATTAACTTTTCTTTTATACATAAAAATGGAAATAAAAATTACAATGTCTATTTTTTCTTGGTCACAGTGTTTTCAGATGATTTTTCCTCGATTCAATATGGTCTTCTCTCACATGTTTATACTATGTTCTTTACTGATGTGTTAAAAAAAAAAAAAAAGTTGCAGCATAGCAAGTTGGCACATTGATTGATCAGGTGTCCTAAGTTAGACCACTTTTTATATCATAATGCTTTGTACCACTTAATGAAATAAATTATTTTTAGCTCATGATATTCTTAATTTTGGACAGTTTCTTAACATTTTAAGCCCTGGTTTAGAAAGCATTCAAGATACTAAAATGCTGATGGATTTCATTTGCTATTTTTAGTTACTATATCTTGTAAAATGCTTAAATATTCTAACCCAGACAAAGATAAAGATAATTTTGGTATGAGCTGAAACACATCACCACGCATTAAATGAGTAAAGGAAGAATTTCATTGTAAAATTCTTTTGTGTTTGTGAGGTTATGAAATGTCTGATTCTTATGCCATGAAACAAATACTTTTATGTGCAAGTGGAGCTGAGATAGGCAGTCCTGTAAAGGAAAACTGTATAAAAAACTATTGGGATGCATTAAACTTCATTAGGAAAAAAAAACATTCAAGTTGTTGTAATGAAAGTGTGATTGGGAGATGGATGAATGGTATGAGTATGTAGATGATCCTTTTAAATAGTCCATGAGGACAAAGAAATCTAACCTTTTTTCCTCTCTAATTCTTGGAGCCAACTACTACTATTCAGTGCTTTAGGGTTACAGAAGATGTATCTCAGCTTTGAGATAGTCTTGGTTTACCCAGTTTTGTAATTTCCTAAAAGGCAAATGCTTCTAGGATAGCTGTAAAGGACCCTAGAAATTTAACTCCTAATATAAATATCCAAAAAAGAAGTTGGCGTAGATAAATTTCTAGGGTCCTTTACAACTCTGAATATGTCATCTAGTACAATTTTTTGGTGTCTTGAGTATTACTGTTAACATTCATTAATGTTCCCATTGCTTCAATAGACTAGAAAGTAATTCTCTGGGAGCTCTGAAAAAAACTACACAGCAAAGCACTAATTGATTAGATTAGCTACACATGGGAGCTGCTAATTCAGACACTGGAAAAGAAGACAAAATCAAATGAGTAACACCAGTAAAATAAAAACAATTTATTGTGTAAACGTTAAAAAAGTCGATTGATAAAATGATGTTATCCCAATTGTTTGCATTGATTGATTGCAGTAAAATCTCATGACCACTTTCACAGTAATTTTCCTACCACCTTGTTTTACCTGAATTAAGACATTTGTGGACAAAGATTATTTGGAACAGACACTTTTTGTCTAAATACCCCAAAGCACTTAAGGGTTACTGGTGACTGAATCCTTAATTGGTATAAGACATTAATTAGCAACAACCAGAGGCACCCCAGTTCTGATGTTAAGCAAAGACTTAGTTTGGGCCATTAATAGATCTTTTAACTAGATCATCTTTTCTAGTATTAGGTCTTTGTTTAAAAAAGAACTATAAACCTAATAGGCCATTCCCTCCTCCCCCCAAACACTTGTCAAACTGTTCAGCTTAGGTACACACCAGTGGCTTTTCTTCAGCTGGACAAAAAGTCTCTGCACTAGCAGACTTCTTGTCTCAAACAAGCCTCATTCTAAGGGGTACATGTATATCATCTCACAGGCTTAGGAAAGCTCAGCTCTTCTAGGAGCATCCAGAGAGGTGGAGCTGTCTTGTTATCCATCCCAGCAGCTTTTACAAGTTAGAACTGTGCTAAGAAGTGGGTTTTCAAACCAGGTGGTAAGGGCTTAGAAAAATGGTGAGAAAGCTTTATATTAGATACCTGTCTTTCGGAGAATGAATTAAGTAATAATCTAGAGATCTAGGAATCACTTGAACTAGCCTGAACTGTTCTTCAACTGCATGATTGATCATACCAGACTGTCCCACTGTTAAGCAGCTGTAACCAGTGCTGGCACACTGCTACCTGAAAGAAGGCTTTAGTTTCAAAAGGACAGACTGACTCAGATGGCAGGAAATTTAGCTGTTGGCGAGATCTCATAATGAAAATTTACTTGTGTGTGACTTGCACATCCGTAACATCATGCTACATTCAAATGTATAGAAAATATATAACTTCTAACTCCTATCCTACTTTATTCCCTTCAAACACACAAAAAAGCTTTGGTCAAAGAGAGGCAATTTCTCTATATCCAGAGCCTTCTGAACCCTGTGACGTCTTATCTGTCCCAGTGGTGTCTTCATCCTCCCTGGCCAGTAAGGCCTTTGACAGAAATGCAGCATTTAAGCACGGTTTCATCTCTTCAGGACAGAAGGATAGCCAGCAAAGGAAAAACAGGAGGGAAATCCAAATACTTTTGAAGATGCAGCATTCTAGCCAAACATTACAAACAAAGACGAGTCTGGATGAATGGACACGCAGCTGACGACTGCTAAGATGGCCGTTTCAAGTGCGGGTGATTTTGTCAGGGGGCATGAATCCACTGTCCCCCAGAGTCCTTAGTGCCACCCTTCCACTTGGACGGATTACCAGATGAGTTATACTGCCATTATTAAGGGACATCCGCAACCAGCCTTCTGGAGGGAACTGTAGTGCTCTTGAAAAGGAAAGCGGTAGAACTATTAGCCCATTGTTGTATGCCAAGTTCTCTTGTCACCCCTTCCCCCAGATTCCACCCTGCAGAGCAGCATGCACATAGACAAAAACTGCCAAGAAATAATAAAAAGCTAACACTACTGAGGCCATTCTAAAACACTGCTTATGGGGGGGAAAGGGGAACTGAAAGCTTAATAAAACCCTTTGAAAAGCAATATGGAAATGCACAACAATGGCAACTACTTTTCAACAGTGAAAGATATGGACACTAATAGTGTGAGTATGTGAAAAAAATTGCAGCATGTTAACATGGCATTGTAAAAATACAAATACAAGGAAAGAGACAATTTGAAATGACTGCAGGCATGAGGTCATAGATCAAATTTAGAACTGGCTGGGAGGAATCTCAAAAATGGGCAAGTGGGAATCTGAACCCAAACCTAGCTCCCATATCAGCATTCTTTTCCCCTCCAATATACTGAACCTGAACAGAATAAAATGCTGAAACCACCACATAAAAACTTAAAAAGCTTAATGAATTAGCCTGAGCTGGAAGGAGGCATGTAATAAACAGAGATAAGTCACTACCTTTAAGATAGTATTAAATGTTTTGGGCTTTCAGTAGTAGGATTCTGTTTCTTATTTGTTTTTAGTGAAAAATTGAACAAAGATAATAAAAAGAAGCAGGACTTTATATAGTTTTTAAGGTATATGAGGTGGTTTCTTTTTAAGCCAGTGTTTTTTTCCCCAAAAAAACCCAGGGCTGAGTGTAGGAAGAAAATGTTCAGTCTAATGAGAGCATCCAGTCTAGACACTAATGACAGTCCTGTCCTGGACTACTCCAACACAATATATTGATGTGAGGTGACTTTTCTACCCCAAATTTAAAATGAAGGACTAAAACCAAAGCTTTAGCAAATGTAATTCAACATGAAGGCACCTCCTGAGAAGATATAACATATGGAATCGGGCTACCCACTAGACAAAGATATTTTTGGCCATGTCCAATTCAGTAATCTGCTACTGGAATTGTTTTTCTTTTTTCAATTGGGAAGAAGGAAGGGAGGAGAGAAAAATGGATCTTTCTTCATTGAAAAATAATTTCAAAAATAAAATTAAAATCCAGTTCCTTTTGACTGGGTGCTAGAAGGAACTTCAAGTTATTCCAGCCACTTATCTTAATAGATCAGGAAACTAAGACCAAGAGAAGTCAAGTGATTTGCCTGTGTCACACAGCCAGAGCCAGCATTTTCAATGCTTTAAGCCATTTAAAGCTACTTTTCTCCACTGTACTGGTCTAGATTCCTTATACAGATGCTTATGAACCACCATTTTTCATGGAAATCAATTACAAACCAAAGACGCATGCTAAGGACACATAAGAACTGGTGACCCCTATGGACTCATGTAGGATGCCTCAAAAGCCTTAGTGCAAGTTTTAAGCTTAGACTCTTGGGATACACTATAAGGAAGAAGGGCATAAGAATTTATATAACACCTATTATGTGCCAGGTGCTTAAAAAAAATATATTATTTGATCCTTAGGGCAACCCTGCAAAGTAGAAATGATGATGATCCTTATTTTACAAAGAAGAAAATGGAGGCACACAGAGAGAGGTGACATGACTGGCCCAGAGTCACCTATCTAGTAAGCGTCCAATCCAAGATTCAAACCCTGGGCTTTGTGACTCCAGGCCCAGTGTCTTACCCACAGTGACACCTAGATGTGTAGAAATAAAATATAAAGTAAGTTCAACACTCGCCACAGAGGGAGTTCCTGCCATTACCTGCAGACGATGTAGCGGATGACATTGGCGTGACACACAAAGATTTCATAGCTGTCCTCCTCCTGCTTGGCATCTGCACGGTGGATGAAGTTCCGAAATGCAGCCTCAATACGGGCGCCATCCTCGTAATACTGCTAAGGGCAGACAGTGGGGAATCACAGACTGTTAACAAGTTGTGCAGCACCAATGCCCCCTCTGACCTTTGGGTGACAAATTAAAAAACCCAGTCTCGAGGTCGGCCGATCTAAGAGGAGGGAGTGGGATAGGGACCCTGGAAGAAACACGATCAGATACCTATGAAAACGGAGCAGAGACACTCCTGGGGTAAAAGCCTCATCTCTGCTGCACAAACGAATGTTTTCCATGCAAATATCTACTCGCAGACTAAAAGCCATTCAGGGGGAAAAAAAAAAGGTTTGATTTCGTTTACCCGGGCTTCTGGCTTCCAGTCAGATACAGGAGGGTCGGGTTCAATGGGAGCACCTTCCCGTAGCAAGTCAGTGCTGACTCGATTGACTCCTGCAGAAAAAGGAGCAGTGTCCTTGTCATGGTGATGATACCGGGGGATGGAGCTGATGCCTCTAAGGGACTTTAGCCAGCTGAAAGAAGTCTAGAGAAGATTTCTGGGCTAAGGCTTCAGGCCCTTCACACCACAAGGGACCAGCCTTGAGCCTGCCATGTGACAGCAGCATCACTTATTCCAGACAACACAAGTAACAAGAAAACATGGCACAAAAGGCCAACCCTTAAGCACAAAGAACTAAGTAACGTTAGTAACTGTTTAGCTGGAGATGGAGCAGAAATTAGCATATCCAGGTCGCACACCTTTGCACTCCAGACTGCTTGGACATGTTCACTCAGGAGGGGTCTGATGATCCCTAAGAAATCCATGTTTTTCCAGCTTGCTTTCCTGCATAGACCTCAATACAACCACATGAAATAAGCAGTGCAGTCCAGCCAATAGTGGAAACAGACCGAGAGATCCAAGAGCCCAAGATTCCAATCCTGCTTCCAAGTTCTTATACCTGGCCTAGTCACCATGGCAGATAACCCGCAACTCCTGAAATGAGGCTCACAAACAACAGGCTCAGTGAACATCCCTGGCTTGAAAGCATCATCGTCCAGTTATGATTGCATCTTTAACAAGGATGTTACTTATACCTTGGAGTTATACAACATTTTCATTTATGGAACAGCAATACCAAGTCAGGAGGATAGCTTATGTTAGGTTCATTAACTCTCTATCCCGAGGCACAGACCACAAATAGGAACGCAAAAACTGGGTCAAGACAGACTGGAGTCACTTACCCGGCAAGTGTTTGGAGATGATGTCAGTTGTTTCTATGGCCCGGGTCATGGAAGAGTGCACAATTTTATCGAACTTCACACCCAAACTGGCTAATCGATAACCAGTCAGTTCGGCCTGTTCACGACCTGAAAATGAAAACAGATTTTAGAGTTCTGTTTGAGTCCGTCAGCAGACACAGCCAAAACAGAACCAAGTTTGGGACATTTTCTTTTTTGAACATGAGCAGAGGAAAATATCTGATCTGGTTATCTAGACTCGATTACCCCTCATGACACCTGACTCGTCACAAGCATCACGGTTGCTAAACATTTCATTGTTAAACCTGAACATCTGCACAATGTGAGCTGTGACCCACATACCAAATCTTTTGAAAAGGCTCTTGGGGAAAGCAAGCTCCTTTTTATATACGCCTAGCTGGACTCAGCTCCACTGGAGTAGTAACTGCATCCCTGAGCTTGCCCTTGAAAGGTAAGGAAACCAGCTCGCACTGTGGGGCTCCTAGGAATGTTCCATACACAGTGGAATCCCCACTTCCTTGTGCTCACTGTGTGACCTGGATAGAATGTGGTTGTGACTATAAGGGTTACTTCGTATCCATACTCATAAAGTTAATGTTTTAGCAGCATGGTCCTCAGGAGGTACTTAACTAACAAATACCTGCTGAATTGGACCTGCATGTAGAAATCTGAGTCCAAGTTATATGGATGGATCTATTCTCAGATGAGTGGACCTCCATCCATATAACTTGAACTCATTCCCAAAGAACAAGACAGTCCTGAAGGAGGTTTGAAGAAGCAGCTCAAAGAGGTCACAGATGCACAGATTAGCATCCTCATTAGCCAGGAAGCTTTCCTCCGGAAAACAAGGTTCATCATAAGCAAGGGCCCAATAAGACTGTGGGTTGAAGGCCCACGTACCCAATTCAGTCAGAGTTCGATCCTTATCGAGGGAGCCGTCCAAATTATATTGGGAATGCCTGATCAGGAAGATGTGGCGAGTGGCTCTGGCTTTGAGGTTATCAAGTTTGGATGTTATCTCCTCCTCACCAGTTTCTGTGCTTCTTTTCCTCAAGTTGATAAGTGACCGGGGTTCTCGCCTGATTTTCAAAAAGAAGACATATTATACTGTGGCTTTCTATATAATTTCCCTTAAGCATATTTTAAGACGTGTGTGTCCCGAATCAGCTACATCCAGAGAAGGAATCAGCTACACTCAGAGAAGAAACACTGGGAAATGAATGTGGACTATTTGCATTTTTGTTTTTCTTTCCAGGTTATTTTTACCTTCTGAATCCAATTCTTCTTGTGCAACAAGAGAACTGTACAGTTCTGCACACATATATTGTATCTAAGATGTACTATAACATTTAACATGTATAAGACTGCCTGCCATCTAGGAGAGGGGATGGAGGGAGGGAAGGGAAAAGTCGGAATAGAAGTGAGTGCAAGGGATAATGTTGTAAAAAATTATCCATGCATATATTCTGTCAACAAAAAGTTATAATATTAAAAAAAAGAAAAAAGTCCCACACTTTCAGACTGACAAATTATTCATGAATTAAAAACTTGGTATCTAAGTAGTTAAACATAAGAAGGTTGATGAAGCTAAGCAGCTGACTGCCCCAATCCCATAAACACTTACTAAGTAAATATATACTTATATAGGTTTTAGTCAATTGAGTTTTTCCATTAAAAATAAAAGACAAAACAATGGATACCATAACTTCTGAAAAAAAAAAACAAACTCATTCCGTTTTAGAGCCAAGTGTAGAAAGTCAAGATAGTTGATTTTTTAAAAAATCAGATTTATGAAAGTAAATTCCAGTGTAAGTACTATCACAGCTTTTAACTTAATTTTATAAAACAAACTAGAATTAGACATAGCTGCAGAAGATAAGATTCAGGATGTGAGTGGTCTTTTAATCTGATCAGAGATTTAAACTCTAGTTTAAAATGGAAATTGATGTTCATTAGACTTCGAGCCTACAAACCCTGGTTTGTCACTCCTACCCACCTGTGATCTTGGCAAAATCATTTACTTCTTTGGAGGACAAGTTTTCAGTTTCCTCATCTGTAAAATGAGGGGATTAGACTAGACAACGTCTAAGGTCATTTTCTGGGTGTACGCTCTGTCTTTTCCTGGTTAGGGAATCTCTTCTCTGTGCTGAGAAGCATAGGGCCCTACCTTTATTTGAGGTTTCCACTTCCTCATTTGTAGATTCAGGTACCACCATGACTTAGTTTTAACAAAATATTGCAAATTTCTCTCACTGTATTTTCTCACAGCAGCTAGGGAATAGGTGCTATTATTATTTTATAGAGAAAGGAACTGAGGCTGGATTTTAATTTAGGTTTCTGACTACAGGGTCAGTGGTCTACTCACCATGCAGCTTACCAGACTCAAGATTCTCAAGGTTCTTTCCAACCCTAAATATAGAACAAATTTACTGAGTTCTTCCTCATCACTAACACAGACTGTCCCTCTAAAGAAGGGTTTGCTGATTTGCTTGTTGTAAACACTGATGGGCCTATAAAATGTTATTTGGTCCCAACCTCAGAGTCTATCAGTTCATCAATACAGGAAACTCTCAGACCTGTAATTTCATGGGCTCATCAACAAAGCACTAACTCCCTTCCCTCACAGATACACCATCACGAATTCATACAACACAGGCTCAGGGAGTTGCCTAGGGCACAGAGAGGTGGCTAATTATGAAAAGGTCGGTAGCAATAGCTAAAAGGAGGGGGAGAGGTAAGGGGGGTTGACTACAGAGTCTCCCAAAACACTCCACGTTAAACTAAAAGGCTGTTCCAGAGCTAAGAGCTTACCCTTCTTGCCTTCCCTCCCCAGGAGAGGACTCAGCAAGGAGTGGGCGCAGGACTTATACCAGGCCAACCGAGCTCTGCCAATTTCCTCTCATCAGTCACACAAATCCCCAGCTTTAAATCGGCTGCTAAATCAGCTTCAGTCATGTTGGTGCCTGCCCATGCGCCCTCTGCCCGGCTGCCCCCTCCCTCTGTCCTGCTCTTCTCTGCATGTCTCCCTAGGATGCTAAAGCGGCTTAATTGTGCCCAACTCACAAGCACCGTCCCTGAAAAGCCCTCCCAGGTTCAAGCCAGAACCGAAGTCTTACTTGTTTTGGAGGTGTAACTCTAGATTGTCAGCTCAACAACAGGAATGTGGACTTTTTTCATCTTTGTCTTCCCTGCACTTAGCATGAGTGTCCAGCACATAGTAGGTGCTGAAATAAATGCTGATCGGCTTGAGCTTGCAAACAGTCGGTGTCTAATATTCCTTTTCTGGTTTAGGGGTAAAGATGTGAAAATGTGTTCCTAGGTAACTATGCAGAGCCCACCACTCCCTGAAGGTAGAATTAGGCTTGAGGGCAGGATTGAAAAACAATGAGTTCCTTCTAGCCTCCCTCCCCAAGCATTCTCTCACCATTACTTAGGACCTTCCCTTCTCCTGAGCTCAAAAAACATCTCTTTTGATGCCCCTTCTGGATTTAATAAAGGTCGGCGACAGACTGTCCCTTCCCAAAAGTCACAGTCGGTCGCCCCCTCCCAATTTAATACAGATCAAAGTCAAATTCTGCAGTAAAGCAGAGGGGCTCGGCACACAGTAGGGCAGCACTTAATACAACACTAGCTAAAGGTATTCAACCACAACCCAGGAGGCAGTTGCCGGCAGTCCCTTCTCAGGGAGCCTCAGAGGGAGAGGGGGGTGAGCACCGCTCCTCCCCCGTATCACCTCTGGCTTTATCTGGGCGGGTCCCCCATCTTCTACTCCCAAGGGTCACCCCAGCTCCCTCTCCCCCGGCAACCCTCCCAGGATCGTCCCTAGGAACGTTCACGGTAGTTTCGGTATCTAGGAAATGATCTCGGGGCCACGGGGCCCGCCCCCTTTACATATGGGGAAACTGAGGCTCAAGGGAGGAAGGGGTTCGTGCCGCTCTCCTTACTTGTCCCAGTTGCTGTCCCACACACCGCGAGTGGGCCCGGGGCGCACCCGCTCCGCCCACGTCGGGGCTTCCGGGCTGGCCCACCGGGACTCCGCGTCCGAGGCGCCCGTTCCGCGCGGCTTCCCCACGGCCACGGCCGAGAAGAGTACAGCGGCGGAGCCCCCCGCCAGCCCGCAAGCCGCCAGCTTCAGTGCCTGCCGGAACGCCATTCCTCGAGGCCGAGCCTGGGCCGTCTCCTGCCTTCCGCTGCTTCCCGCCGCCGCTGCCGCTGCCGCTGTCGCCGCCGCTGCCGCCTCCTCTTCACGCTTCGGCTCCGTCCCCGGCTGCCGCCACCGGAGAAGCGCAGGCGCTCTGGCCATGGACGGCGCGCGACCGGGGACAAACTTCCCCGTCGCCGGCCCCGCCCACAGGCCGGGGCTCCCGCCTCCTGGCGAAGCTCGCGAGCCGAGTGAGTGACGAAGGGGGTGGGGCAAAGTGACGCAGTTGTAAGGGGGAGGGACTAGATCTGGCCCCGCCCTGGGGGCGGGGCTCTGTGGCCCTGGAGCTCTGGGGAATTCTGGAGCGTGTGAGTGAGTGGGAGGGAGGAAGGGAGGAAGGGCGGCTCCCTCTTGGAGCCGAGCTGGCTCTGTGCCAGCTCCCCTCCCATCCGCGCAACACACGCATCTGTTAGGAATGGGGAAACCGAGCTAGGATGCTGAGCTGTTTACACCTGCCAAATTGTAGGGCCCCCATTACCTCCAGAAACCTAATCCAGGGTCCCTCTCCTGCCTTCCCAGCCTTCCCTACTGCACTCCGCAATCCAGTGACTTGTTGTCCTTGGTTCTCCAAGAGGATCATGACATCAGGGAGGGGATGCCGTGACGTGCATGTGAACCGGATTTCAGTGAGGGAGGGCTGGGCAAGGTCACTACCTCACTTTACCCTCCAGAGCCTCCTGCGTCCAGACCGGGGCCTTTTTTAGCTACGATCTTCAACAGGTCTCAGTCTGAATGAGGCAACACCCATTCAGTGATTAAAGCTAGGTAGCAATTGAAGCAAAGAATCTCCTTATACGCAGTCAAAAAAAAATCTAAACAAATAAATCAGTATGGCAGGGGAAGCCCTACCCGGTTTCTGTCCAAAACAGAAATGACTGCTACTTACATTCAGTGGGTCAATCAGGACCTAAAAAATGACCGAAAGGGATTTGGCCAAGGATCTATTAGTGACCAGTCAACGAAAATTCTTCGAAGCTTTGGCTTAAGCCTGGTCTTTAAAAAAGAAATCTAGCCAGTAAATCCCAAGATATCTTGGGAGGGTTCAAGGATCCAAAAGATCCTCTCTTTCTTCTTTCCTTCCCTTTCCTTCCTTCCTCCCTCCCTTTTTTCCTTTCTCCCTCCCTTCCTTCCTTCCTCCCTCCTTCCCTCCCTCTTTCTTCCTTCCTCCCTCTCTCCCTCTCTTTCTTTCTTCCTTCCTTCCTTCCTTCCTTCCTCTCCCTGCCTTCTGTCCTTCCCTTAGGGTATCACACTCTTACTTACATATTTTTATATTGGCCTCTTGGCTAGCCATTAGACTCACTGTCTTTTGCCTTCTTTTGTTACCCCAGTGCCTGATACCTAGTAAGTAGGTACTTAATATGGACTGATTGACTTTGTATAGCCAGTGCTTAGTTAGCACAGTGCTTTCACATAGCAAGCTCTTAATATTTATTGAATTGAATCGTTCACAAATAACATCCCATCTTCAAAATCCGAGCATTTTGAGTTAGTTAATAATATTTATTACAGTAGCTAACATTTATGCAGCACTTACTATGTGCCAGGCACTGTGTTAAGCACTTTATAATTATCTCATTTAATACTCACAACAAGCCTGGGAGATAGATGCTATTATTATCCTTCTAGCTGAAGCAGCCAGAGGTTGAAGGTAAAACAGCAGGTAAATGTCCGAAGTCAAATGTCTCAGGCTTCCTAATTCCAGGTCAGGTACTTTATTCACTTCACCACCTAATTACCAATAAACATTTTATTAATAGCTTGCATGCTAAATAGGCTGTCCTCCATACCTGGAATGCTTCCTCCTTTTCTCTGTGTCTTGGCTTCCCTGTCTCCCTTCAAGTCTAAGATAAAATCCTACCCATTCCCAATGCATCCCCCAGTTTATTTATTTCAGTCTTAAGGTGGGTGTCCCACAAGTCTTAGTATAGCTTAAAGCTTTCAAAGATTAAAGCCGCACTGAGATTTTGGGGACATTATGTATATCTTACATAATTGTTTGCATGTTGTCTCCCATACTAGACTGTGAAATCCTTGAGATCATGAACTGGTTTTCTTTCTTTAATTATTTATTTTGGTATCCCCAAAGATTAACACAATACCTGGCACATGGTAGGTAATAATTGCTGGTTGACTGTCTCTGGTGTATGCCCTCAGCACCCTATTCTCAAATGTCTCTACTCCAAGGCCCCTCCCCACTCCACGGTTTTTTTCCTCCATAGCGGCTAGATTGTGTATTAGATAGAGTTATGGATTTAAGAGTCAGAAGTTTGAATCCTGAGTTCGAATTCTGATTCTCATATTTACTGACTATGGTTCTAAACAAGTCACTCTCGATTTCCTCTGTCTCGGTTTCCTCATTTGCAAAATGAGAATAATAATAGCATCTACCCCCTATAGTTGTTTTGAGGATGAAAGGAGATTACCTTTACAGATCTCAAAGCGCTACATAAATGCTTGCCATCTTCACTACCGAGAACCCTCCCTGATGGCACCCTTTGCCTTTCAACACTCTGAGACAAAGTCCTGATTGGCCGGCCTGCTGTAGTCCCGGCTTTCACTTCACTACCATCACACCACCATCACTCACTTCGCCCCCACATCCCTGCCCATCTCTGAATCCTGCCACATGTCTGTATCAACCATCCCTTGCACATATCTGTGATCCAACTCTGGAAAGCACTCAACTTGACTGTGCTTACCTCCCCCCTCAGCCTTCTGTGGGATCAGTCTGTCACTGAGCATTTAATAAATGTTAAGTAAATCATTATTAAATTATTAAATCACAAAAGGTGATCCATTGGAGAAGGAAAAGGCAAACCACTACAATATCTTTGCCAAGAACATCCCCTACACACACACACACACACACACACACACAGAGTGTTGGCGTGCTATGGTCCCCGGGTCACAAAGAACCAGATATGATACATGTACATACTCCTGGGCTTGCACATATCTCCTGCCACACCCCAAACACCACCCACATAGGTGAGCTTCCCAGAAGGCTCAGGCTCAAACCTGAGCCTCATCTTGTTTAGCTGCTAGGTCCCTCCACTTTCCATTTCTGCCAGTATAACTCCAAACCACCTGTGAGATGCTCTGGGATTTTAAAATGCAAGGAACCATCACATGAAGAAAACCCAGCAGCCATACTCTTTACCATCAAGCCTTAGCTTTCTTTGGGGATGTGAACTCTTTTGGGGGCCTTTTAAGCCAGTGGGGCCCGGTCCTTTGGCATCTCTTTTTTCCCCAGGGGGTTCACATTCTCATTTTTCTGGCATGAATTGGCAGCAGATCTGTTTGGTTTTCCATTTGGAGTCTGCATCTGCTGATTAATTTAGCATGTGACTTATAAATACAGTACCCAGGAAGAAACCTAGGTTTAACTTTACAAATCTCAAAGGGCTACACCCTTATGCTGCTCTCTTGATTCTTCTTACTTCATATTTCATCTGTTCAAATTAGGCTTTCCGAGTTTGCCCGAATTCTTCAGACTATTATTTTTTTCTGGCATAGTCATGCTTTTTTTCAACTAGGTAAAAGAGGCCATTTTTTGCCTCAGTTCTTACCTAGCCTTAATCACTGATTAGCTATTGCCTCAATGAAACTGAGATGCTTTGAAGACCTTAGCTTTAAGACCAAGGTCTGTCTCTGCATCCAGGGTCATCTCCAGTTGTACTGATCTCTTCTGGCCAGTGGACCCAGATGGCTCTAGAGGGTAAAATGAAGCAGGGGACCTTGCACAGCCCTCCTCCACTAATCCAGTTCACTTGCATTTCATAGCACCACTTCCCTAAGGTCATAATCCTCTTTGAGAATGAAGGACAAACAGCAACAACTTCATACTGCATCAGTTCAAATGAGTCTCTCCAAGTTTCTCGGAATTCTTCATAAGCTTTTTTTCTGGCACAATCATGCTTCATGATGTTCCTATTCCATAATTATCCGGCCATTTCCCAATTAATCAACAGTTACCCACTTTGTTTCCAGGAATTTATTTTGCTTTACTGACATAAAAATGCTATTATGAATATTTTGACATGTACATATGGGTTTTTTTTATCATTGATCTTTTTGAAGTATATGTCCGATATTTGGATCATAGGGTGAAAAGATATTGCTGATTTAAATCACTTTTCTCACATAATTTTCACATGTTTTCCAGAAGATTCAGCCCAGTTGCATCAGGAACAATAGACCTTTGTGGTCCAATTCCCAATATTAAAACCATGTGACTTGCCCATGGTCACAAGATATGAAATATCTAAAGAATGATTTAAATGTCTTCTTGACTCCAAAACCTGTACTTAATTCACTTAGCTGCCTAGTATATCAGTATGTCTGTGACGTACATATCTTCTGGGTTAGCTTCTGACTATATCCTATTTCTCTGTGTAAATTGTATGACTTGTTCTCCTGGTTCTGTTCATTTCATTCTGTATCAGTTCACACAAATGTCAGATTTTCTGAAACCATAGCATTCATCGTATCTTATAGCACAATATTTTGTCACATTCATAAACCATAACTTGTTCAATTATTCCCCCAGCTAAGGAGCATCTCTTCTATTTCTAATTCTTTGCCATCACAGAAAGAGTTACTACATGTTTTTATACATATAGGCCTTTTTCTTCTTTCCTGGATCTTTTTAGGGTAGAAATATAATAGCAGTATTGCTGGCTATGCACAGTTTAAAAGCTTTCAGGGCATAATTCCAAATTGTTTTGCAGAATGATTGGACCAGTTCATACCTCTAATCAATAATGCATTAGTATAGTTATTTTATCACATCCCATTTGTTTTTTTTGTTTTTTTTTGGTCATCTTAGCCAATCTGATGAGGTGAAAGTGGCACCCCAGAGTTGTTTTAATGTTGACTTCTCTTAATAATTTAGAGCATTTTTTTTTCATTTTTTTCAAGATATAGATAGCTTGGAATTCTTTCCCTGAAAACTGCCTCATTTGACCATTTATCTATGATCTCCATCTACATAGTCATTTAATTTAGCTTGTGACTTATAATACTATATCCCAAAGAAAAACTTCCTTCATTCCTCCAGTCTCCTCAGGGCAGGGACAAGGTGTTATCCTTTGCTTGTCTGGAGCCCTGCCAAGGTCTGTGACCGGGCTAATTATCAAATGCTTATTATATTGAGCCTGGAGTTTCCCATTCCATGTTTTTCTTTTTAATAGCACAGTAGTCTCATGCCTCTGCTTGTCTTTTCATTTCTGTGGAAATCCTCAGACTTAGGAGGTGATTCACTGAGACAACATCTGGAAGGGAAAATTCTGATGATCGTGACATGGAAAATTCATCTTGCCTTCATCTGGGTTTCAATGAGCTTCTTGTTATTGTGCTTCTGGGGGGAACAATTTTTAAAATTGTTTAAAATAGAGGGAGAGAAGGAGCTAGAGCAAGGTCCAGGGAGAAGTTTGGTTGTCTAAAGATATACTAATTAATTAGGCCAATTCCAATAGATTTGTGATGGGGAGAGCCATCTGCATCCATAGAGAGGACTATGGGGACTGAATGTGGATCACAGCATAGTATTTTGACCTTTTTTGTTGTTTGCTTGCTTTTTCTCTCTGATTTTTTTTTTCTTTTTAATCTGATTTTTCTTGTGCACCATGATCAATTTGGAAATACATATAGAAGAATTGCACAAATTTAATCTATATTGGATTAATTGTTGTCTAGGGGAGGGGGATATGGGGAAGGAGAGAGAAAAATTTGAAACACAAGGTTTTGCATGTTGAAAACTTTGCATTATTTTGAAAAATAAAAAGCTAATTATTTTAAAAAAGATTATACTAATCAAGACAATCTCAGAGGTTGGAGGCCGGATAGATGGATTACCAATGGACTAGAGCTTCACATCATTCTATGCTATCAAGACAGTCTGACCCTAATTATGATAATAGGAATACAATAATAGGAACTTAGCAGTTCCTGAGAATAAGATGGTTCAGAGTTCACATCAGTAGGCACTATTATTATTCCCATTTTATAATTTAGAAGACTGAAGCAAACAAAGGTAAGTGATTCACCCAGTGTCACCCAGCTAGTCAGTGGGCTGAGGCTGGATTTAAAATAGATCTTCCTGACACCACTGGACAGCTAGGTAGGTGCAGTAGGTAACAGACCTGGAGTTAAGAACATTCATCTTCCTGAGTTCAAACCTGGCCTGAGACATTTACCAGCTGTGCGACCCTGAAAAAGTCACTTAATCCTGTTTTCTTACGGTTCCTCATTTCAAAAATGGACTGGAGAAGAAAATGGGAAACCACTGGTATCTTTGCCAAGAAAAGCCCAGATAGGGTCATAAAGAGTAGGACTGAAATGAGCAACCAACTTCCTGATTCCAAGCCCAGTGTTCAACCCATTACACTCTCTGGCTGTTAGTGCCAGCAACACAGGCAATGCCCATAAATAACCTAGAGCACACAGTGACTATGTTTCCAGGTGCAAACAGATGCCAAGTATAGTGATCTCAAATAGGAATCCTGCAACAAAGATGGTACCTGGGAGCCATAAGGAAATGAGAGATCCAGCATTGCTGAGCACAGAGAGTGCTAGAATCCTGCTCAGTGGGCCCTTAACCCCTTTACTCTCCCTGTGAGACAGAGAGTGAATGTCCTTTCCTGTCTTCCTTCTTTTGTTATCTATACCCAAAGGTCTGGGAGAAAAATACGAGGAGCTCTAGGAAAGTAAAATAGTGATGGCTTCAGAATAAAAAAATATTTGACTACATATATACGATGAAGGGTATAGCAACCTCCAAAATCTGTAAAGAAATAAGGAAGGAGAGATGGGTGGAAAGGGAAGCAAAGGATGGGGAAGAAGACAAGGGAGGGATCCATAGGTACAGGGAGGTTAAGTAATAGCAAGACAAGTTAGAAGCAGAATTAGAAGCAAAGGGTAAAGCAGAGATAGGAAACATATGTGTGTATGTGGATAGTTGTATTATCTATCTACATATGTATATATAAATATATCCTTTCTTAACCAAGCCTGGATGGGATTAAAAGGGAGGAAAAGAATAAAGTAAAAAATAGTGCACAGCAGAGAACAAAAGAACTATTTACAAGAAAGTAAAGATAGACACTCATGAATATTTTTCTATTTATATATATACTTTCTTAAATTAGTATTTGTTGTCATATATTTTGAATCCTTTCTGGTATTCTGCTGGGTACATGATAATGTTCTCTTTTTTGTTTCATTTTGTTATGTATTCCTTTTGTTTTTCTTTTGTCTTATTTTGTTTCTTTAAGTAAATTTGAAAAAAAATAAAAAGTTTTTTTTAAAAAAAGTTATTTGGTCTGCTTTCTTTTTTTGCTTTATTCTATGCATAATCAACTATGTATAAACATAATATGTTGTTTCTGAGTCCAAAAATGCATTATGAAATAACCCTAGAGTACAGTAATTTCACACTATGGGGGCTTCAGTCAGGTAGAGAGTAGAGTATTATAATATTTGCATCAATATCACACTGCATCCCCTAGGTTAAACTTGGAACCTGGGCAATGAGAATTTAACAAAAATTGCTTTTGTGATGGAGATGAAAGAGCAACCTTCTTAAAGGCTTAAAAACATCATCTGGTGGCCTAAAAATATGCACTAATCTATTAGAAACAGCTACCTCTGTGGGAATGTCCCTGAATAGTTGAGAGTTTGGCCAGATCTAATAATTAAAGCAGATCACCATCTGGTGGCTAATTCAGAGATTGTTCCTGGTTAAATAAACTGTTTTGCTGGATACATGGGGGAGCCATGTTTCTCAAGATGCTTGAGGGAAGTAAAAATAAGCCACAATAAAAGAAAGGGTCACATGTCAGGGTCTATTTTTCAGGAGAGAGAGAAAGTTTTAGCACATTTCTGACTTTTTTTACATGGTGTTCATGGTGTATAACTTAAGTGTTTGTTTCTTTCTGATTAGGTATGGGCTGAACTGTATGCTCTGTAAGGTTTCTTCCAAGTCTGAGATTTGATGAATGTGAACCTCAAAATGGGCTCAGATGGATTTTTTTGAAGGAAAGTCCTTTTTTTTTATTCCTTGTGGACAGAATTGAAGAATCTGGGAGAATGGTGTCATTTACCCAACATCATCTAATCCTGGTTGTCCTTTGCAGGATACAATTCCTTGAAGATGGTTCTTCCATTATTTTAATTCAACAAGTATTAATATTAAGACACTGTGCTAGGCTACATAAACCAATGGAACACTTCAAATTAATGTCAAAAAAGCAATCAGGCTCTGAGTAACTGTAATCACCAGTCTTGGTCCTGAGAACAGAAAAGGAACCATTGTTTCTTCCTCTCAGTGAAAGGTGGGGCGCTATGAGTGCAGAATGCTGCATACATTGTCAGACAGTCCTTAAATCTATTGGTTTTGCTGCATTTTCTTTGAGAGAAGACAGGGTTTAAATCTGCGGACTGGTTGATAAACTACTGTATGCAGAAATTATTATTTGACGATCATAAAACTTGCTAAAGCCACAGAGTAATAAATTTAAAAATCCTTTACGATCTTTTCAGATTGACTTCATATTCATGTGTCCTTCCTCCTGGCTAATTTATACATTACATTCTATTGCCCAGGTTGTCTTCAATACTGGGAATGCTTTCCTTCTTTGGCTTTGACTCTCAGCAGCAAGATTGGTATTGTTCAGTCATTTCAGTCCCATCTGACTCTGTGACCTCATTTGGAGTTTTCTTGGCAGAGATGCTAAAGAAGTTTGTCCTTCTTCAGCTTATTTTATAGACAAGGAAACTGAGGTCACAGGATTAAGAGACTTGCCCACAGCCACACAGCTGGTAAGTGTCTGAGGCCAGATTAAAACTCAGACAAGTCTAATTGACTCCATGCCCAGCACCCTATCCACTGAATCATCTAGATGCCCTTTGAATCCTTAGCTTCCTCCAAAGTTTAATTTAAGCACCACCTGCTATAGGAGGCCTTTTTTGATCACCCTAAAAATAATTTTTTTACGTTTTGCATCAATTTGCCAATGTGGTGTTTCTTCCAACAAAATATAAGTTCCTTGAAAGAAGGGGCTGCTGGCTGCTTCTTTTTGTCTTGGTCTTCTTAGAGCCCAGAATGATGCCTGGTCCATAATAGGCTCTTAATAAATTCGTGATGAATGACTGGGTGAATCAAGGGACTTACTTTTGGACCTAGTCCATTGAGGTCGCTGCCATACTGCCAGTGGCCAAAATGATTGGTTCAAGAAATAAAAACGCCACTAATGAAGTGATATTAGAGTTTATTTTAATTTAGATTTATCCCAAATTTACTCCTGAACACTGATGATTCTTAGAATGCTAAAATTTCCATTTAAAGAATAGCACCCATTCAAAAAGACCCATTGCCTATCTTGGGCACAAGGTTCCATGTCAACCGATTTTGATTGTCACACCCATATTTCTGGATCATGTGGAATCATATATAGTCATTAATACTTCGATGAAGCCCTTGGAAGGCAATTCAACAGTAAACCCTGTCAGGATGAGCCACGGCCTGTCCCCAGGCCCTCCAGGCCAAGGTTCTGTCAGAAACCCGCTGTGTTTTCCGAGCCATCTTCACTTCCCAAGAGAAGCCAAGTAGGTATACCAGAAGAGAGCCACTATGTTGGCAAACAGCACCCGGAACTGGCAAAGGAAGAGCAGGCAGAGTCAGGGTGAGGGAGGTGGAGGGGAGAGGAGAATGTTCTTACATGAGGCTATCTGCTCTTCCTCACTTCTGCCGGTGGCTAGCCCTTCAGTCAGGGCTGTACCGAGAAGCAGCTTAATGCTTTATATGTCCAAGCTTTTGCGCCAACCATCACAGCACCTGGCACATTCTGATCACCAGACAGCCGCTTACACTGACCGCCACACCAGAACCCAAACGGACCTCCATGCTGTAGCCAGGGCCCAACACCTTGCCATCAACGGCCCAGATCACTGCCAATGCTGGCCCCAACTACAGGTCATCGTGATGGCTGTATTGACCGTCTGGGTACCACCTTCCTAGCAACTTTGCACAGCTAATATTGACTACCATCACATAGATAACAGCCCATGCTAGCCAACGATCAAGTCGATTGAGTGAATGAGGTGGCTAGGAGGGTGCCACAGTACAGAGAATGCTGGATCTGGAAGCTGAAAGACCTGCTTCAAATCTTGCCTCAGATACTTAATTATTCTCTCTGCATAAATCATTTATATTTTGCTTGACTCTCTTTCCTCATCTGTAAAATAGAGATAATAATAACACTTACCTCCCAGTATTATTCTATCAAATGAGATAATACTCGTAGCAAATCCTTAAAGTTATATATAAATGCTATCCCTCCTCCTCCTCGTTATTATTGCTATGTACTATACTGACCTCTCTGTCATCATCCAATATTGAAAACCAAACCAGAGTCCACACAGATTATAGCCCAACCCAAACAGACCAATTTGATCTGACCCCCATGTTGGAGCTCATTCACATCACCCCTCTATATTATGATCCAAAGTCCATGCTGGCCACAACTCCATGACCCAAAGAGCCTACTATGCTGTGACCCATTCTGATTAGCACACCATAATCCCTCTTACTTTTACACCAAGAAAGAATGTGATCATTATATCCTAGCCAATTTGATTCACTATGTTTGAGCAAATATCCTGACTTTTAAAAAAATAAGTTGGAGAGAGAGGAGAAGCATAGAATTTGTAAACTATAGACAGGTGGGTTTGATTTCAATTCTTGGTTAAACTCTAGAATGTATTATTAAAGAGATGGATAGTGAAGATACAGAAAGTGAAACAGTGACTATGAAAACCCATGTGGCTTCCTCAGGAATAAGTGGTCATACCAGACCAATTTTATTTCCCATACTCTTCCTATTATAAATCAGAGAAATGCTGGGAGAATCAGAAGAACATAAATATAGATTTCAGCAAAGCATTTATCAAAGTATAATATGCTATCTCTGCAAACAAGATATAGCAATGTAGACTCTATAAAAAATGAGTTGGGAGGATTTGGAACCAGATGAATGACTAGATCCAAACAGTGATATTAACTGACTTTGGGAGGAAGTCTCTAGACAAGTGCCTTAGGGTTTTGTTTTTGGCCCTGGGTTTCTAAAACTATCTTTCTGCCAATAATTTAGAGCTCTGTTTATCACATTGACAGATGAAATGAAGCTAGAATACATAGCTAACATGCTGGATTATATAGCTGGGATCCAAAAAATATCTCAAGAGGTTAAAATGATAGACCCAATCTAACAAATTGAAATTTTAAAAGGTTGCAAAGATCTATCTCTGATACCAGATGATCAACTTCCTAAGTATATAGCATGGGGCAATGTTATTGGACAGAAAGCTCAATTTTAGTGAACAGTGATATATGGCAATCAAAAAGGCTAATGTTATTCTGAGTTGTCTTGAGACAAGATATAATATTCAGAATTTGGGAGACTGTATAGATCATAGCTTTAGTTGTGTGTTCAGTTCAGGGAACATTTTAGAGAGAATGTTGTCAATCTGCATAGTATCCAGATGAAGTGGCCTATGTTGTAAATGATCAAGAACATTGGAAGCCACATCATATGAGTGTTGGTTAAAGGAGCTTGGGAGGTCTACCCTAGAGAAAAGACCTGGAACAGGGCAGTGGGGATGGAACAGAATGATTGTCCTTACTTTTGCTTGATCCCAGAGAGAATTAGAAGTAGGAGCAAAGGGCAGAAGAGAGGCTACTTCTGTCCCTGTAGCTTGGAAAGTCTTCCCACCTCACCTTCATCTCTTAGAATCTGTAGCTTCCTTCAAGATTTAAGCTTAGAGCTTCCTAAAAATAGAATGGGTCACCTTGGGAAGCAGATTGATCTTGTTTATGGGGTGTGGCATAGGGGATTCCTTTTTAGGTGAGGGCAGGGGAGTATAACCTTTGAACTCTCCCAACTCTGAGATTCTGAGAATGCATCAACAATACCAAAGAACTGAAGCCAAGTACTTTTAACTGTGGAAAGTCCCTAAGAAGATCCCAAGCTAGAGGGAAAGGTGGAATCTGAGAGTGAACAACGAAAGCAAACATATCCCCTAAAAGTGCATGTTTCTTTATTTTTTTACTTTGCTGAGGCAATTGGGGTTAAGTGACTTGCCCATGTTCATAGAGCCAGGAAGTTTTAAGTGTCTGAGATCACATTTGAACTCAAGGCCTCCTGACTTCAGGGCTGATGTTCTATCCACTGCGCTACCTAGCTGCTCTGGTTTCTTTATTCTCAGATTCAAATCATCATGATGAAGATAATAAGGATTGTGATAATCATCTTATTAGAAATGTCTCTGGAATAATGTGAGAAAGTGAAATTGAACTATGGCCATACAACTCCAGAATAATTTCTTACCTGTAGAGGGATATAGTTAATGTTAATAAACTGAATTGGAGTCCATACTTTCCAGTTCATTTGTAGAGCAGACCAGTAACCTGTTTTCACCTTTGCAAAGAAGGCTGCCATGTCTTTTCCCTAGAAAATGAGGGAAAGTGCTGATGTTGAAATGACACACCTATTGCCATCAGATACTACTTATCACCACACTGGCCCTCTGCGATCTCAAGCCTTCCACATTTTTTGTCATCCTGGATTTGGAGACAGACCCTTCAGGGTTTGCTCACTTACCTGGGATCAGTGATCAAATGCTCAAGATATACACACATCCCCCGAGTTCTTTCATTCTCCCTGATCCTCTATTGTGGATATTCAAGCACCAGGAAAGGTTTGCTTGGGAATAAGAACTGGAGCACTATTTCCCAGAAAAATTAAGTTGAACAGAAAAGGCCTCCTGAGGCTAGTGCTGCTAGACTTTGAAGGTCAAAGGCCACACATCTTAAGCAGTCAACATTCAACAAGCATTTATGAGGTAGTAACTATATGTGCCGGCATTGTGCTGAGTGTTGGAAATGTGAAGAAAAAAACAAGACTGCCCTCAAAGAGCTTACTTTCTATTTCCTTATGTCACAGATAAATGAGCCCAGATAATTTGAGGAGCTCCAACAACTCAGTTCTCTCCTCTGCAAAATGAAGCAATTGGTCTTGATGATCCTTGAAGACTGTTCAGGCCCCCAATCTATGCTTAATTCGGAGGATCAGGAAAGGCTTCCTATAAAAGGTGACCCCAAAACTAAGCCAGGAGGATGTACATTCCAGGCATGGTGGGCATAATACCTAAATTTATTCTCCAGGGGACAGTGTATATATCCAGAAATGCACCTTAAGACTGAGTATATTGCAGGGTAGTATATATTCAGGATGGGAGATATAGAGAGTGAATATGGGATTAAGTTTTGTGGGCAATAGGGAGACTCAATCCACATATGTAGGTTTTTATTTTCTTGCTAAATCTTTTGTTAGCATTCCTTTCTCCCCCATGGAACATTATCCAATTGACTATTCCTACAGCTCCTGTGGCATTCGACTTTATATTGCTCTTATCCATTAGCATTGCATATCTCCCCCATATCCCAGATGAATGTAAGCTCCCAGAGGGCAGGAATTAATCAATAAATAAGCATTTACTATGCATCTACTGTGTTTCAGGCTCAATATTAAGAACTGGGGAGACAAAGAAAAATGTAAAAAAAAATCCCTGCTCTTGGAGAATATAGTTTATAATCTAATGGGGAAGACGAAATATTCCTATATAGGGATATGGCTTGGATTTGTGATGTCAGTGATATAGGCAACTCCTTTTTTTTTTTTAAATTTATTTATTTATTTTCTTTTGCTGAGGCAACTGGGGTTAAGTGATTTGCCCAGATTCACACAGTTAGTAAGTATTAAGTGTCTGAGGTTGGATTTGAACTTAAATCCCTCTAATTTCAGGGCCAGCACTCTATCCACTGCTCCATCTAGCTGCCCTGGCAACTCCTTAAGGGGAAAGGCCTACTTTGAAAGGCATTTTCTTTTCTCTTTTAAGTTTTTACAAGTGAGCTATTTACTCTGAACCTTCTTTTCTTGGAGAGTTACTCAGAGCCAGGGATTTTAAGAGGCAGAAATAAAGAGGGGATGTATTCCAGTTAGGGGGGGACAAAGGCACTGGGCCAGAGAAGAAGCATTCTGTATAAGAGCAATTAGGCCAGTATGCTTGGATCATGGAGCTTGTGGAAGGGAGTACAATAAAAGCAGATTAGGACAGGGCTATGTAGAGCTTTAAATGATAAACAGAGACTTTATATCTGATCCTTGAGGTAACAGGGAGCCATTGCAGTTTAGCGAGTAAGGGAGTGACATAACACTGTGTTCTCATTTCTGCATCTCTGAAGCACTGCCTTGAGCAAAGGGCCTTGCCTATAATTTACACTTCACATATGCATATTAGGCTGAATTGAATTAACACTGTCTTCTGGAAATTGGTAAGTGAAAATGAGTCATATGGCAGAGACCAACCTCAAGAAGGTTCATGCAGAAGAAGAAGAAGAACAGGAAGGCTGGGCCAAAAACAAGCCGGTCCACTAGGAGCCTCTTGACTCCTGAAAAGGAGACAGCAGCAGGGATCCAGTGGTCCAGGTACAGGTAGAAGTAGTGACTGAGAGGCCCTGAGAAGAAGAAGCTGGCCCACACCCCCACAACATGGTTAGTTGTGACTTCCGTTCCTGGTGCTGACCGGACCCAGCCTGCACCAGGACAGCTCAAACCCTTCCTGCCTATAGGACAGTGAGGGACTCACTAGCCACTTTGGCCAGCAACCATGAGCTGTTCTTTTATTTCCTACAGCTGGACACCCAATTCTCTACTAACCAGGTACTCTGGGCAAGGGTTCTTAACTTGGGGTTGGTGAACCTTAAAAATGAATAGTTCTATAAATCTTTAAATGTAATTAAGTTTTCTTTGTTATCCTTTATCTTTTATATTGTGAACTTAACATTATTCAGAGAAGGGGTCTACAGTCTTCACCAGGTCTGCCAAAGGGGCTTGGGATAAACACCAATAAGGTTAACACTGATGAGGTCCCTGAGACCCTTTCTGTGGATCCAGGAGGTCAAAACTATTTTGATTTCTAATATATTAAATATGTATAACTATAAACAAAAGCTCCTTGGGGTCCCCAACATTTTTAAGAGTGTAAAGGGATTAGAACCATTGATATGGAACAATTAGAACAGAGGCTAGGTGGGCTTGAGTTGGGCCATCTCTGTGGAGGTTTGTTAGGGCCCTAAATGCTGAAGGCACCTGGAAGTTGCCTCAAGTGCCTGTAATGCTTGGCTTGTTGGAAAACCTGAGTTTAAATTTTGCTTCTGACACTTGCTAGATATATGACTATGAGTAAATTGCTTCAACTCTCTCAATTTCTGGTTTCTCATCTGTGAAATGAGAAGAATAATGCCTGAAGTACCTACCTCACAGGGTCGTGGAGAGACTCAAATTCTGACTGTCACTTCCTTCCTGTTACTTCCAAGCCATTTAACCTCCCTTTGACTCAGTTTCCTCACCTGTAGAATGAGGGAGAGGTGGACTAGATGATCTCTGACACCCCTTCTAGCTCCAGGTCTAGGATTCCATACAATTATGTGCACATAAATATGTCTTGTAAATCTTAAACACTATAAATGTTAGCTATTATTCATGGTTCAATGAGACTGATGGTTCAATAGTCAGTGTTTGACTCTTGACTCTTACTAATTCTCTGTGCAACCCTGGGCAAGTCACTTAACCTCAAAGTGCCTCAGTTTCCTCCTCTGTAAAATTAAAAATTGAATTGTGATGCAGGTCATCTTGCCTGCATGCCCCTAAAGAGGGACACCTGGAAACGGGAAATGATTTGCAAGAACATACATTGTTTTTCTTGGGGGAAATTTTAAAAAATCATAACTACATGAATTCTTAGGACCTCAAAGACTTGTTTTGGATACAAATGTTGCTAGTCTTGAGCTTGGGTACTGCTCTGTAGCAATCCAGCACAAGGGACTCAGGCACAGGCTTCTTCAGGTTGAGCCCCATACTCCACAAAGGGATGGGGAGAGACTTCAGGCTTCAGACACCAACAATCTTACTTCTCCCAGAGCTTCTGGGAGCAGCTCCTTCAGATCCCAGTGCTTCTCCTGCCTGGAACCACCAGCTCCTGCAAAGGCAGCCCAGCTGAGAAATGCCTCTGACATACTCTCCCTCCGCCAGCTCTGTACCTTTGACTTAGTTCTATGCCCTCATAATTCTGATCCAACTCTCTGAGTTCTATTTCCTAGACTGAAGCTGCTACTTCTGCTGCCACTTCCACTTCCACTCCCTTTCCTCCCCCTCCTTTTACCATCACTACTAGTGCTATCAGCACCACAAATACTATCAGTACTACTATTATTCCTACCATCACTACTACTACCACTCCTACAATTACTACTACTACCACCACCATCACCTCTACCACTACATTTACTACTACCACCACTGCTACCATTACTACCACAATTACCACTACCACCACTAAGAGTACTACAACCACCACTACTATTTCTACAACCACTACCGTCACTTCGATCAACACTACTAACACCATCACTGCCACTACCATCACCTCCACTACTAGTAGTATTCCTACTAACACCACTACCACTACTACCCACCACCACTACTACTATTACTTTTACCACCACTACTACTATTACTACTACCACAACCACCACCAATCACTATCACCACCTCTACCACTAACTACTATTACCACTACTACCATCACTACTACTAATCCTACTACCACCTCTATTACTAATACCACTACCACTACTACCCACCACCACTACTACTATTACTTTTACCACCATTACTACTATTACTACTACCACAACCATCACCAATCACTATCACCACCTCTACCACTACTATTACCACTACTACCATCACTACTACTAATCCTACTACCACCTCTATTACTAATACTACTAACACCACTACCACTACTACTACTAAAACTACTATTACTACTACCACTAAAACTACTACTGCCCCTATTATCACTACTACTATTACTATAACCACTATAACCACCACTACTACTACTAATACTACCACCACCATTACCACCAGTACTAGTACTATTACCAACCACTACTACCAGTACTATTATTATTACTATCACAGATTACTACTAGTACTATCACCACTACTACTTGTAGTATTACACTATTATTACTACAACCATCGCCACTACCACTACTACTACAATTACCATCACCACTACTTTTACTTCTACCATAACTACAATGACTACCATTACTACTACTACTATTACTACCACCACTACTCTCACTACCATTATCACTACTGACTACTGCTATACTATTATTACTATCATCACCACCACTACTATTAACTATTATTATTACTACTACTACCACAATATTGCTACCATCACCACTACTGACTACTAGTAGTAGTAATACTACCATCACCACCACCACCACATTATCACTACCATCATCAACACTACTGACTACTACTATTTTTTTTTTTTTTTTGCTGAGGCAATTGGGGTTAAATGACTTGCCCAGGGTCACACAGCTAGGAAGTATTAAGTATCTGAGACCAGATTTGGACTCAGGTCCTCCTGACTTCAGGGTTGATGCTCTATCCCCTGTGCCATCTAGCTGCCTTGTGATTATTACTAGTACTATCACCACCACCACTACTACTACTACACTATTATTACTACAACCCCTACCACTACCACTACTACCACCACTATCATCATCTCTATTAATACTAGTACCACCACCACCATTACATTACAATGATTACTACCACAACTATCACCACAACCACTATTACTAGTACTACTATCATCAACACCACCACTACTAGTAATACTACCACCACCACTATCACTATGACTACCACTACTATCAGCACCATCACCACTAACTACTACTACTAACACTATTACTACTACTATTATTACTTCTAGCACCACTACCATGAGAATGACTACCACTACCACCACTGCTGCTACTACCACTATTACCACCACCACTACTATTACTACAACCACTACACCACCACTACTAGTACTACTACCAGCACCAATACTACTACTACTACTAGCACTACTACTATTATCACCATCATCACCATACTAATAGTACTACTACCACTACCAGTATTATTATTTCTACCACTACTATTGCCATCAGTGGTACTACCACTACTAGACTACTATTACTACCATTACTACTACTATTACTACAACCATTACCATTCTCCCAATACTAATACTAATACCAGCACCACCACTATTCCTTCTACAACAACTACCACTACCACCATTAGTACCACTATCGGTAATATTACTATTACCACCACCATTATCACTATTACTACTACTGCTATTACGAGAATAACTAACATCCTCACTACTACTACTTACTACTACCACCATCACCAACAGTACTACTACTGTTACAACCACTACCATCACTACTATTACTATCACCAGTACCAGTACTACAACTACTGCTACCACCACCACTACTATTAGTACTACTACCTTTACCACTACCAGTACAACTACTCCTACCACCACTACTATTAGTAATACTGCTACCACCACTACAACCACCATCATTACTACTGCTACTACTTTTGCTGCTGCTATTATTACTACTGTTACTACTATTTGGTCTAAACTTGGGATTTCAGGGAATTCCTGGAGAAGCAGCTCCCTTCTTCTACTTATGATGTTAGAGAATTGCACAGGATAGACACTGAGAGGTCAAGGGCCCAAGGTCAAATAACCTTTAGGCATCTTAGGCAAGACTTGAAGCCAAGTCTTCTGACCCCAAGTGTGGTTCTTACTAACTGCTATTCTTGTTGCTGTCTTTACACAAACCCTGTGGGATTTCAGATGAGCAGAGCAGGTGTTCCTGTTCCTTTTCATAGAAATAGCAGCTCTACCAAATTATAACTTATGTCTAAGGAGTCTTAAAGTTTGCAGAGTACTTTCCTCACAATTTCCCATGGAGTGGGGAATGACAATGTAACTATTCTCATTTTACAGAAGAGAGAACTGATATTGAGAAGATGAACTGTCTAGACTAGGAGCACATAACTATTAAGGCTCTGAAGCAAGTTTTGAATTTGGAGTTTCCTGCTCTGAGTTATAACTTTATCCCATCTATCTATGCAGTCTCTTAAGTTATATATCCTGGGCATCTCTCTGTATTAATTACATGTTTTGTTTCTTTCCAAATTTAAGAATTTCGATGACTATGAAGTCTGGAGTCCTGCCTCTAACACATACTGGTTGTGTAACTGGTCAAAGTTCTTTCTCTCTCAGTCCTCTGTCAGGTGATTTGCCAATCTGAAGGTTGGTGGCTTGGAGTCAGGAAGATCTGAATTCAAATCTCACTTGTCTCACTTGCTAGCTATGTGATCTTGGGCAAGTCATTTAATCTCTGTCACTGTAAATGAAAATATGTAAAATGAAAGAATTGATTAAATGACCTCTCAAGTCCCTTCTGCTCTAAATCTATGAACTTATGATTATGGTGCTTCAAGGTTGACATACAATTGCAAATTTCATTCTTCTTGACATAACAAATAAATGAGCTCTGAAACAAAACAAAGATAACAATAGGCTCTATGTGAAGACAGAAGTAGGAATAAATGCTATATAGCTCTGGCATTTTCCAGTTTTCTTTTGTGCCTCTTTTCTAGAAGGTTGGAACCTAAAAGAACCATTAATGGCTAATTGTCTAATCTGGAGCTGATTCCTTCTGTTAACCCAATCTATGCTGATATGTAAGAGTCTTTTCTTTCTTTTTCTTTTATTTTTTGCAAGGCATTTGGGGTTATGTGACTTGTCCAGGGTTATACAGCTAGTAAGTATTAAGTGTCTGAGGCTAGAATTGAACTCAGTTCCTCTTAGCTGCCTCCTTCTTAAGTGTTTTAATATCAGACCCTTACTCACCCAAAAATAGCATATCTGAGAGGCCCTCTGAGGTCCAAATTTTGAAACCATCTTCCCTTTTTCCGGACTCTCTCAATGATCTGGGACAGGAAGTTCCCAAATGCTGACAGAATCCCACTGTAGGCAGAGGACATGTAGTTAGAAGGATGTTTGTCTTGATGGATGGGGGAGGAGAAGGGAAATAATATGCGTTTAAGTACCTAAGGGGCTAGATCATAAAAAGATGAATGGGATTTGTTCTGCTTGACTCCAATGGAGAACGAAGACCAATGGGTGAAAATGGGAGAGAGGAGGAAGGTGGCAAACATAAGCTTGAGATGAGAAAAAAAAATCTTTCCAACCATTTTTCCAACTACATCCTAAAGTGGCAAGGGTTGCCTGCCATTGGAGGTCTTCAAGCAAAGACCTCCATAGTTCCTTCAACCAATCTTATAATTTTGAGTCTCTTTCCTATCTTAACCATCCATACTGGTGTGCTCCAGCTCATCAATGTCCTTTCTAAAATATGACACTCATACTGGTCCAGACCAAGGTCTGAACAAGGGAAAGGACAATTTAATACATTAGATATTTCAAAATTGGAAAGCTCCTAAGAGTTTCTGCATTTTCTCTTTAGCACAAGTTGAGACCAAAGTTTTAAACTTTCTTTCCTTAGCTCTGTCTCCCCACCCCATTCTTTGTCTGAATGGATTTCACTAAATACAGGAGATCACTTATCGGAAAAGCCCTCCAAAGATCAGGAAGAGAGATGAGAATAGGTTTCAAATTTAACTATCCTAGAAATGAAGTTTCCTTTCCTCATCATAACTGGGGATCTGAGAGATTGGGCAAATCTAAATATAAGCCAGAATGCAATAGGCAGAAACTCTAAGAGAAAAGATGGAATAAACCAAGTGGAGTTTCCCTCTTTTCTGTTCCCATGCTCCCCCTTCCCCTAAAACATCAGCAAACAGGTGGACCAGAATGCTTGTCTGGCAACTGGAACAATCTAATATGCATTTATTACAGGGCCTCCATGTACAAAGCATTGTGTTCAACACTAACACTAGGGTTAGACAATTTCCCTGCCCTGGAGGGGAACAAAGTGAAACAATGTGTTCACAGATTAATACAAAATATATACAAAGCAAATCCTGTGCAATGAGGGAAGGGGGCAGAAAGGAATAGTGTCATCTGAGGGGATACCTGAAAGCCTTGGGCAGGGAAGAGCATTAGATCTAAGTAAGCCTTGAAAAAGACAAAAGTGAGGAGAAATAGAAGGCATGGGGGCAATCTGTATTGAGACATATAAACAAGAAATGGAATGTCCTATAACAGAGAATGTAAGTAGGATGGAAGTTTTAGGTGGAAGTTAGAATCAGTGAAGAGTAGCAGTGGGAAATAAGCCTGAAAAAGGAGATTAAAGTGAAGGATTTTAAGTCCCATACTGATGAATTTATATTTTATTCCAGAGGCATAGAGAACCATAGAAGCTTCTTGAGCAAAAGGAGAATTATCTTTCTTCCTTCTTCCTCGACTTTCCTTCTCTCTCCCCCTCCCCCATCTTTATGAACAGACCTCATGTAGGGAACCTCTCAGAAAAGTCCACCTAGTAAGCACCTGTTTTCCAGCTTGGTTTGGAGAGCTGCCTGACCCGAGAGGAGTTAAATGACTTATTTGCCCAGGATCATACAGGTAGCAAGTATACACCCGTTTTCCTTATTCTGTGGTCACGCTACCAGCCTATCCAATATGCTAAGCTGCCTCACAAGTCAGATGTGTACTGTAAAAATATAATTTGGGCAGCTGTATATTGGACAGACTGAATAGGAGAAAGGCTGGAGTCAGGGAGGCAAAGGGAGGGAGGCTATTGCAACAGTCCAGAAGGAAGCTGATGAACAATGTGGTGTCAGTAGAAGAAGGTGACAGATGCAAGATATATCTTGGAGACAAGTAACAAGACAAGAGATGGATTGGCTCCTGCACTGAAGTTGATTGTTAATTGAGCACTGGAGCTCTGTTTGGAAATCAGAGCCTTGCCTCATGGCTGCAGAGAGAGGGCAGTGATCACAGACATGCTTTGCAAAAATGCTACCTCTATAGTTTATGGGAAAAGAAGAAAAGCACCTCCTCCCTGAAATCCCAACAAACAGAAAGGCCCTGCTGAACAGCTGTGGGAGCCACGGAATGAAGAGGGCAGGGGGTTTGAGAGGCAAGAGGAAACCAGTAGGGACACGCAGCTGTGCTCCACCCGGTCCCCAATATTTTAGCTTCCCCTACCTTCAAAATCAAAGGGGAGGGAGAAGGAAGTGGGAAAAGCTTTCAGACCCCTCCCCCAGCACCTCAATCTGCCCTTAGTCAAGGGTAACTGCAGCTACAAGTTTAGGGGACGATGCCCTATTTACGGCAACCCCCAAACAAACCCAGAAGCCCCCTGTGTGCCACCGTTTACAGGCCAGGCCCCTCCAGCTGCTTCCCTGTGAGTCCGGGAGGGGAGAGGCGGGGTTCCAGGGAGGTCGGCTGTGGGGAGGGGAACCAGGGCGGAGCCTTGCTCTGACGCTCCGCCTACGACAGAAGGGGTTTCCTGGTCACTGGGAGGTAACCAGAGAAACAGAAGCGCGTGCCCCAGGTTAATTGCGATCTTATAGAAAAAGGTTTCCCAAACTCTTACGGCAGCACTCTCCCGCCCCCCTACCCATTCCCTTTCCCCTTCCCCCTCCCCCTTCCCCAACCTTGGCCCCACCCCTACCCCCTTGGTGCCTAGCCCCTCTCGCAGTCCCCAGCAAACCGTTGATCAGCACCTTCCTGCTCTGGTCTCAGATCCTGGCTCCGCGTCCCTGTCCCTTTCCCCCTGGTTTGCTACGCTTCCTCACCACGGCACCCGTTTCCCCATCTCCAACCCCCAGATCCTACATTCCTGATCCCTTCTCCGATTTCTCTGATCCTTTCGCCTCTCCAATCCCGCTTTTCCTAGGTCCCACTCCGATTCCCTCTTCCACCCTTCCTCCCCTGATCCCATTTCCTCTATCCTCTCTTCCACCCCCGTTCCCCCAAC
Organism: Antechinus flavipes; assembly: GCF_016432865.1. Classification (NCBI taxonomy): domain Eukaryota; kingdom Metazoa; phylum Chordata; class Mammalia; order Dasyuromorphia; family Dasyuridae; genus Antechinus; species Antechinus flavipes. The sequence continues at coordinate 681,004,964 of NC_067398.1, read as the reverse complement.
CCCCTCCTCCATTCCTCTTCCCCCAGTCTCCTCCTCCATCTCCGCTCCCATGGTCCCTTCCTCCATCCCCATCCTCCGGATCTCTCTCTCCTGATTCTCCCCTCCAGTCCAATTCTTTGGAACCCATTACCCCGTTCCCTCCCCCCGTCCTTACTCTTCCGATCGCCTTCTCTCAGACCCCTCCTTCCTCTCCTATACTTCTATCTCCTCTTCCATCCCCTCTTTCCCAGTCTCCTCCTCTGCCTCTCTTCTCTCGAGCCCTCTCCTCCAGTCCACCCCTCTTTCCCCAAAATTCGGATGCTTCTACTCCAGTCTCCTCCATCACCTCCTCCACTTACTGTACCACCAGACCTATTTCCGCCCTACTCGCCCTCTCCCCTCTCCCAGGCTCACTGCCCCATTCCTTCTCCCCAGGACGCCTACTCTATCCCCTTTTCCATCACAATTCCCGAGATCCCGCCGCCGCAGCGTCCTCTACCTCCGCAGCACCCTCCGCTCTCCCCAGATCAACCCACTCCCCCATCGTTCTCTCCCATTCCACTCTTCCGTCTCAGCTCCTCCGATCACTCTCTCCTTCCCCCGTACATCCCGGTTCCCCTCTCCCGTTCCCATGGTTCCTTCCTCCTTTCCCCCTCTCACAGTCCCCTCCCCCATGCCCGCTCCCTCCCTCAACTCCCTCAACCCAACCTCCCCTCTCCCTCTCTTCTGATCCCCCCCTCCATCCCTACTGCCCTATTCCCCTCCCCAGATCTCCCCCATTCCAGCTCTCCCAATCCCCTCCCTTCTCCCCCCTCCCCTACTCCACTCCCCCAGCACAATATTCCTCTTCAGATATCGTCATCGAACACCAAGACCTCTGTCCTCTCCCTGACTCCCCTCCCTCTTCCTCGCTTCTCCAGACCCAGACTCCCCCTCCCTCACTTGCCAGTTCCTCTACCCCATGCCCGCCCACTCATTCTCCTCCCCCAGCCCCACTAGCCCAATCCCCTCCCCCATCCCCGCTCTGCAGTTCCAGTCCCCCTTCCTCACTCATTAACTTTCTCTGCACTCCCTCCGTCTCCTCCAACACCTCCAATCCAATCTCTCACTCTCAGTCCTTTTCCACGTTCCCACGCACCTCTCTTATCCCATTCCTCTGTTCTCATTCCTCCATCGTCCTTCCCTGTTCCCCTCCATCCCCAATTTCTCAGTCCCCTCCTCCAACATCCCTAATCTCCAGGTCCCTCTCCCATGATCCTGTGGTCTCTTCCCACTGATCTCCTTTCCCATGCGTTTCCTTCAGCACTGACCCTCTGTTCCCCTTCCCCGATCTTTTCCCCCTCATTCTCTCGCCCCATTTCTTTTTCCTGATTAAGTGTCCCATCCCTTTACCTTGCCTCACTGTCACCTGAATTCTGATTCCTCTCTCCCAAGATCCCACCTTCCCTCCACGTGCTGCCCTTCGTTGATACCTTTCTGATCCCTCTTCCAGATTTTTGGTACTTCTCCCCAAATCTTTCACACCTTATCCTTCCCCTTAGATAGTTCTCCCTGATCCTTTTCTCTCATTACTCTCATCTCTTTCTCTAGATTGCTCTCCCTTGATCTTTCCCCAAGATCATTCACTCCTGATCTTTTCACCTTGGTTACTCTTCTCTGATCCTTTCCCCTAAATTGCTCTCCTCTGATCTCTCCTAGATGTCCCCTGATTTTTTTCTCCAGAACACTCACTCCTGATCTTTTTTCCAGATGAGTTTCTCCTAATATTTCCCCAAATCGTTCTTTCTTGATCTTTTCCCTAGATCACTTCTCCTGATCCTTTCCCTTAGATCATTCTGGATCTTCCTCCCCTCCTCTGATCCCTTTTTTCAAAATCTCTCTCCTCTGATTTGGAACCCTTTCCCTAGATTGCGTTTCCTAGATCCTTTCCTCCAATGGTTCTAACCAAATCCCTCCCTCCCTCCCCAGTGGCTCACTCCAGATCTCTTTCCTTTGATCTTCCTCCTTAAATAGCTCTTCCCAGATCTATTTCACCTGATTCCCTTAGTTCCTCTCAATGATGCCTCCCAAATCCTTCTCCTCTGATTCCTTTCCCCAAGTATCTCTCCCTGGATCCCTTTCCTCTGATCTTCCTCCCCAACATAGTTCTTTCCAGATCCTCCCTTCCCGGCTCTCCCCAAATCCCTTTCGCTCCGATCCTTTTCTCCCGATAGTGCCCCAGCTGGACCTGGTGGCCGCCTTGGTGAGCACCGGGTAGAGGCGCAACAGCAGCAAATACTGCTTCAGCGCCCGCTGGGGGAGCGACCTGGCCCCGGCCCCAGCTCGGGCCCCGGCCCGCAGCGTGGACACCTCCGGAGCCATCGGCAGAAAGCCAGCTCAATGCAGGGCCCAGACAAGGCCTCGGCTCTAGGGCAAAGGGAGGGGACAGCCTTACATTTCTAGCCCTCGGGAGCCGCGCGGTGCGACGCCGGGAGGGACTTCGGACAGCTGGGCGCACGAAGCCCGGAGTTTTTCCTGGTTCCCTAAGCCTTTCCCGCCTCTCCCGGTCGGGCGACGCAGCCATTGGAGCACCGTGGGGCGTGGCGAATCCTACCTCCTGATTGGACACTTTTTCAGAGGGGTAGGGAGACGGGCCATGTTCTCGCGAGAGTTGGGCGGAACGCGCGAAATTTCTCCCGGGAACTAAGAACGCCCAGCGGAGAACAGCAGCGTGAAAGTGTGGAGGCTGAACCGAGATGGTGTCCCGGGAGCGCGGGTGGAGGCGCACCGAGCCCGGGGAGGAAGTCGAGAACAGTCGGTGAGAGCTGCCATCCCGCCAGTCCCGAAACCTCTGAGTCGCTACTGTCCTGGAGCCTCTCCCTTCCCCCTCCGGGGCTTCCGGGGTCCCAGAGCCCTGCCCGCCTCTCCAGGCCCCGGACCCTCCCTTCCCCTAGTCTTACCCCAGAGCCCGGGTCCCAACGCTTCTTTGGGCCGCTCCCCTCATCTCCGGGGGGAGCTCAGCCGGTGCAGACTTCCGCGCTCGCCGGGACCCCGAATCGGGGAATTCCATTTGGAATTACCAGTGAGCTTTGAATGCCTTTCCTAACCCTTTTCTACCACCCTGCTTCATCTGACATTAGAATAATCAATTCCAAATTAATTTTGGGAAAAATCAGGAAACCTGGAGCCTGGGTCCACTAAAAATGTATATTCTTTTTACACCTCTCTAATTAACTCACCATCCCACTCACCATAGATTGATCTTTTTATCTTCCAAACTTTTTTATGATTTTTTTTCCCTCTTTCTTCAGCTCAAAACCCTGCTTCATATTTTGCTGAAAGAATTCCGTCTTTTCCTTTCCTTCTCATCCCACATCAAGCAGATGTCTTCCTCTTTTATCTCCTTGTATGAGACAGAGATGGTCTTTCTTGCCAAGGCAAACCTCTCCACTTTCACAGTGATCTCATTCCATTCCTCTACTGAAAATTCCCTATTTTATCATCTTCACTCTGTCACTTAATTGTCAATCTCTTCTTGTCATTAGCTGCTTCCACACACTCTGTGCCCACTGGAATCATCTGGCCTGTTAAATGTTGTCCCAGGTTTCTCCATCTTTTTGTAGTCAAACTCTTTGAGAAGGTTACCTGTGATAGATATAGCTCTACTTTCTTTCCTTTTGTTCTCTTCTTAACTTTGTATATTCTGGCTTCTGATTTCAGCATTCAACCAAAATCTTTTAATTGCCAAATCGGTAAGACTTCTTAATCCTTGTTCTTGTCCTCCCAGTTAGCTTTGATGATGTCATTTAAATGCTTCTTGTTCACAATTTTTGCTCTTGAAGTTTTGGTGAAACTATTCTCTTTTGATCCCCCTACCTATCTGCTCATTCCAACTCCACTTAGGCTCTGACCTGGGCCCTCTTCTCCCTCTAGACCTGGGGTAAGAAAATGTTTGGCCAGTGAGCCCATATAAGGCCCATGAAATAATTTGGTAAGGCATCCATAGGCAGTGATGAGCTGAAGGCTAGGTACAGTAACCTCCCACTGTGCTTGGGTTTATAAATTGATAATTTCGTATGGCTCAAGAATGATGTTACATATATTGTATTTAACATATACTTTAACATATTTAATATGTATGGGTCTACCTGCCACCTGGGGGAGGGGGTGGAGGGGAAGGAGGGGAAAAGTTGAAACAGAAGGTTTTACAAGGGTCAATGCTGAAAAATTAGCCATGTATATATCTTGCAAATAAAAAGCTATATATATATGTGTGTGTATATATATACATATACATATATATATATATGTGTGTGTGTGTGTGTATATGTATATACATACACACACACACACACACACATATATATATATAAAATAATAATGTTATAAATAACCAGATGACCCTCAAGAGAAAAAAAAGTTCTCTTCCCTTGCTCTATATTTTTACATTTGGTAATTTCAGTTTCCATGGATTCAATTATCATTTCTATACTGATGGTTCTCAAATCCTATCTCACCCTAACCTTTTTGCTGACCATCTTCAGCTGCCTTTTGGAAATCTCTTGAATTCAATACATCTAAAACCAAACTTGTTATCTTTCTTCTCAAATCCTTCCCTCTTCCTAATTTCCTTATTACTGTTAAAATTACCATCATTTTCTTAGGCACCTAGACAAACAACCTTGTATCATTCTCAACATATTCCCTCATATCACCCTTACAACTCCACCCTGCCCTGACTTTAGTCCAGTCTTTTGCCAAAGGCTAGTTAGTTTTACCTGTTTAACTTCTCTCTTCTCTCCTTTAATACTATAGCCACCCTAATGGAGGCTCTCATCATTTCAGGCCTGAATTTGTTGTGCTAGTTTGCACGTTGATCTGTCTGCCACTGATCTCCCCCCTATTTTGTTTTCTCTTAATGGTAGTAAGAATAATCATACTAATATTTATAGAGTGCCTACTAAGTGACAGGCAGTGTACTAAGCACTTTACAAATATTACCTCATTTGGTCCTCAGAACAACCCTGTGAAAGGTAGGTGATATTACTATCCCATTTAGCAGGTGAGAAAATTGAGGCAAATAGAGGTTAAGTGTTTCAGGATTACAAAACTAGTAATTATCTAGATTTGAACTCAATTCTTCTGACTCCAGGCCCAGCACTCTATCTACTGCTTCGATTAGCTTCAATTTATTTTGCTATTTAGTTTCAATTAACTGTCCGAGTATCTTCCTAAAGCATAAGACTTTGCACTCACAGAATACTCTCCCTTTGTCTCTCTGCCTTCTGGGCTCCCTTGCTTTCTTCCAGTCCCACCTAAAAAACTTCCTAAAAGAGGCCTTTTTTTGAGAGCTTGGCACAGAGCCTGGCCCATAGTAGGCGCTTTATGAATGTTTATTGACTATCTTCTCTTCCTACATACCTTCTCCTCTCCGAGCTTTTGTGACACTTATCTGATCAAACCTTCTCAATCTTCTTTGCTGGCTTATCCATTTTATGCCCCCCACTTGGGTGTCCCACACATTTCTATTCTAGCCCTTTTTTTTCCTGTATAGTCTTTCTCTTGGTAACTTCATCAGTTCTCATAAGTTTAACTATCACTAATATGTAAATAACTTCCAGATCTCTTTATCTAGTCCTGACCCTCCTTTAGATCTCTTTTAGAAGATTTACCTTCTTAAATTATAGGTCTTAAATTATTAATGTAGGGGTCACGTAAAAATTTCTAAATGAAAGGGGGTCATAATTGAAAAAGTTTAAGAAGCCTTGGATGGTCATAAGTGAAAAAGTTTAAGAAGCCCTGGATTAGATCACCAGTTGACTTTTAGACATTTCAAACTCTAGATGTTTTGGTCACAACCCAAACTCAATTTATTATCAGCTTATCTCAAATAGAACTCATTTTTTCCCCTCCTAGACCCTTTCCTCTTTCAAACTTAGCTGTTTCTGTCAGAGATACTATTCTTCCATTATTTCAGGTTTGTGATCTTGGCATCCTGGCTTTATCCTCATTCTTTCTCATCCCATAGGTTCAATCAATTGCCAAATCTTGAACTTTCTACTGTTACTACCTTACTCTTTCTCTCCACCCTAACATCTACCACTTGGGTTCCCTTATCCTTCTTCACTTAAATCATTATAGTTTTTTCCTTGTCTTGAGTCTCTCATTACCTGTTCTTCTGTACTGCTGCTAAATTCATTTTTTTCGATTGAATATTTGACATGTGATTACCCTACTCAGCCATTTCTAGGGGCTTTTCCTGAATTCTTTCCCCTCATATCCCTCCTAATCTAAAAATGATGTTTTATTTAAAATAATCAACTGCAGAAATTTAGGGTGGGAGAGTCAAAGCTAGATAGCCATTGATGTAGAAACTCAAGCTGTCAAAGACAGAACCCATTGTCTTCCACTCCCCTCTCTAAGCCAATCCTCTTCTTTTTTATTGATGAAAACAGCACCATTCCTCCATTCATCAAGTTTCATTCCTTCCAGATCATCCTTGACTCCTTATTTTCATTCATCCTTTATGTAACTAATCAGTAGCTATCTCCATAAAATCTCTTAAATGAGGTCCTCTCTCTCTACTCATAGCCTAGATTAGCCCAGAGTAGACTATTATTTTTTTCCTTAATATTGAATAGATTCTAAATTGATCACTTGCTTAAATCTTCCCATTCTAATCTATCTTCCATGCAGCTTCTAAAGTGGTTTTTTGGTTTTCCTTTTCAGCTGTTTACTCAATACACTCCAGTGGCTCCCTGTTACCTATAGGAACAAATATAAACTTGTTTGGCATTTAAAACTCATTACATTATGGGTCCCTCTCTCTTTCTTGTCTTATCTTATTTCTCTCAGCCTTCTTTACACATGACACACCATCTTCTATCGCTATGCCTTTGCATGACCAATTTCCCATAGATAGGAAGAAGTAGTTTTTTACCTCTTCACCTTTGCCTCTTGGCATTCCTAATATTCCTTTAAGATTTAACTTGGGTCCCCACTTGCTTGAGCTATTCCCTGTTTGCTTATGCCTTCCTCTCCACGGTTATCTTGTATCTCTGCTACATATGTGTTTTGTATATTCCTGAGCATATATTTTTGGCATGTTACAATATAAGTTTCATAAGGGGAGAGACTGTTTTTCTTTTGTTTTTGTATTCTAGACTAGTGCCTGCCATGTAATTGCTGTTTAATTCAAGGCAGGCTAGATGACCATCATTAGGGATTTTGTATAAAGGATTCCTATGTTGTTTAGGTTGCACTGGGATGGGTCTCAGGTCCTCGCCAGCTCTTAGACTTTTTGTTCTCTCCCTCTCAGATTTCTCATAACATTTTCTCTGAAACTTTTTATTGCACTGATCTCATTTTGTCTTGCATTGTTGTTAACTTGTTTATGTGTCTTGGTTCTACTACTACATTATCAATTCTTGGAGATCCAGAAGTCTTTCTCTTATACTTAATAATAATTATTAACTTGAGGCTCTTATGACCTTTTTCATGGACTTTACAGTAGTCTTTTAGTAACCTGTCATCAGTCTCTTCTCTAATCCAAGTCATCTCACCTGCTGCTATCATTTTTTAAGGCATGGTTCTTCCATGTTAAGAGGCTATTGTAATAATCTACGTGTAGGCAATAAAACATCTGATTCAGGATGGGCAATAGTGGCTTGACATTAGTCCAAAGGATTTGACTAAGGAAAAATTAATAGCAATTAATGATTGATTAGTCATGGAGGAGTAGGAAAAGGAATCAGGGGTTTCACATGAAAGTTAAATGCTCTATATTATGTATTCTACAACCAAGAAATTTATTTATTTATTTATTTTAAATTTTTATTTAATGATTACTTTATATTGACAACATTATCCCTTGCACTCGTTTCTTTCCCGATTTTTTTCCCCTCCCTCCCTCCACCCCCTCCCTAGATGGCAAGCAGTCCTTTATATGTTGGATATGTTGCAGTATATCCTAGATACAATATATGTTTGCAGAACTGAACAGTTCTCTTGTTGCATAGGGAGAATTGGATTCAGAAGGTATAAATAACCCGGGAAGAAAAACAAAAATGCAGATAGTTCACATTCATTTCCCAGTGTTCTTTCTTTGGGTGTAGCTGCTTTTGTCCGTCATTTATCAATTGAAACTCAGTTAGGTCTCTTTGTCAAAGAAATCCACTTCCATCAAAATATGTCCTCATACAATATCGTTGTCGAAGTGTATAATGATCTGGTTCTGCTCATTTCACTTAGCATCAGTTCATGTAAGTCTCGCCAGTCCTCTCTGTATTCATCCTGCTGGTCATTTCTTACAGAACAATAATATTCCATAATATTTATATACCACAATTTACCCAGCCATTCTCCAATTGATGGGCATCCATTCATTTTCCAGTTTCTAGCCACTACAAATAGGGCTGCTACAAACATTTTGGCACATACAGGTCCCTTTCCCTTCTTTAGTATTTCTTTGGGATACAAGCCCAATAGAAACACTGCTGGATCAAAGGGTATGCACAATTTGATAATTTTTTGGGCATAATTCCAGATTGCTCTCCAGAATCAACCAAGAAATTTAAATCACATATAACAGGATTTTTGCTATGCCTGGATCTAGTGTGTTGATGTTATCTTCAAACACAGAGTTTAGATTTTCCATTCTTCTACACAGGGATGATGGCTCTTCCTCCTCTTCACTCTCTGCTCTCAAGCGATTGGAACGGAGTCAGTGGACGGACAAGATGGATGCAAGATTTGGTTTTGAAAGATTACAAGAGCCAGAAGAAAAGACTGGCTGGCTAATCAACATGCACCCGGTAAGCACCTTGGTTTTCTCTTCTCATTACATTATTTCTAGCTTAGAGACATCTACTCTATGTGCTATTGGGAGAGGTAACATGATATGTATTGGGAAATGGAAAGATGTTAATCCTGGATTGGAAGAATGATCAGCCATTATTTCCTAGCAAGTGAAGGGGAAATAGTAGCTCTTTATGTTTCTGGCCCTGTCTCCAATGCTTATTAGTTCTCTAACCAGAGTCTGATTTCTCTGGCACTCAGGTTTTCTGATGAAACAGTAGTAATAATAATGTTTATTTGTGAAAATCAAATGAAATAATTTTTTTAAAAGTTTATATTCAGTTGTACCCAACTCTTTGTGACTTTGTGAACTGTACTGCCTTTGGGGTTAAGATATTGGAGTGGTTTGTCATTTCCTTCTTTTGTGAAAAATTATGTGATTTATTAAGTGACATAGTTGGTGAGTGTCTGAGGCCAGATTTGAATCAGGCCTTCCTGACTCTAGGCCCAGAGCTTTACCCACAAAGCCACCTCACTGTTCCATAAAGTTATTGTAAACCTAATGAGGCTATGTACCTGTCAACTGTCATTACCACTTAGTATTTCTTGCCCTGGTAACAGAAACAGGTAGTAGGTGGCCCTGTTTAAAAGTGAAAAGCACTTTTGATAAAAAGGAGCTATTAATATTCTATAGAAAGGGCTTGGATTTGTCAAGAAGACTTTGTGACCAATGTAGCCTGCTGTCTTCTCTTTTTAGACTGAGATTTTAGATGAAGATAAGCGTTTGGTCAGTGCAGTGGATTACTACTTTATCCAAGACGATGGCAGCCGATTTAAGGTAAGGGGATCTCTCTCATGAGTAATCTAAGTACCTCTTGGTGTTTTGGCAAGTTTTGCCAGAACCAGAAGGAATCTAGTTACCATTAATTTTATAAGAATTTCCCCTGAGTAAAAGAGTTAGCAGGTTCTCCATTACTAGAGGTGTTGAAGCAGAGGGTGGATGATCACTTGGCAAAGATACCTTTTCAGTTAGAAGTTGATCTTTGAAGTGCCTTCTGCCTCTGAAATTCTGTGATGTAGGAGTTATAGGAATCAATGCATTTCCATCTGTAGCAGAGTGAGAAAACATAACCCCCAAATCTCCTCATCCTCACCTGTCATTCTTTATGTATCCAGATTCTGATGCAAGATCTTGATATAAGATCCTCCCTGGGGCTCAGTTTCCTCATCTGTAAATAAGTGAATTAGAATAGATGGCTTCTGAATTTCCTTTCGGTTTTGCTTTGCTCTTTATGTTCAATATGAACGTAGAAGAGCATTGACAAACCTTATGTTGAAAGTCATTTGAAAAGTTTAAGTAGTTATGTGATTTTAATTGGCTTTGTTATTTGAATTAGGTAACATCAAGTCCAATGGCCACATACAGAGGTTATATTGAAACCTTAATAAGTAATAAGTAAAATAAGTAAGTAAAAGAAATTTGGAATTTCTTGAGAAAGTCAGTGGGCGATACTTGATCTTGAGGAGTCTGTGAGGTAGTGGAGAATTTAATTGCTGTTTGCATATAGATTGAGATTTAATAACCATCTGTGAAGCAATTCTCCCTGACAAGGTTGAAGCAAAAGAGTGAGAAAACAGAGGGGAAAAAAACTTATTCTGTGAAAGGATTGAGTTTAATCTTTATATTGCAAATAAACAAGAAGATTTTTAAGAGACTTGCCTATAATCTTGACTTCTTAATAAGTAGGACTGTGTTCCAGAAGTGCAGAGAAGTAAAGAGTAAATAATAGTGATGGGTAGGATGTGTGATTATAACTATGATGGTTTTTTTTTTTTTATAACTGTGATGTTTTTTATAACTAAAACATTATAAATAAGTATTTACCCCTTTGACCATTAATTATATTGTTCAAAAAATTTATTTTTATTTTTTTTTTAATAACTTTTTATTGATAGAACTCATGCCAGGGTAATTTTTTACAGCATTATCCCTTGCATTCTTCTTCTGTTCCGATTTTTCCCCTCCCTTCCTCTACCCCCTCCCCGAGATGGCAAGCAGTCCTTTACATGTTGAATAGGTTACAGTATATCCTAGATACAATATATGCGTGCAGAACCGAACAGTTTTCTTGTTGCACCGGGAGAACTGAATTCAGAAGGTATAAAGAAAAACAAAAATGCAAGCAGTTTATATTCATTTCCCAGTGTTCTTTCTTTGGGTGTAGCTGCTTCTGCCCATCTTTGATCAATTGAAACTGAATTAGCTCTCTTTATTGAAGAGATCCACTTCCATCAGAATACATCCTCAAACAGTATCATTGTTGAGGTATATAATGATCTCCTGGTTCTGCTCATTTCACTTAGCATCAGTTCATGTAAGTCTCGCCAGTCCTCTCTGTATTCATCCTGCTGGTCATTTCTTACAGAACAATAATATTCCATAACGTTCATACACCACAATTTACTCAACCATTCTCCAATTGATGGGCATCCATTCATTTTCCAGCTTCTAGCCACTACAAACAGGGCTGCCACAAACATTTTGGCACATACAGGTCCCTTTCCCTTCTTTAGTATCTCTTTTGGTATTGTTTAAAAACTTTTGTAGCAAACAATTGATATTTTTTAAGCTTAGGAAATTAGAAACTTTGATATATAGTGAGACTTGTTTATAGGAAAAGTATTTTCTCCAGGGTAATAAATAATGTTTAATAACATGGACTAAGGGCTCAGAACTAATTTTTAAATGAGAAAGTTGTTGCAATTTTCAGAATTCATAAGGAAATGTTTAAATGTACCTTTGGATTATTTAAGAACTCAAGAGGATAAGAATAAAAGTGGTAACCAGTCCAGTAGCAGGCTGAAGAGTAACTATCTCATGTGAAGATGATTGACTTTCAAACTCTGCTACAAAAGAAAGTTTCCTAATTGTTTGTTCTTTAACTTCTCCACCATTAAATGAGATATTTGCAAAGTGCTTAATAAAATGCTTGATACACAGCAAATGCTTAATAAAAACTTATTCTATTCTTTATGTTAACTTCTGTTTGGGGGCCTTGTGTTATCCTCTTTGTGCTTTATTATAGTATTAAGAATAGTACATCCTTTGCTGCTGCCAAGGAATGCTGAAAAGAACACCTTGACTCCTTTCTTCCCTTTTTAAAATTTGTGCTTGGATAAGTTGTGATGACTCTTATTCTTTTCCAGGTGGCATTGACTTATAAGCCATATTTCTACATAGCAACAAAGAAGGTAAATATGTGTATTTTGTTGTATCCTGATTTATGTGATCTGTGCATTATTTTGTAGTGGGCCTTGGAATCTGGAAAAAAAAGAAGGTTTATAGAGTGAAAAGTCAAGAGATGCATTACGTTCTAATGGGAAGAGCTCAAGTTCTGATTTCATTGTAGGGTTGTGAGCGAGAAGTGTCATCTTTTCTCTCTAAGAAGTTTCAGGGGAAAATTGCTAAATTGGAGACTGTTCCCAAAGAAGATCTGGACTTGGTAAGTGTTTCATGCATGAGATTGGAAAAAACTTAGGAAATGAGTTAGTTTGCTGTTTTGTGTACTGGGGAACAGTGAAGGTTGGAACTGGAGAATCATCAAAGGACCTTGTCTTGACTTAATTTAATGTGTTCTCTGAGTCAAGGTGCTCAAGAACTCCCATGTTCTTTGAGCTAGTTTCCATTTGACTTTGTTGTATTATAGTCACTCCTGGTCTCCTTCATTCATTAGTATAATCTCTTTTCTTGCATTCATTAACAAGATTTATTTTCATTTCATAGTCAAATCACTTGGTGGGCTTGAAGCGAAATTACATTAAACTTTCTTTCAACACTGTGGATGATCTTGTAAAAGTGAGGAAGGAGATTTCCCCGGCTGTGAAGAAGAATCGAGAGCGGGATAACACCAGTGATACCTATACAGCTATGTTGTCTAGGTAAGCTGCAAACAGAACAATTACAATGTCCTTGATGATAGCCATTCCATTTTTCTGATCCTAATGAAGTATGTGGTCTTATGGGGCAGCACTTTGAGCATGATGTCAGGCTTCATTTGGTTGAAATATCTTTAAGAAATCAAACCAAGTGCTAATATATTTCATATGTTCAGTGGACCAATAATTTTTTTTTTAATCTTGATATTTAGGGAGACCTTATGTCTTACTAAAAGAAGTGTTTGTGGATTGATTCCATTCTCAAGTTGATTTTTAAGTCCCAAGTATATTTTATGATTTTTATTAGTTTTAGATGTTTAGAAAATATTAATTATGAAAAACCTGATGTGTAAAAACTGAAAATAGAAGATGCAAGAGAAAGAATAGTAAAAGAAAAGCAGAAATAGGAGAAGGTCATATTGATTTAAGAAGTGGAAGTACTACTACTACTACTACTACTAGAAGAAGAAGAAAAATCTCACTTTAGACAGAAGGCAATCAAGTCTGAAATACTGAAGCCTCTTATAACTTTCACATATTCTGAAGATGGATTTTTAGAATGTTCTAATCATTGATCACTTCCTAAGCCTTCTGTTTAGCATATAAAAGTATATAAAAACAGTGAGTATGAAATCTAGTGTCAGCAGTTTCCCGTTTTTATGAAATAACAACAGAGGAACACGTGGTAAATTATATTAGGGTATAGTTGGGGGAACAGATTCCTTCTCTCCAGGAACTCAGACCTGACTCTTTATTGGCACAATTCACATTTGTGAACTCTTGTTTGTAAGTCTTAGAATTTCATATTCTTAAGGACCATCTTGATGAACTCAATTAATTTTGATTTTTGTATTCACTTAGTACCAACTTTTCTCTCTTCATCTCTATCAGTCTGTAATCTGGATTAGAGGAATTAATAATTATTTTTCCTTTTTTGTGGAGTGCATTGATGGGCGGTAGTGTAACTACTGATGAAGAGGGGGCCTCTAAGAAGATCGCTGACCAGTTGGACAATGTAGTTGACATGCGAGAGTATGATGTTCCTTACCACATTCGTTTGTCCATTGACCTGAAGATCCATGTGGTGAGTACCAGGCTTGAGTGGTGCTTGATTTGGGAAGAAGACCTTGATGTCAAGGAAATGTTGAAGTGAAACTAAGTATGTGAACAGAAGTGTTTCCTGAAGTATAGAACTTCTTATTTAACATAAACTGTCTTTTTTGGTGCCTCTTGTAGGCTCATTGGTATAATGTCCGATACCGGGGCAGTTCCCTTCCCATTGAAATCACCCGACGAGATGACCTTGTTGAACGACCTGTAAGTAATACTAGTACTTTCTTAGCTGAAGTTGTGACAAGCTCTTTTCATAGGACCTCATGCCCTTTACTCAAAGAAGTAGAATTGAATGTTGGTGGTTTGGGATACTTGCCACAAGGGGGCAAAGGAGAGCTAATCAATTGTTCATGTACTTTTCCATCAGGAACTGACTTGAAACCATTTCATTTTACAGAAATGACTTTTAAGTATCATCAACTTTTTGACTGTAATGATTTATACCTGTGCAATTAGACAAGGGAGCCCATACTGGCCATTTCTAATAACCTTGGACTGGAATCTGGGGATGAAAATCCACCAGTGAATTGTGTTTGAGAGGACAAGGGTCAGAAGGAGCACTACGGTTCTATATGTCTTGGGACCAAGAAAGAAAAGTCTTGGGCTTCCCTTCTCTCAGAAATGGAAGTGTTATTATCCTAAAGAAGGCCAGCTAGATTGCCACTGAACCTTCTGTATCTTTTGTTACTTTCAGGATCCTGTAGTTTTGGCATTTGACATTGAAACAACCAAACTGCCTCTCAAGTTCCCAGATGCAGAGACTGACCAAATTATGATGATTTCTTACATGGTAGATGGTCAGGTGAGTGCCTGGTCCAACATTTGACATCTAAGGCAGAACATATGTTGAGAAGTCCTTCATCATTTCTAGTCATATTGGTTACAACTTCCTAAACAGCAAGGTTAGGGAATGCCTCTAATCTTAGAACTTGAATCTTAATATGTTTCTTCTTTCAGAGGATAGGACATCACAGAATGACCATTAAAGTTATATGTAGGAGGGATGGTCATTTTGATGGAGTGACTTGGTTTTTATTTGTGTTTCTGTTAGCACTATTTTTAACTATAGGTTTCTAACCAACTTCATTAGGGATACCTGATCACCAACAGGGAGATTGTCTCTGAGGACATTGAAGATTTTGAATTCACCCCTAAACCAGAATATGAGGGACCCTTTTGTGTTTTCAATGAACCTGATGAGGTATGCATCATGTTGTTGTTCTTTTTTTTTTCTTTCTTTTTTTTTTTTTTTTTTTTTTTTTGGCTGAGGCAATTAGGGTTAAGTGACTTAGTCAGGGTCACACAGCTGGGAAATGTTAAGTGTCTGAGGCAGATTTGATCTCAGCTTCTCTTGACTTCAGGGCTGGAGTACTCTATCCACTGTGCCAGCTAGCTGCCCCTCATTTTCTTCTTAAGAGAAGTTATCAGTTCTTTCTCATTCCTAGGGAACTCTCCCTGCCCCCAAAGAGTGTGTTTTGAGAGAAGCCACTAATTTGCTGCTATTTCTTTTGTCATGAATTGACATTGTACCTCATTGAACTTAGTTGAAAAAATAAAGGTATTAACCCTTCACGGGAGGGATGCTAGATTTTCCCAGGAATAAATGAATGGCATAACATTTTAAAAATACTTAACTATGTACTAAGCAGTGGGGATACAAAAAAAGAAAAAAAAGATTGTCTCTGTTCTCAAGGAGAGCTTTCATAAATTGGGGAGACAACATATAAAGTTGGGTGATTAGGACCAATCCTAATTAGTAGGGCAGATGGCCTTGCCTGAAGATCTGGCGAGGGAATGTGCAGCACCAGACTTGGTGGGCCAGAAGGCATAATGATAATACAAATATTAAATCCTGATGATCTTAACACTATCATCCATCGGTAATTGATGATTCTTTGTTCATCTGTGATGTGAGTGACCATGTCCCCTGTCTTGGAATTAGGATTGGTTGAAGGGCCTAGCTCATTACTGTTGCAAAGGAATCAGTGGATGGGAGGATCTTGATGTAACAGGAGCTCTCATTTCCTTCTCAAAAGAATATTAGTCCACAGACAAAAAGATGGAAACCATCAGTAGGGAATTTAATGGGGAAACTTGATCTCCTGGGCCTTTTAGTGCCTAGAATCTGGATTTAGTGGTGGGATCTGGATATTTTGTAGATAATGGTAGGAGAGAGGTCAGGTTTCTTCTACCAAGGAGTGTTTAAGCCAACAAAAATGTAGCAAATAGGTCTTAAAAGATAGACAACACTATTGACCATTATATACTTTTACTGATTTTAGGCTCATTTAATTCAGAGGTGGTTTGAGCATGTTCAGGAAACCAAACCTACTATCATGGTGACCTATAATGGTGACTTCTTTGATTGGTAAGTGTGAAAGCTTAAAGTTTCACTGACAGTTATGAAGAACTAAGAATTGGGGTAGAAGGATTTTCTTGACTGAATGGCTATGCTGCTCAGTATATTCCATTCTGATGAGAGGGCACTCTCTCTTCCCAAGGAACTTGAGATAAAGTGAAGAAGAAACAGTAAGTTGCTGCAATTTTTGTAGTTCATACTCTAGGAAAGTTCCATCATTCTGGATGCTTGAGTTTATCATTCTTTATAAGATGAAGAAAGATAGTATTTGGCATTTATCTTGTTCCCAGAGCTGATTGTAAGCACTTACTTTTGATACAGTAGTAGTAATAAGTAATATAGTAGTAGAATAATTTTTATTCAATTGTTTTCAGTCATATATGACTCTTTGTGACCACATTTGGGATCTTCTTGGCAAAGATAATGGAGCAGTTTGCCATTTTCTTTTCTAGCTCATTTTATAGCTGGGGAAACTGAGGCAAACAGGATAAAGTATCTTGCCTTATGGTCACCCACCTAGGAAGTGTCAGGCCACATTTGAACTCAGGAAACTCATGACTCCAGCTTTGACTCTCTGTATACTTTGGTACTACTTATTTGCCCTAATTTAATAATAATTCATAGTTATTTAGCATTTTATGATTCTACAACAGTTTAACTCTCTGAGCAAGATAGAGTACAGATCATCTCCCATTTGAAGATCACCCAACTTGTAAGTGAGAGGGTAGGGACCTAACTGGGTCTCAGTGCATTGCTTCTTTACAGTCTTTTGGCATTATGGCATTAAAGGGGATACACGAGAGAGTATTCTCTTGTGAAGACCGAGTTAGCACCCTGGATACCTTAGAATCAGCTAGAGTCAGGATAAGCAAATGTCCTTGGTCTTTATTATTGGTCTTTAGGGGTAGAAATGAATTGGATGGATGCAGGATCTCCACAACCTCTCTGCTTCATCTCTCGTCCAAAAGCAACTCTGGCTAGTCTTACTCCACCTCCTACTCCCTCCTATAATTCTCTATATACACCAGTTATCGAGCCAGCACAGACAGAATAGTGGGAAGGGCCATTTTCCAAGCGTATGCTAATAGAGTACTGTCCAATTGATAATTAGCTTTAAGTGCTTGGTTGTCCTACCTCAGTGCATCGACTCAAGAGTTTCAGCCCTTATATTCTCTGCTGTCATCCTTCCCTGTTTGCATTGTTTTATTCCTTTCCATCTTGCTCTAGGCCATTTGTGGAAGCCAGGGCAGCAGTTCATGGACTGAGTATGCATCAGGAGATTGGATTCCAAAAGGATAGTCAAGGGGAGTACAAGTCCTCTCAGTGCATCCACATGGACTGTCTCAGGTGGGTGCTGCAGTGCTTCCTCTCTGCAAGGGACTGTGGTGCTGTGCTCACACTACCAAGCTGTAGCATTCTTGGTTGGATGGGACTGAGTCAGAGTAGGAAGTCTTATCGGCCACAAGAATCATGGGAGTCGGATCTAGGAGGCACCTACCTGAGAAGCCTCCTAAGCCGACTGCTCTCGTATTATAGAAGAGTGTAGTAAAGCCTGCCGAGGTGAATGAAGTATTTTGCCAAAGGTTACAGAGATAGTAAATGGCTAAGGATCTTAATCAAGTCCTTTGATTCCAAATCCTTTGTTCTCTTCACTGAATTATGCAGTTCTCATAAGCAGTTAGCATCTTGGGGGGACTGCCCACATTTTGCTTGTCTTTGTTAACTCTTCCTAATACACAGTAAGGATCTTTTGTCTTTATTCTTTTCATTTCCAGATGGGTAAAGAGGGACAGTTACCTTCCAGTGGGCAGCCACAACCTTAAAGCTGCAGCCAAAGCCAAGCTAGGGTATGACCCTGTGGAGTTGGACCCTGAGGATATGTGTCGAATGGCCACTGAGGAGCCTCAGGTACCATTGACCCCATGGCTTTTGTGGACCATTAGATAGCAAGTGTCCTGGGTCTTTGAGGAAGATGGACAATGAATATACCACTTAAAAGAAGGAGCATTGCAAGTTAAGACAACTCTGAGATACCACTACATACCTGAATACATAGGCTAGAATGACAGGGAAAGATAATGTGGAATGTTGGAGGGGATATGGGAAAACAGGGACACTGATACATTGTTGGTGGAATTATGAATATATCCAGCTATTCTGGAGAGTAATTTGGAACTATGCTCAAAAAGTTATCAAACTGTGCATACCCTTTGACCCAGCAGTGTTACTACTGGGCTTATATCCCAAAGAGATCTTAAAGAAGGGAAAGGGACCCACATGTGCACAAATGTTTGTGGCAGCCCTCTTTGTAGTGGCCAGAAACTGGAAAATGAGTAGATGCCTATCAATTGGAGAATGGCTGAATAAATTGTGATATATGAATATTATAGAATATTATTATTCAGTAAGAAATGACCAACAGGATGATTTCAGAAAGGCCTGGAACTGATGCTGAGTGAAATGAGCAGAACCAGGAGATCATTATATACTTCAACCACAATACTATATGATGATCAATTCTGATGGACCTGGCCATCTTCAGCAATGAGATGAACCAAATCAGTTCTAATGGAGCAGTGATGAACTGAACCAGCTACACCCAGCGAAAGAACTCTGGGAGATGACTAAGGACCTTTACATTGAATTCCCAATCCCTTTATTTTTGCCTGCCTGCATTTTTGATTTCCTTCACAGGCTAATTGTACAATATTTCAGAGTCCGATTCTTTTTGTACAGCAAAATAACGATTTGGACATGTATACTTAATTTGTATTTAATTTATACTTTAATATATTTAACATGTATTAGTCATCCTGCCATCTAGGGGAGAGGATGGGGGAAAGGAGGGGAAAAATTGGAACAAAAGGTTTAGCACTTGTCAATGCTGTAAAATTACCCATGCATATAACTTGTAAATAAAAAAGCTATTAAAATTTAAAAAAAAAAAAAAAAAAAAGGAGCATTGAGTACTGGTGTCTTGCCACTTAGGAGAGCTGCTTTTCCTAATTTGACATTTACTGTTGTGACTGCTCCAGCTTACCTCACATGGCCAGAGACAATTCTATATGGCCTCCTTCTATATTGCTAGTTATTCACCAATATTTTAGATTTTCTTTGAGTTTGTTATTGTATATAGCCACATTTAATTTGTGTTCTTTCACTTCTCAGACACTAGCTACATATTCAGTATCAGATGCTGTTGCTACTTATTACATGTATATGAAGTATGTCCATCCCTTCATCTTTGCTCTCTGCACCATTATCCCCATGGAACCAGATGAGGTTAGTGCAACCTTTGCCCTAATTGGTGTGCGGTATCTGTATTAGTGATATCCAATGAGGCTTCTGTATGAGACAATATAGAGAGCTTCCTAATGGAGAACGTTATGGTGATGGGATAGTAGTTATTATGGAAGATGGGTCTTGCGACATTGCTTCAGGGAACTTCATCTACCAAGGACAATAAAGATCTTAACAAGTGAAAAAGGGAATCTAGAGCCCTCAATGACATAAAGTGACTCAGTGAATAAATCACTTAAGTGCAAAACTCTGTTAAGCTCTTGCACATAGAGAAGTTGGAGCATGGAAAAGTCCCATGGTCCCTAAGAATAGAGCAGCAAAGCAGAAAGTCATGCTTCTTTAATAGTCACTTGCAGGGATTAAAATCCTATCGGTTTCTGATGTTGATCTCTTTGAACAATGTAGAGAACTTTTTTTCCTGGGTCTTCAATAACTGTGTGTGTAGCACCTGGAGGAGCAGCTGCTGGGCTGCCACAGGGACTGCTTCTCAGGAAGAGAGTTGAAAGCAGTAAGCTGGAAGTATTGCTATTCCAAGTCTCTTGGTTTTAGGGTCCTGGGCTATCTCCATCAAGTCTGAGAGGAGATGTGTAAAGGTGTGGTGATGGTTGGTCTTGCCTGGCATGTGCTGCCTCCTATCTCTCTGGCTGCTTCAGCCAGGTCGGCTTGCCCACATGTGAGTGCCAGTTGGTTGGCAATTGGGGAGGATAACCTTCTGCCTCCTTCTCCACAGGAGTCTTTTCCTCAGGGACACAGCCCTGGGCTAGAAGCAAGACAGTTGATCTGGGCAGAGGTGTCCAATATGTGGCTCATGGACCTCTTGGGGACCAAACACTTTAAGTTTGACCTGAAATAGATTAAAATGTAATCGGAAAACATCAAAATAAATAAAAGTAAAACAAAATGTAGATAATGTTAATATGTGTTTTCCTAATACACGGCCCACCAAAGTTTCCTTCACTGGGAACATAAGTTTAGTGCCCTCTGGTTTCTGTTTTGATAGCACTGGTCCAAGGGGTACTGCTCCTCAGAGTTTTTGTGTCCATCCTGACTGAGGCAGTCTGTCATGCAGTTGTTGCTTATGGTGTTGAGGAAGGCAGGCTCTTTCTCCACGATGAATTCTCCCATTAGTGATGATTGCAGGGGCTGCATTGGAGGCAGGTCGGTAGGCTTATGGGCCTTTCCATTCTCAAGGCTTTTGGTTTTTTCCCATAGGTCCTGCGGAAGGGCTCGGGGACCTTGTGTGAGGCCTTGTTGATGGTCCAGGCTTTCCATGCCAACATAGTTTTTCCTAACAAGCAAGAACAGGAGTTCAACAAACTGACTGAAGATGGCCACGTATTGGACTCAGAGACTTACGTTGGGGGCCATGTGGAGGCACTGGAGTCTGGCGTCTTCCGCAGTGACATTCCTTGCCGATTTAAAATGGTGCACCTCTTTTCTGCTCTCCTTGCTTCCCTCTTGGCTGTTTTAGGAGTCTGGATGTTCATGTCCCTGATTTGTGGGTGACGGGAGCCAGTGTAGGCTGGCTGGCATAGATAGTAATTTTTCCTTCTTCTCTGGACATCCACCCCATGCATTCTTAGGACATTCTTGAGCCCATCCCGCAGTACTTA
This sequence comes from Antechinus flavipes, assembly GCF_016432865.1. Taxonomy (NCBI): domain Eukaryota; kingdom Metazoa; phylum Chordata; class Mammalia; order Dasyuromorphia; family Dasyuridae; genus Antechinus; species Antechinus flavipes. The sequence continues at coordinate 680,983,889 of NC_067398.1, read as the reverse complement.
GGAGGCATTTGTTAAGACCATTATGCTGCAGTAACCTTCCTTCTTGGTGCCTCTTTAGTTGGGGATCAGCAGGGATTCTAGATAACATGTGAATTGTCAAGTAGTCAAGCATTTAGTGCCTGCTATGTGCTAGGCACTCTGCTAATCCCTGGGGATACAAGGAAAGGCAATAACTTCCCAGTTCTCCAGACATTCATATTCTCATAGTCACAGAATGACTGTAACATCAGGAGATTGCTTTCATAGGTCATTTCTAAAAGTGGCTGATTTCTTTGGCACTACCTACACATTAAAGCATATTTTCTAGTTGCTATATGGAGTTTTTAAGGTACTCTTCCAAATAATGTGTGTACTGAGCCTATAGACAAAGTTTAGGCTAATTCATTGACCTTTGTCAGTAGAGAGAGCTCCAGAGTGTACAATTAATGTGAGTTGGTCTTAAAAAACTGGATCAGCCATGCAGGGCAGCCATACAACGTAGGTGCTGAGGATCAGTGCAATAATATTTCTTCCTGTTATCGTGTCATCTTGTCTCTCTGCTAGAATCCTGCAGCCTTTGACTTCTTGCTGCAGCGTGTGGAGAAGACCATGCGCCATGCTATTGAAGAAGAGGAGAACGTGCCCATTGACCAGGTTACCAACTTCCAAGAGGTAACAGCCCATGATCCTTTGGGAAAACGAGATGGGGAGGTCTGAGAAACTTCTGACATAACGTGCTTTAAATGTCTAGTTCTTCTTGTGTGTTCAGATGGTTATTGTTTCATCATGCTCTTGATCCCTGCATTTGTCGCTTTTTCCTTCTTTTATGAAGCTTATAGACACTGTCTTCCAATGGAAATTTGGAGAGGATTGAAGTTAGATGGGATCCTCCTTTTTCACTTCCACTATTATTTTGAGTAAATTTCATCAAAATGATATTCTTACCTCAGCTATTCAGTGACCTCCTAACCGGACTTTTTGATTCCTCTTCCTCTTTAATACATCTTTTACACTGCAGAAACAGTATTCTTTCTGTACAATTTAAACAGTTTGTTTTATTGATCTTCACTTCTTTTTCCACATGCCCATCTATTATGTTGGATTCCCTAAGCTCCTTCTTGTAACAACTAACAAGTCAAGCAAAATTAGTTCACATCTGAAGATGTCCATATCCCTCATCTTGATTGAGAACTGAGAGAGTTATGTCTCACCAGGCTGGAAGTTGGGATTAGATACTGAGTTGTTCAGAGTTTTCAAGCGTTCCATTGTTATTTTTTTTTTTTTCTCACATGGATCAGGGATTGGTATACTTGACTGTCCTCCTTTTTACTGTATGCTTCTTGATCACACAGGCTGTCATATTGTCTGTGATATTGGTCCTGACCACAGGCCTTTGCAGATAGTTGGTATTAAATGCTTTTTGAATTTTGTCTGAGAGTAATGGGAATAAAACTTATGTTTGAATTTTGATTCAGATTTTGATCCTAATTTTGATTGTTCCTTCAAGGAATAGCCCCTAGACAACAATCTTATCTGCTTTGATTTTCAATTTATATTTTTTTCCTCCTTCTGTAGGTGTGTGATGAAATTAAAAACAAACTGACCTCCCTCAAGGATGTTCCCAATCGAATTGAGTGTCCTCTCATATACCACCTGGATGTGGGTGCTATGTACCCCAATATTATCCTCACTAACAGGCTGCAGGTGAGGACAAGCTTCTCTCATTTGAACTGCTGGGAGTTTGTTTAATCAAAGCTTTCATTCTGTCTCTCTTTTTAATATCTAGCCTTCTGCCATAGTGAACGAGGCCACATGTGCTGCTTGTGACTTTAATAAACCAGGTGCTAATTGTCAGCGAAGGATGACCTGGCAGTGGAGGGGAGAGTTCAGTGAGTATCTGGTCATCATTGGATAGACAGTTGCTCATTTTAAACACAGCTGCTTTTAAAGGATATATTTCCTGACCTTTTTTTTTACCTTTGTCCTCTTGCTAGTGCCTGCCAGCCGCAGTGAGTATCATCGTATTCAGCAGCAGCTGGAATCAGAGAAGTTTCCACCATTGTTCCCAGACAAACCAGCCCGGGCATTTCATGAACTGTCCCGAGAAGAGCAGGCTAAATATGAGAAAAAGCGACTGGCAGGCAAGTACTCTGTTGGTGATTTTTTTTTTTTTTAATTTAAATTTTATTTTATTTAATAATAACTTTGTACTGACAGAATCCATGCCAGGGTAATTTTTTACAAGATTATCCCTTGCACTCGCTTATGTTTCGATTTTTTCCCCTCCCTCCCTTCACTCCCCCCTCCCCCAAGATGGCAAGCAGTCCTATATATGTTAAATATGTTGCAGTATATCCTAGATACAATACATGTTTGCAGAACCGAACAGTTCTCCTGTTGAACAGGGAGAATTGGATTCAGAAGGTAAAAATAACTCGGGAAGAAAATAAAAAATGCAAATAGTTCACATTCGTTTCCCAGTGTTCCTTCTTTGGGTGTAGCTGTTTCTGTTCATCATTTATCCATTGAAACTCAGTTAGGTCTCTTTGTCATAGAAATCCACTTCCATCAGAATACATCCTCATACAATATCGTTGTCGAAGTGTATAATGACCTCCTGGTTCTGCTCATCTCACTTAGCATCAGTCCATGTAGGTCTCTCCAAGCCTCTCTGTATTCATCCTGCTGGTCATTCCTTACAGAGCAATAATATTCCATAACATTCATATACCACAATTTACCCAGCCATTCTCCAATTGATGGGCATCCATTCATTTTCCAGTTTCTAGCCACTACAAACAAAGCTGCTACAAACATTTTGGCACATACAGGTCCCTTTCCCTTTTTTAGTATCTCTTTGGGGTATAAGCCCAATAGAAACACTGCTGGATCAAAGGGTATGCACATTTTGATAACTTTTTGGGCATAATTCCAGATTGCTCTCCAGAATGGTTGGGTTTGTTCACAATTCCACCAACAATGCATCAGTGTCCCAGTTTTCCCGCATCCCCTCCAACATTCATCATTATTTTTTCCTGTCATCTTAGCCAATCTGACAGGTGATATCTCAGAGTTGTCTTAATTTGCATTTCTCTGATCAATAGTGATTTGGAACACTCTTTCATATGAGTGGTAATAGTTTCAATTTCATCATCTGAAAATTGTTCATATCCTTTGACCATTTATCAATTGGAGAATGGCTTGATTTCTTATAAATTTGAGTCAGTTCTCTATTTTGGAAATGAGGCCTTTATCAGAACCTCTGTTGGTTATCTTCATCAGGGTTTCTGCATTGGAAACAGTTAAAAAATCATAATAATAACTTTTTTAGTTTCAAAATAATGCAAAGATAGTTTTCAGCATTCACTCAGGCAAAACCTTGTGTTCCAAATTTTTCTCCCTCCATTCTTCTCCACTCCCTCTCCCTAGACAGCAAGTAACCCAATATAGGTTAAACATGAGCAATTCTTTTAAAGATAATTTCCACATTTATCATGCTGCACAAGAAAAATCAGATCAAAAAGGGAAAAAAAAAATGAGGGAAAAAAAAGCATGCAAAAAACCCAACAACAAAAATGGTGAAAATACTATGTTGTGATCCATCTTCAGTCTCCATAGTCCTATCTCTGGATGCAGATGGCTCTTTCCATCATAAGATTATTGGAATTGCCCTGAATCATATTATTGTTGAAAAGAGTTGAACATCATCATGTAGTCTTGTTGTTGCCATGTACAATGTTCTCTTGATTCTGCTCACTTCACTTGGCATCAGTTCATGTAAGTCTCTCCAGGCTTTTCTGAACTCATCCTGCAGATTGTTTCTTACAGAACAATAATATTTCATAACAGTCATATATCATAACTTATTCAGCCATTCCCCAACTGATGGGCATCCACTCAGTTGCCAGTTTCTTGCCACTACAAAGAGGACTGCTACAAACATTTTTGCCCATTTGGGTCCTTTTCCCTTTTTTATGATCTTTTTGGGATACAGACCCAGTAGAGATCAAAGGGTATGCACAGCTTGATAACTATTTGGGCACAGTTCCAAATTGCTCTCCAGAATGTTTGTATCAGTTCACAACTCCACCAACAATGTGACAAACATTCTTAATATGTTAAAATGAATTAAACTGCACTTGTCGTGGTGTATCCTGTCTTCCTCCTTAAGTTGCCCTAAGTGCATGTATATTCTATCAATATTGCTGCAGAATTGGGCTCTATTTTATTTGTGTCTTACTATGGTATATTTCTAATTTGGCCCAGTTGTTTAAATCTTTTGGGAGAATCCCATTCAGGCAGCGTGGATCCAACAGCCCCTTCTCACCATGGGATCTAGTGATCCAGGGAGACACAAGTCCTCTCACTGGAAGTCCTTTGTTTCCATTGTGGTACAGATTATTGCCGGAAAGCTTATAAGAAGATCCACATCACCAAAGTGGAAGAACGTCTCACTACCATCTGCCAGCGGGAAAACTCCTTCTACGTAGACACTGTTCGAGCTTTCCGTGACCGACGGTACGAGTTCAAAGGACTCCATAAGGTAAAGAAGTCATGGCCTACTTGGAAGTGTTGGGGGGGGGGGGTGTGTGTGGCGGGGTTTGGGACTCAGCTGAGTCCCCTCTCTGAACCTCCCTTTCTGATCTGAAAAACTTTTAGCTGGTTTTCTTCCCTGAGTGGGTTCCTTCAGTCTTGAAAGGTCTATCCTAAACATCCATGCTCAGATGGACAGTGACTTTCAGTTCCTTGGGCTTTGAGCCCATACCCAATTAGGGGTATGATATGAACCTGTCTTAGTGAGGGCTTCCTGCAGTGTAAGCTTTTATGGTTGAATGTTTTTGATCTATTATCTTTATTTTTTTTTTTTTTTGCTGAGGCAATTGGAGTTAAGTGACTTGCCCAGGGTCACATAGCTAGAAAGTGTTAAGTATCTAAGGCCAGATTTGAACTCGGGTCCTTCTGACTTTGGGGCTGGTGTTCTATCCACTGCACTACCTAGCTGCCCCTTTCCTATTATCTTTGGAGAGAGAGAATTTCATTCACTTATTTTCTGTTTGCCTCAGTTTCCTCATATGTAATCATGGGGATAATAACACTTACCTCCCAGATGGTTGTGGTGATCAAATATGATAATATTTGTAAAGTACTTAATAGTGTCAAGCACATAATGGATACTGATTAAATGTTAGCTTTATTATCATCATCATCATTATTGTTATTATCTGGAGGTACCAATATACCAATGTATATTGAGGTCTTAAGTTTGAGTGCTTCTACTTTTTATGTATTTAACATTATCAGTAAGGAAGATTTAGAATTCATTGAGCTTTCAGGGATGACTTTTCTCTGTGCCTGATTTAGGTATGGAAGAAGAAGCTGTCTGCTGCCATGGAGATGGGAGATGCTGCTGAAGTCAAGCGATGTAAAAACATGGAGATCTTGTATGATTCCTTGCAATTGGCTCACAAGTGTATCCTCAACTCTTTCTATGGCTATGTGATGCGCAAAGGGTATGTAGATACAGCTGATGGAGCTCCCCCTATCTTCATTATTGGGCTTCATATCTTTCCCCTTTCTTCTCATTAACAGCTGTAATCTTTACAGCTGATGTCGGTGAGGTACAAGTGCTGAGGGAGTTCAGAGTAAAGAAGGATGATATCTGGCTTGGGGAGATGAGGGAAGGTTTCCTGCAGAAGGTGCAACTGGAGCATAGCCGGATTCCAATAGGCAAAAATGGGGAGAAGGAGAACATTACAGAATGAACCAGGTTATCAAGGAAAAGGCTCAGGACTTTTTTGAGAGATGACAAATAGTCTAGTTTGAGAGCCTGGGAATATAGTAAAACAGGAGGGAACAAAGCTAAAAAGACAGAATGAAGTTACTACCTTTGGGAGCCAGTAAAGATTTCTGAACAAGGGGTGGTATCAGATAATAAAAAACACTTGAGGATTTGTTTGGTACTTGACGTACGTCACCTCTAAGCAGCCTTGTGAGGGTAGACATCATAGGATCATAGATTTAGAACTCCAAAGAACCTGAGAAAGCAGCTATTCTAGCTCCTTCATTTAACAGACAAGGAAAGTAGGCGTTGGAGAGATGGTAACCTGCCCAGATGGAGTAGTGTCAGAACTGGGATTGGAACTCGAGTCTAGTGGCTCCTTATCTAGCGAGACTATATGACCATATTGCCATTCATGATTAGAGATGCACTTTAATTAAGAATGATTTGGTAGGGATATCTATAGCATATTATTAGGGAGAGTTATTGGAGAAAGGGAATGTTTACTGATTGTAATATTGGAGTATGAAGTCTTAAGTGGCAACTGAGAACCCACTCCCCCATCCCAACAACCTCAACTATAGCAATTGCAAAGGTAAGTAGAGGATTTATAAAAGTGATTACATGGCAAGTGTTGTGCTATGTACTAGGGATACAAAGACAGAAAACAGACAGTTCCTCTTCTTAGTGAGTTTACAGTCTTATGAGGGAAGGCAATACCTAAAGGAGATCCTGGAGATTGTATAGAGGGTACCCATGAAGTGGCAGAAGAGAAGGAGAGGGATTCTAAAGAAGGTCCAGGGATGAGTGAGGTGAAATGTGGTTGCAATCATTCCTAAATGGTAGTCCTGGGGAGAGAGGGAGTCATTAGTGAAGAGGAAGAGCCCTCGTGTGGAGAAATGTAATAAATGGGGAGAATGCCAGAATTACTGTGTAGCTTGAGTTGGCAGAACTTGGCAAGTGATCAGATGTTCTGAGAGATGACTGAAGGTTTGAGCTTGGATGACTGATGTGTGGATTTTCATGGAGTCATCCATAGAAATAGGGGGTGTTGGAAGGACGAGCCAGCAGGATGGCATGAGTGCAAAGATGATGCTAGTTTGGGATATATCCAACATCCACAGGAAAGCAAGGAGAAAAGGGCATCTCTTTTCTAGAAACTTGTCTTTGCGTAGAGACTTCAAAGAATCTGCTCCTTTGCCTCAGAGTTTTTTTTGAATACCACCACAGAAACAAAAGTGAATCTAATGAGAAGAATGGTCATTATCCCTTAGAATCAGGAGTCTTACCTTTTCTGCTCAACTACTAAGAGATTAGTAGTTTGTTTTTTCCCCCAGGTTTTTTTTTTTTTTTTTAACCTCTTTTGACTCTCCAGCAGAGATGGTCCTCCTCCTCCATGACCTCACTGCTGGGCTGTCTGCTTTACAGGGCTCGATGGTATTCCATGGAGATGGCAGGAATTGTCTGTTTCACAGGAGCCAATATCATCACACAGGCCCGGGAGCTGATCGAGCAGATTGGGTGAGTGCTGAGTAGAGATTCCATGCATCAGCCATTGAGGAATGTAAGGGAAACCAGACAACCAGAAGGCATGGGGAGCTCATATTTAGTTTGACATTGTGAAGTTCATTATAAAGAATCATTAAATGGTCCTGAGTTGTATACAAGTCTCAGAGTTCAAGGGGTTCTGAAAGAATTCTGAAAGGTCATGAATGGTCATGTGCCAAACCTGATGCAAAATCCTTCATACAAGATCATCAACTCAGTTCAAGTACCTTCACTGAGTTTTTCTATATTAGGAAGCTCTTTAAGCCAGAACTCCTGTGATGTATGATCACTAGTGTTGGTTTGTTCCTCCAGAAGCACACAGAACAAGCTATTGCTCTTGTGCAGGATAGCTCTTCAGACATCTGAAGATAACTTGCTTATTTTTTCTCTGACCCCAGGTTTTCTCTCTAGACTAATATCCCCCCTTGCTAGTATAGTTCTTGGCTACCTTTCTGGCCTTCCTTCCCCTCTCTTCCTGGTTGTCCTTCTGTATTCATCCACTTTGGAACTGTCTTCACTGAATGTGACAGTTGTATCTAGACGTAATGTTCCATTTGTACCCTGGAACACAGTACAATGAAGCTATTACCATATTGGATCTGGAAATAAGACTTCTATTAATGTACCCTGAGATTGTTAGCTTTTGGGACATTCAGACCACAATCTTGCCTTGTGGAGATTCTCTTAACCCAACTCTGGGATCCTTTTGACATTCACTTAGTCATTTCTTAGATAAGATGATCACTTGAAATGTTTTGGTGAGCATATCTACATTCTTTTGTCTTTGCAACAGACATATATTAAATGCTTAATTATCCATGGATAATTAGATTACAATACAGTCAGTTGGAGATTGTCTCCAAAGGAATGGCTCAAGGATCTGTTTTTGACCCTGTTGCAGTTCAACATTTTTATCAGTTATTTAAATAAAGGCACAAGACGGCATATTTCATCCTATTTGTGGATGACACAGACCTGGGAGGGAGAGCAGTAGAAGTCAATGTCAGAATTCAAAAGGATCTTGACAAGTTGGAACATCAAGCCTAATATGATAAAATGAAATTCAGTGGGATAAATTTCAAGTCATCAGATCAAGATGGGGAATAGTAATTCTTTGACAGTAGTTCTGAAAAAGACTTGTTGGTCTTTGGCTGTGTGGTATAGCTATCAAAAAGCCATTGTGATTTTGGGCTGGTTTAAGGTAAGAAGGGCATACGCTTTATGAATCATGCTGGGAGAAAAAAAATCAGAACAAAAGAGAAAAACCACAAGAGAGTGAGAGGGGAAAAAAAACAACAGAAAAAAAATGAACATAGCATGTGTTGATTTACATTGGGTTTCCTTAGTTCTTTTTTCTGGATGCAGATGGCATTTTCTGTCCAAAGTCTATTGGGATTGCTTTGGATCAGTGAACCATTGAGAAGAACCTAATTTTTCATAATTGATCATCGCACATTCTTGCTATTACTGTGTGTAAAGCAGGGGTCCTCAAACTATGGCCCGTGGGCCAGATGCGGCAGCTGAGGATGATTATCCCCCTCACCCGTGCTATGAAGTTTCTTTATTTAAAGGTCCACAAAACAAAGTTTTTGTTTTTACTGTAGTCTGGCCCTCCAATAGTCTGAGGGACAGTGAACTGGCCCCCTGTTTAAAAAGTTTGAAGACCCCTGGTGTAAAGTATTCCTGGTTCTGCTTGTTTCACTCAGTATCAGTGAGGCAGTTTTTCTATCTAGTAGGCTGTATTTGAACTCAGGTCTTCCTGACTAGGCCTAGTTCTCTATTGCATCGCCAGTTGGCTCTATAAAGAATAAGCTTACATTCTAATGCAGAGACAACAAGTACATATGCAAGAATACGCAACGTTAATATAAATTTAATAAATACAAGTATGTATAGAGCAATTAAAAAGAAGGTAGTTTGCACTGACAGTTGGGAGACTCAGGCACAGCTTCATGGAGAAGATATGGAAGATGATGCATTAAAAAAAAAGGGCGAGGAGGGAAGGTAGTTCAAGCATTGGGGATAGTTGGTACATAGGAGACTAGGAACATCATGAGTAAGGACCAGAGAATGGTCAGTGTGGCTATTTTTCAGAGGGTAGAGGAGAGGGGAGACTAGAAGATGGATTGGAGCAAGGTATATGAGGCTTTACAGGCAAGCCTCTTTACTTTACTTTACTTACACTTTAACACACTTTGTCACGTATTTATAGTGGGTGGATTTGGCCTGAATCACTTCGCTGTTGAAAAGACCCACATCCATCAGAATTGATCATCACATAATCTTGTCTTTGCTGTGTAGAATGATCGCTTGGTTCTATTCACTTCACTCAGTATTAGTTCATGTCTCTCCAGACCTTTCTGAAATTATCCTGCTGACCATCTCTTACAGAGCAATAATATTCCAACTTATTCAGCCATTCTCCAACTGATGGGCATATAGTGAGTGGATTAGAAAATCACTAAGACCTCTGCTAACTCAGTGATTCTTTGATACACAAAGTATTGACATAGAAAGACAGAATGGAATATCAATGCTCATAGTGAGATATGCACATAGGGGAGGATATAGAAACCAGGGATTGCTAGTTAGAATAGAATGCCGAAGAAGACATCCTTAAAAAGTTTCACTGATCCGTTTTTGACCAGACATAGATGCTGATATATTTGCACCTGGCCTAAGTACATGATCACCCCCACCAGGATAGTTTCTAGACTTTCAGGCATGTCCTCTAACATTTGATATGTGGTTTCCATTCCAGGAGACCTCTAGAGCTTGACACGGATGGAATCTGGTGTGTCCTACCAAATAGCTTCCCAGAAAATTTTGTCATCAAGTCAACCAATGCAAAGAAGCCCAAGGTGACCATCTCCTATCCTGGAGCTATGTTAAATATCATGGTGAAGGTAAGTCAATGGGATTAGCTTTTTCTTAACTTTTAATTAACTTAGTGGGACTGTATTTCATTTTTCCAAATAGAAGTAAAGATAGTTTTCAACATACATTTTTAAAATGATAGCCTTTTATTTTCAAAACACATGCAAAGATAGTTTTCAACATTCATCTTGCAAAATCTCATGTTATAAATTTTTTCCCTCTTTCCCCACCCCCTCCTCTAGTAATCCAATATATGTTAAACATGTACAATTCTTCTATACATATTTCCATATTTATACCGCACAAGAAAAATCAGATCAAAAAAGGGGGAAAAATAAGAAAAAAAAAAAAAGCAGGCTAGTAACAACAACAAAAAAAGGTGAAAATACTATGTTGTGATCCACATTCAGTCCCCATCATCCTCTCTCTGGATGCAGATGTCTCTCTCCATCACATCTATTGGAATTGACCTGAATCACCTCATTGTTGAGAAAGAGCTACATCTGTCAGAGTTGGTCATCACATAATCTTGATGTTGCTGTGTACAATGTTCTCTTGGTTCTACTTACTTCACTTAGTATCAATTCATGTAAGTCTCTTCAGGCCTTTCTGAAATCATTCTGCTGATCGTTTCTTATAGAATAATGTTCCTTAACATTCATGTACCATAACTTATTCAGCTATCTCCAATTCATAGGCATTCACTCGGTTTCCAGTTTCTTGCTACTACAAAAAAGGGCTGCCACAAATACTTTTGCACATCAACATATGTTTCTGTAAAATTTTGTGTTCCACATTTTTCTCCCTTTCTCCATTACCTTCTCCCTTCTCAAGAAAGCAAGCAATCTGCTATAGGTAAAACATGTACAATCCTTTTAATCGACTACAGTCCTATTTGTAAACCTAAACTATTGTTTTGCACAAGATTATCAGTGGCAAGTGTGTAAAATAGGGAGGAGAAGAAAGAAAAAGAAGCAGTGATTAACAACAGAAGATCATGCATGATTTGTTTTATTGTTAGTTGAGGAGAGGATACAAGTGAGATGATCCTGAATCAATGGGGAAGTACTCCATACCACGAGTAAGGGAATTAAAAGTGGAACCTCAGAATAAAATCATGTGTGCTTGCCTGGTTAATAGTGGAGAAGAAATAACTTTATTGGAAAGTAAACTCACTTGAATAAATCATTAGCTGTTTGTCCTTTCTTCTTGAAGAGGTCCTTGACATCAGGGAGGTGATAACATGACATGCAAGTTATTTGCTTTTCAGTGAGGGAGGGCTGGACAGAGTCACCTGCCTCACTTTCTCCTCCAGAGCCAACTGGTTCCAGTGGCTGGATAGAGATCAATACAACTGGAGATGGCTTGATGCAGTGAAAGATCTTTTTAAAGTCAAGGTCTTCAACAGGCCCCAGTCTGACTGAGGCCAAACTCATTTAGGGATTGAGGCTAGGTAGAAATTGTGGCAAAAAATGGCCTTCTTCACTTAGGCAAAAGAAATCTAAAGTTTTAAGACTTGCATCTCCGTTCTCTGACTCCACATTCAACACTATCTCATAGCTTTAATATTACGTGCTCTATGATTGCTCCCAGCTCAGACTCTGATTCTAAGCTCTCTCCCAATACAAACATTCTGTACTCCAAGTTCCCTCCAACTCTGCCAACCTGTGCATCTAAGAATATGTTGAAGTTCAGATGGACCCCATATCAGAATTTATGGGTACGAATATTCCCTTTACCCTTGAAGGTCACGACCCAGTCATTCCTTTTTATGAGTAGTTGACTTAAAATAGTGCTTCAATACAGTGAAGTGCTTTACATACAATCTCATTTGATCCTTGCAGCAGTGCTGTGGAGAAGACATAACAGCTCGTAGTTCCATTTTGGTGATGAGAAAGCAGCATTGAAGAGGTTGAGTTAGGAAGTCTTTTGAAAATTACTTTTCATTAGGTTATTGAAGCAGAGAAGGCATCAGCATTGCAACTGAACAGTAAAATAGAGAGAAAGCAAGACACACAAGGAAGTAGAAGATGCAAGATGAGAAAAAGAAAAGGAAATTGGAAATCATGTCCTTTTAATGTTTAGTACTTTCAGAGAAGTCTTAGTCAGAGTCATTTGACATGACTCTGCATCATTCTGCACTTCTCTTTTCACAGCTTTGAAAAGTTTTTGACACATTTGACAATGTCGTAATAAACAATTATGACGTCTAGTGGCAAAAGGGGGAAGCAGAAACAACTTCAAAAATCTTCATTTATGTCAGTGGAAATGATTTTGGAATTTTTGCTGCAGGGAGAACAAAAGTATGGTGGGAAGAGTATTGGACTTAGAAGAATCAAATCTCACTTTCAACTTACTACTTGTGTGATCCTGGGCCTCTGTTTTCTTCTCTGTGAGATTGGGACAATAATAATAAATTCAAATGAAGCTAATTTTAAAGTAGTTTGTGACTTTGTCCTAAAATATCTTTTTAATCTCGTTATATAAATTGTTTCTTTCCTGTGCTTTACAGTGAAGCCAGCCTGGTTTTCTTGATGTTCTTGACAAAAATATACATATTATTTTCCCACATTTGTATGGGTTAGTTTCCATGTTTGGAATTCACCTCTGCTGCATTTCCTTCACAAGTCAGTCCAAGTGCCACCTTTTACATGAAGCCTTTCCTGATCCTCCCAGATGTTCATGTCCTTTCCTCCATAATGATTTTGTACTTTGTATGCATTTTGTATGTCTAATCAATGTACTTGTTTTCCTGATAGAACATAAGCTTCCTAAGAGTGTTTAATTTTTGTCTCCCAACACCTGTCACTATACCTGACATATGGTAGATATTTAATAATTGCTCACTTCCTTCCTTGTTTGGTAAAACACTTTGCAAACTTTTAAATCCTGTGTAAATGTTAAATACTACTATTGTTATTAGACTGAAAAGTTTAGTGCATGACAGGGGAGACCTCTAAAATATATCTAGAAAAGTGAAGTTGAGCCTGAATTTTGGAGAACTTTAAATATTTTATGAAGGAATTATATTTTATCCTAGAGACAATAGGAAGCCAATGGTGATTTTTGAATGACAGTCAATATATTGGGGAAATTATTTTGGCAACTTTGGGAAAAGTAGTTTGCAGAGGATAAAGACTGGAGACAGAGAGACCAATGATGAAGCAATAGTTTATTTGTTTATTCTTCAATGTTTCTTTAATAAATCATAAATGCATCTTTTGAAAATAGTCAACTATGTCTTTCATCACACATAGGTTATATATGTAGAAGTTCTATTTTTAAAGATCCAATCCTCATTGCTTTCTAATCCAATAGGCATTAATTACCCATTGGACAGTTTGAACTAGATGGGCTATCAGTATAGTATTTCAAAATTTGCTATTTCTCTTTGGAACATCAAGATCTGTCTTGTTAACCCAGATGCACTATCTTAGGATCATCCTAGATTCCTCAGTCTCATTCATTGAGTTGATGCTATAGTTTAATATCCATTTAGTTGAGGTTATAGTTTAATAAGTATCTGAACTGAAGGAGTGGTCACATATGAGAAGAGAGAAAAAGATAGTTTTAAGAGCTGTTGTAGAAGTAAAATCAGTAAGATTTGGCAATGATTAGTTATGGGGATCAAGGGAAAGGAAGAGTCAAAGATGATGCTAAGGTAAGTAGAAGGATGATGTGGCGCTTGACAGAAATAGGGAAATGTGGAAGGAGGGTAAATTTCAAGGGGAAGATAACATTGTGAACATGTTGCATCTTAAACTGTGAAAAGAACATTATGATGATAATATTGAAACAAGATTGTGAATCTGGTCTGTGTCTAGTCCAATTGAGTGGGACTAGAGTTTAGGAGAGTAATTACTAACGGATATATCGATTTGGGAGTTTAATCTATAAAGAGATGCTAATCAAATCATGGGAATGGAAGTTACCAAAATCATCTCTCTGATTTATAACAAGGAAAAGAGTATATATAGAGAAGGGACAAAGACCTAAGATATAAAGCCTTTGGGGACACTAATACTTAGGAAGCAGGAAAAGGGTGACTATCTCCAGGAAAAAAGATAGGATGAGAAATATAAGTAGTAGGAGAATTAGGAGAGGGCAGTGTCACTGAAACAGAGATCGGATGACAGTGTTAAAAGGTGCAATGGACAAATTAAGATGAAGACTTAGAAAAGTAATTGAATTTAGCATTTATTTACTTATCAGAATAGAAGTTTTCCTATAGTATTGGGAGTTGAATTTCTAGTCATATGAAAAGGTACTTCAAATCACTGTTGATCAGAGAAATTGAAATTAAGACAACTCTGAGATACCACTACACATCTGTCAGATTAGCTAAGATGACAGGAAAAGATAATGACGAATGTTGGAGGAGATGTGGGAAAGCTGGCACACTGATACATTGTTGGTGGAATTGTGAATGGATCCAACCATTCTGGAGAGCAATTTGGAACTATACTCAAACTGTGTATACCCTTAGACCCAATAGTGTTTCTACAGAACTTATATCCCAAAGAGTTCTTAAAGGAGGGAAAGGGACCCACATGTGCAAAAATGCTTGTGTCAGTTCTTTTTATAATGGCAAGAAACTGGAAACCGAGTGGCTGCCCATGAGGAGTTGGAGAATGGCTGAATAAGTTATGGCATATGAATGTTATGGAATATCATTGTTCTGTAAGAAACGACCAACAGGATGATTTCAGAGAGGTCTGGAGAGACTTACATGAACTGATGCTAAGTGAAATGAGTAGAACCAGAAGATCATTATACACGGCAACAAGACTATAACGGTGATCAATTCTGATGGATGTGGCTATTTTCAACAATGAGATGATTTAAACCAGTTCCAATTTTTCAGTGATGAAGAAAGCCATATATATCCAGAGAGAGGCTTGTGGGAACTGAATGTAGCATTTCCACGCTTTCTCTTGATGTTTGCTTGCATTTTGCTTTTCTTCTCAGGTTTTTTTTTTTCTTTCTAGATCTGATTTTTCTTCTGCAGCAAGATAACTGTATAAATATGTATACATCTATTGAATTTAACATATATTTTAACATATTTAACATGTATTGGACTACCTGACATCTAGGGGAGAGAATGAAAGAAGGGAAAATTTGGAGCCGAAAGTTTTGCAAGGGTTAATGTTGAAAAATTACCCTATTTGTAAATAAAAAGCTTTAATTTAAAAAAAAAGTGTGGGGATGAAAGACAGATTAAAAATATTGAGGAGTAGAGCATGAATTGGAAGCAATAAATATAATTTTTTTTGTAAAAAAATCTTTTAAAAAATTATTTATTTCTTTTGCACATTCATTTAAAGGAAATTTTGATTTCGAAATTCTCTCCCTCCCACCTTTGATCTATCCAATAAGGCAAGAAATGTGATATCAATTGTACATGCAAAACCATGCAAAGCATTTCCATATTAGCTATGTTGCAAAAGAAAGCAAGACAAATAAAGTGAGAAAATTATGCTTTGATCTGTATTGATAATCAGTTCTTTCGTTAATGTAAATAGCATTTTCCATTATAAGTTTTTAGAATAGTCTTGGATCGTTATATTGATAGGGAGACCCAAATCATTTCACAGTTTGATCATTGTACAATATTGCTGTTATTATATAGATTTTCTGATGTTGCTCATTTCACTTTGCATCAGTTCACATAAGTCTTTTCAGGTTTTCCTGAAGCCATCCTGCTCATCATTTCTTATGGTGCAGTAATAGTCCATCAAAATCATATACTACATCTCGTCTAGCCATTCTCCAATAATGAGCGTCCTCTTAATTTTCAGTTCTTTGCTGTCACAAAAAGCTGCTATAAACATTTTTCTGCTTATAGGTCTTTTTCCTTTTTCTTTAATTTCTTTGGGATGTGGAGCTAATAGTGGTATTTTTGGGCCAAAGGGTATGCACAGTTTGATTGCCTTTTGAGCACAGTTCTAAATTGCTCTCTAGAATGTTTGGATCAGCTCCATCAGCAGTGTTGTCCCAGTTT
The DNA here is from genome assembly GCF_016432865.1 of Antechinus flavipes. NCBI lineage: Eukaryota > Metazoa > Chordata > Mammalia > Dasyuromorphia > Dasyuridae > Antechinus > Antechinus flavipes. Next base: position 680,967,702 of record NC_067398.1, on the reverse strand, counting down.
TCCCACCAATATTTGTCATTTTCCTTTTATGTCATATTAGCTAATCTGAATGTGAGCAGTAGGTATGAGAATGATATTTCTTTTTTCTTTTTTTTTTTTTGAGAATGATATTTCAAAGTTGTTTTAATTTATATTCTCTAATCAATGATGATTCAGAGCATTTTTTTAGATGACTTTAGGTAGCTTTGATAACTTCTGAAAATTGCCTGTTCATATTCTTTAACCATTTATCTATTGGAGAAATGACTTGTATTCTTAAAAACTTGACTCAGTTTTTTATGTATTTGAGAAATGAAGCCTTTTATAAGATTTTTAGTATGAAAGGAATCAATGATTAAAAAAAAATGGAAGGAATGGCATAGTAATATCAAGTTTACTTGAGAATCGGGAGATTTTTAGGCAGTAGGAAAAGAGCAATAGGTAAGGAAAGGCTGAGGATGAAAGATAGGGATTGATCTAAAGGACATATTCCTCGGGGAGAAAGGAAGATTCAGAATTAAAGACGACAGTAGAGGAACTGATTTTGGTTATAAAAGTCAATTCAAGACTAGAATGAAGAAAGAGAATGGAGACCTTTGAGGTATGAAGTAGGGAAACAGAGCCTCAAAGATATCTTGATTGTCTCAAGTGAGGTGCTCTAGTGAGATGGACTGAAGAGAAATGGCATAAAAGACTTAAGATAGAAGATTTGTAATGGTTCTTGGAGAAGGGAGTATGACTGAGAGTTGGGGAATGATGGAGGATTGTCCTGCAATGGTGAGAGCCAAGATTAAATAACATAAATTTGTAATGGACTGAGTCACCATGGTTGGTATTTCTTTCATTGGCTCTTGGCCCAGTCTTAATGGGAAGAAGATAGTTTGTAAAAGTATCATGACATGAGAGGCTAGGGAGGAGAGATTCAAGGCTGTAGTAGGACCATGGAGAGTTGGATTGTGGTCTGGACACCAGACTCCTAGAAAGGAAGAAGAATGAATGGCCTGGCATTTGATAGACTACTATACCAAGTATATGATATGGCTAAATGATGGAACCTCTGTTAATGTGCTATATGTATGCCTAATACCATTAGGAAGCTTTAATGTAACCAATTATGCAGTTCCCACAGAGTATCATTTTTCTACTTAAAATGATTAAAAGTTTATAAATGTCACATCTTTGTTCTTATATCATTGATGATTTATTTGCTTATTTCCTGTGGGATTATGTGATACTTTTTACATTAGGGTTTCTAAAAGCAGGGGCTTTCCGTATATTTAGAATTAGAATATATTTTCATTTCAGTTTTGAATTTGACAAATTCTATTTTACTTCAAACAAAATAATGAAGTTATATTATAGAGATTTAACCTTGGAGACATTAGAAAGGTATCCTGATTGAATTTGATCAAATCACCCATAAAAATGTAATAATATCTCTTAAATTGATGCAGAATACCAACTCATCTCTTTGTGTTACAGTTTTTCTGATTTTAAGCATGTTGTTTCTCCAATTAGGAAATAAATTTTTCTTGGTAGACTTACACCCCTTCTCTTGGAGCTCTCCAAGTTACTGCCTCTACAATCCTTTCTCTGCTGTGCTCTCCTTTCCACAGTTAGCTTGGATTCTCAAGGAACAGGGGAGTGCATCTAGCAGTATCTGTCCTCTGACCTGTACAGCATTAACATTTTAACCTCATTTAAACTTCAATTAAAATTTTAACCTCATCCCCTTTATTCCGCAGCTTCTGAGAAATAAAAAGTTCTTCTTTCTCACAGAAAGACTGTGCAGCCTTAGTGTTTACATGGATTACAAAGAGAGCTGACTTGAAGATTATGGAAGTGAAATCCCTGTCTTGAGTTCAGGAGTATTCTTCTGATGGATGTAGGGAAGGGAAGGGCTTAGAAAGATGATGTCCTTGTCTGATTTGTTCTAATGAATTGCCTGTGAAGGAATTTGTAATTCCCTTTCCACTTAGTTACTACCCAGTGCTCTGGAGACCCTAACTCTGGAGAATGAGAGATTTTTGTCTGTTCACTTGCAGGAAGGCTTCACAAATGATCAGTATCAAGAGCTCACTGAGCCCACTTCTCTCACTTACATCACCCGCTCAGAAAACAGCATCTTCTTTGAAGTAGATGGTCCATACCTCGCTATGATTCTTCCAGCTTCCAAGGAGGAAGGGAAGAAACTGAAGAAAAGGTAGAAGAAATTCTTCCTAGTTAGAGAATATTGCCTTTGGAATTGAGTTTAGCATGTGTAGACCAGCTGAAGGTTGAGAACCCAACACTTCCATAAGCCAATGGGACAAGCAGTAGGAAGTTCTGCCGATTCCTAAAGGAATGGAACTGATGGCCAAAGACTTTGAATGTGAAGAATAATTTTTTGGAGGAGTTTTTGCGCCTGGTTTTGAGGTTTCTTTCTTTTGCTACAGATGGCAATGGGCTTTGAGAACTGCTCCAGATTATCTATTGCCTTGTAGCCAAAGCAGGAAGGAGCCTCTTTGAGCTTAATGGAGCCCGTCCTCCAACAGTAGCCAATGCTGGGCTCTTTAGCTTGATAGGACATGGTAGAGCTAATAGCCTTTGAGAATCCAGGTCTCACCTCAGTGCCAGAATGAGGCACTTAGAGGACCCTCCTCAATGGTTATGGTACAGAGGATGGTTATGGTATTTTTAAACTGCCTATGTTCCTGTGAGAGTGGTCCTATGGGGACAGAACAGCTCTTGGTTCAAGAACAGCAGGCTAGATGTGGAAGGGTATCAGGGGTATGACAACCTCCCTGCAAATAGAAGAGAAGGGTAAAGGACATGTCCACTAACTGATTTCCTACACTCTGTTGTAGATATGCTGTGTTCAATGAAGATGGCTCCCTGGCTGAGCTAAAGGGCTTTGAGGTCAAACGGCGTGGAGAACTACAGCTGATTAAGATCTTCCAGTCGTCAGTGTTTGAAGCATTCCTAAAGGGCAATACCTTGGAGGAGGTCTATGGGTCTGTTGCCAAAGTAGCAGATTATTGGCTAGATGTGCTCTACAGCAGGGTACGTAATGCTCATGGAGTGCACTATTTTTACATGTGGTAGTAGGTACTAGGGAGCACTGTGCAATTTACAGTAAATGTACTTTATATGCATTATCTTAGTGTGAGTCAGGATGGCTGTCTTTTCATATTTGAAGGGCAGTCATATGAAAGAAGGATTAGACTCCTACGGGGCTGAACTAGGGACATTGTTACAGAAAATCAGGTTCAAGTTGCAAAGATGGTCTTCCTAAAGTCCAAAAGTCAATCAGGCCGCCCAAAGGGCTCACTGTGCCTCCTCACCCAATGACTTCACGACCACCTGCTGAGATATTGTTGTGGGCCTTCCTGGTCAGCTCTGAGGTGGATATTTTGGCATCCTCAGTGTATTGTTTGCAGCCCTGGGATTCTGCAAAGCCCAGCTAAACGGGATCACTTTGATGTTTCTCCCATGTGACATTGCAGTCCTCCATGCATTGCCTCCTCGCTTCTGCTCCTTAGAACCCCTCATCTCTTGCTTTACAAAAATAATTTTTATGGCAGTTTTCCACAGGATTTATTCACAAACCTTTCTGTTGAGAGGAGAGGTTTCGTTACCTTTTCTTCGGAATTATTTTTTTTTTAGTTTCAGTATACTCTAATCTTTTCATTAGGAATGCTTGGAAGTCCTTTATTTCATTCATTAAGGTTTATATTTTTCCTCTACAATACACTCAGTTTTGTGTTTAGTAGTTTAGTCATGTCTGATTCTGTAACCTCATGAACCATAGCACTCCAAAACCTTCTCACTCTCTTAAAAGTCTATCCAAGCTCATGTTTGTTCTTTCCATGACACTGTTTATCCATGACACTCATCCTTGGCCATCCCCTCTTCCTTTTGCTTTTAATCTTTACCAATATCAACTTTTCTCATGAGTCCTACCTTCTTGTTATATTCAGTTTCAGTGAGTAAGAGATTTTTGATTATAAATCTCCCCCTTTCGCTCCTCCTCTTCTCCTTTTTTCCTCCCCTCTTTGCCTTCCAGAATATTGCATTCAAACCCTTTATTCTTTTCTTGTGGTAGCTACTAAGTTATATGTAATCCTCTCTGTGATCTTCTCCTTTGCTCTCTGATTCTAAAAGCTCTACGTAATTCTTGAAATATTTTGGTCAGGTTAACTTTTTGATCATAGCTTTCGGGTACAATGATTCTTAAATTATCTTTCCTTGTTCTGTTTTCCAGATCAATTGTTTTTGCTTTGAGTTACCTTACATTTTTTCTATTTTTTCAGTCCTTTGACTTTGTTTTTGATATATCTTAAAATTTCCTGAAGTCATTATCTTCTATTTGATCCATTCTATTTTCCAGGAATTTATTGCATGGATAAAGGTTTTCTGTCTCTTGTGATAATCTGTTTATTACCTTTCAGTCATTTTTTTCCTTAGCTCTCATCTCTTTTATAATTTTTTCCCCAGTGTTATAAAAATATTTTTTGATACTTAAAAAAAAAAAAAAAAAAACTCTTTTTTTTTTTTTTTTTTTTAAACCCCTATTTGCTTCCAGGAATTATTTGAATTTGTGCCCAAGGTATAATTTTTTTTTTTTTTTGATACTTTGCTTGTAGATATTTTGGAGTCATTTGCTTTTAAGTTTATGTCTTCAGCATACCTGTCATCATCACAGCTTTTAATGATAGGATTCTTTATTTGGTTTGTCTGTTCTTTCATCCTACTTCCTGACTCCAGACTAGTTCTTAGGGCCAGCTCTGCACACTTCTGGAGAGAATGTTTGTGCTGCTGCGGCTGCTGCTTTCTTAAGAGTATTGCATATTATATGATTCCAGAATCTTAGAAACACAAGACTAGGAACCCGCAAACTTGTGTAATTTCTGAAGTGGTCTGATCCATGGCAAAATTTGATGGATCACTCTCTCCCTCTTCCCTCTTCCCTCTTCCCCCTACTCCAGTCTAAACTCTGAAAATTCATGATCTAGGTTTGGGTCTGAACAATGTGCCTATGAGCTTACCCTGTTTGGAGTTCTAGTAGATTGCTTTTGCACTCTCCTATTCTTAGCCAGGCTATAAGTTGTGTTGATTCAGGAGCAGAACTTGAAATTTCCCTTTATTCTAAGATTCTGTCCCTACTTACTCTGCTGTAGATTTTAGACTTAACTAGAACTAAGATCCTGCTTTGCTTCTAGGGTCTAAGCCATATGGCCCCTTCTTGTTTCTGAACTTGTGCTTTGCTTGGTACACAGCCTAGAACCTAGAATGCCATCTTTAGATACATATCCTCAACTTGGTTTCCTCTGGAACTGGGAAGTCAGCAATTAATCTGTACCCTGCACAGTTTTTAAACTCCTCTTTGATTTGGGCCTTTAATTTGGGTCTTGTCCTGTCATAAAATCTTTTCCCATTCTAGAATGTTTAATATGATCATTCCTGGTTAGACTTTGTATCTAGTGTTTAAAGATATCTCTGACTATCTTCCAATGCTGACCTGGACTAGAAAAATATCTTATTGCGATTTTCTTTTTTCTTGGATTTCCTGATAGTGCTCAATTGGTTGCATTTTCTAGTATCTTTCTTTTTTTTTTTTTTTTTTAAGTTTTCAAAGCTCCCCTTAAACATCTTCTCTTACACAAGGCATTTCCTATCCCTCAGGTTGCTAATGACCCACCAAAAATTATCTTTTACTTACTTTATTCATATTTTATTATTTGTATATAACCTTATAAGTATACATGCTGTTGTTTTTACTTTTGTAGTCTCAGTGTCTAGCCCAGTGCATATCAGACACTGAGTACTTGCTGGTTGATCTCATTTGATCCTTATAGTGGATCAGAAAGCTAGGGAGGAAAAGAAAGATGAATAGTTCTGGCAAGGATCACAGAGCTAAAAGTATAAAAGTTAGGTCTAGTCTAGATCTTCAGAGTCTCATTCTACCCCTCATTCCCTAATACTGTGCTGCTTAGCCTTATTGTTGAGTTTCTGTGGGATACAGGTATAAATAACTCAAAAGAGCCAGAAATCCCTTCTGCCTTTGAAGGCAGATAAACTCTTAGGCTTAATGAATTCTGACCAAAGGAAATTTTCCTCACTAATGTTTTTCTGAAATTTCCCTCAGCTAATTTAGAGAATCATAGAATAGAGACCTTCAAGATCATTTATTCTAATTCCTATCCCTCTCCTTTTTAACAAATGCAGAAAGTAAAGTTAAATGGGGTGGCTTGGTGGCAAGTGGATAGAATTCTGGGCCTGGAGTCAGGAACACCTGAGTTCAAATCTAGCCTCAAATATTTCCTATCTATGTGATTCTGGGCAAGTCACTTAACTCTGTTTGCCTCAGTTACCTCATCTGTAAAATGAGCTAGAGAAGCATATGGCCAGCCATTTCAGTATCTGTGTCAAGAGAACCCCAAATGGAATTACAGAGTTGACACAATTAAAGTGACTGAACAATAATGATAAAAGAGTAAATGATAGGTAGAAGGTCAAAAGATAAGTGGCAGGTCTAAGAAGAGACCCTCTATTCTCCCAACCCTCATCCCAATATATTTTCATTTATATCCTGCTGTAAATATATCCAGACTATAGAAATTCTGAAATGGTAAATTCCATGTGAGGGACAATCTAAGGGGAAATGTTTGTTAGACTTCCATACTGTTAACATCCCTAGAAATGTTTTGTGGACTCTCCTCCCTAGGCGGCCAACATGCCAGACTCAGAACTATTTGAACTGATCTCTGAAAACCGCTCCATGTCTCGGAAACTGGAAGACTATGGAGAGCAAAAATCCACATCCATCAGTACAGCCAAGAGACTGGCCGAGTTCTTGGGAGATCAGATGGTGAAGGATGCTGGGCTAAGCTGTCGCTTCATCATTTCCCGCAAACCTGAAGGGTCTCCAGTCACAGAGAGGTAATTATTACAAGAAGCCCAAAGTGGTGATGATGCTTTGAGAAAGAAGGAGTCAGAAGGTTAAGAAAAGATATGCACATTATGATCAAGCAAGATTGAGCATTAACTGAGTCTCTCTGGGATATCTGTGATTGGATTACAAACGTTTTACAGGCCAAGCAATGGGATTTGTCAGGGATGATAAATAGGAAGAGCACATTCTGTTCTGGATAATGGGGTAGAGGAGGTGCTGGGTCCCTTTGGCGAATAACATGGACATTGCTGTGTCACCTAGGGCCATCCCACTTGCTATTTTCCAAGCAGAGCCCACAGTAAGAAAACACTTCCTCCGGAAATGGCTCAAGAGCTCTTCCCTACAAGACTTTGACATTCGGACAGTAAGTCACAAGACTTTTCTATGCCCAATTCCTCAAGAAGGGAAGCCTGGCAGATGAGAATATCCAGGATTCACCAGGATGACACCTGACCCAAAGGCTTGCAGATTTAGAATTGGATGGGACCTCGTGGGTCACTTAGTCCAGCCCTCTCCATTTACAGATGAGAAAACTGAGGCTCATCCAGGTTAAGTGATCTGCCTGTGGTCACATAGCTAGGTGGAAGCAGAGATGAGATTTGAACCACTGGGTGCTCAGAAACCAAGCAGTGCTCTTTCCCCTGGACATCCTGCCTCCCTGGCCTTTTTTTGTGTGACTCTTAGTGAGTTCCTGCAGTCACAGGACTCTAGAATTACCTTAGTGGCTAAAAGTGACATGTGGCTGGAACAATGGGAAAGCTTGATGCTGGTGTAAAAAAGACCAGTACAGAGGACAGCCAACTTGTACTTGTTCTCCGAAATGTGCTTTCTGTTTCTCGTGCCTCTTGGTCCTCTGATTGTGTTTTTCTGAATCACATTCATAAATAGATCCTGGACTGGGATTACTACATCGAAAGACTTGGGAGTGCCATCCAGAAGATCATCACCATTCCTGCAGCCCTGCAGCAGGTATGATTGAGAGCCACAAGAAGAGGGCCCAGAGCAGCCCGAGAGTTGGACAAACACCTTTCCCTGATCCGGATGCTGTTTTCTCTAGGTGAAGAACCCAGTACCACGTGTCCGACACCCTGATTGGCTACATAAGAAGCTGATGGAGAAGCATGATATATATAAGCAGAAAAAGATCAGTGAGCTTTTTATTCACGAGGGCAAAAGACAGGTAAGAAGGACCTTGCTGAGGACAGATAAGGGATGCATTGTCAAGGGATTGTCTGTCTCAAGACAAGACAGAGCTCACGGCAATGCAGGTATGCAGCATTGGCGTCCAAACCTGCTTGACATGCCTTACCTCAGTGATGAGGCTTTTATGGTAGCACTCCTAGCCTGGCCAGCTCCTTCTTCACCCCACCCCCCAGGGAACACATTTCTTCTCGCATGTTAGACTTAAAAGCATCACCTGTTGCTTTTAAGCTAAAGCTGTCCTCTCTGCATTTGCTTAACCATGATCTATTATTTCAGCCCTTTCTGGGTTCCTCCCAGCATCTCTTTTGCAAATTTCATTTCCTTAGATTCTTTTTCTTCCTCTGAAAAAAATTTTCTTTGGTGAATGCTTCTTTTTTATTTTAAATATTTTTTCTCAATATTTCTTTTTTTTCTTTTTTTTGCTGAGGCAGTTGGAGTTAAGTGACTTGCCCAGGGTCACACAGCTAGGAAGTGTTAAGTGTCTCAGACACTTTGATTTGAACTCAGGTCCTTCTGCCTTCAGGGCTGGTGCTCTATCCACTGCGCTATCTAGCTGTCCCCGAATGCTTCTTATTCTTAAGTATTTTCTGTTTAATTTCATTCTAGTCATTAGACACAAGTATTTCTGTCTTTCTCTTTTTGGTTGGAAACAAAAAATATTCTGCCTTTCTTTCTAAATAGCTTGCTTTTACCTCAACATCCCTTCTTTCCATATCTTCTGATCACCAGCTTAGTCATGTCATGTGATCTGTCAGTCAAGACAACATCATTTTGATAGTGGTAAGGGAATGGTACTTACTGAACAACTATCAGATGTCAGAAACTTGGTGGTATGAAGCATGAGTTATATTACTGCCATAGTCCTAGACTCTTGGGCTTCTTGCTTCTAGGTCACTGTCAATCAGCATCCAGAGGGTAGCCAGGGACATGGGATTCTGGATATGGAGGACCTCGGTGTCACCAAGCCATTGCAGCCAGCAGTCCCGATTGCTACCAAAAGGAAGAGAGTCCCTGTAGAGAGCCAAGAGGAGTCCCAGAATTTAGAGTTGACCCAGTCTTGGCGAGAAATTTTAGGACAGCCACCATCTCTTGGTACAACCAAGGTAAGGCAGTGAAGGGGTCAACACAAAGTCCTCATTGTCAGAGGCTCAAACTCCTTCTTGGACTCATCTCCTCAAAGGGACCTGCTGTGTCCTCTGACCCCTGATCTGAAAGCCTTTAGGCCTCTTAGTAGAACCTGACTCTTAGAGCAAATGGAAACATTCTTGCAAGCTGTCCAGAGGGTACTGGTGTTTCTGAAGCTATTGTTGGCTTTTTCCCTTCCTGCTCACACAGATCCTTTCACACTTTCTTTCCAGGAAGAGTGGCTCGTGTGGCTCTCCTTCCATAAGAAGAAGTGGGAGCTACAGGCCCGTCAGCGCCAAGAACGCAGGAAGAGACGGCGTGTAGAGACTAGAGACAGGGTGCTGAGCTCAGGCATCATTCGTGACGGCCCAACCACAGGACTAGGGCACTTCCTGCGGAGAACAGCCCGCAGCATCCTGGACCTACCTTGGCAGATCGTGCAGGTGTGGAGGAGGAATTTTCTAGATGGGGTGAAGAAGCAAATATATTTTTGCAGTAAAATCAAGAATCTACTAGGTCCAGCTTCAGAGAAATGAGGCCCTGGGACAATGGAGACCTAGAAGCTAATTGTTGCCCACAGTCTGCATCAGAATGGAATGAGGAGGAGAAAGGCAGGAATTAGGTTTCAGGTTTAGCTGAGTTAGTGCAGCACTTTGATCGTCCCTCCAAATGACAATAATGTGTAACAATATCTCCAGTCATTCTTTGGAGCAGGCTAGGAGAAAGAGGGCAAATCCCAGTGATGTGAGCTGGCATTCATACCAGACTGGATGGAAGACCAGACCCCCGTGGTCCTCTGGGCTGTATTCTGGAGCTTTTCTTTGGCAGTGGCATTGTCCTCGGGATTTGGGCAAAATAAACCGTTCTACAGGTCAGGATCATTATTGCGCTATGTTTTGTATTCTCCTTGCAGATCAGTGAGACCTCCCAACCTGGCCTGTTCAGACTTTGGGCTGTCATTGGCAATGATCTACACTGTATCAAGCTGAATATCCCCCGTGTGTTTTATGTGAACCAGCGTGTACCTAAGGAGGAAGATGGATCTTCTTTCCGTAAGGTGCCAGAGACGACCCCCATAACATGGTGGTCCTGTAGCATTGGAGGAGCTAGTGAGATCAGCAAGCCAGATGCATTTTGGTATTCTGCTTGGTCTTCCTTTCTTGGTTTTCCCTCACTCTGATCCTCCAAGAAAACCTGTCCTATTGTAGTTTTGAATTGGCCCCTCTCCCATGCTATCCCATCAAGATGAGGAAGAATAGATATCTCATGATGTCTTAGCATGTTGTTGCCAGGATGGTGTCTGTAGCACAGGGCCCAAACACTCCTGAGTGCAGCACAAACCCAATTTAAAATGTAACTGAGAAATATTTAACCAAATAAAAATACAGTAAAATATAGATTCGGTTACATTTTAAAATTAAGTCACTTTGTGGTCCTCAGAGCTCTTTTTCTTGAGCCTGTTTTTGAACCTTACAGTATAGCTCTGATGACTGGAGCATTGGATTCAGAAGCAAGAGACTGGAGTGTGAGTCTCAGCTCCTAACAGCATAGACATGGAAAAACAAGCCCCTTACTTTCTCTAAGCCTCAGTTTCCACATGTGTAAAATAGAGGGAATACTTCTATCACATCTCTTCACAAAGCAATTATGACAAAAGTAATTAGTAAAGCTCAAAGTGCTGTGGAATCATTCATTATTAGAATTCTACTTCTTGGGCATTCAGGCAGTGTCTCATCTTGAGTTCCCCAGCCACTGTGCTCATTTACTTCCTCAGATACATGTTTATTGAGGGACTATCTTCCACTGTGGGAGACCTAAGTGAGTGAGCCCTTGCTTTCAGAGTCCCAGCCTGTTCAATAGAGAGCCTAGACATAAATACAAAACACTGCTTTACTGAATGAAATGTTCAAATATGTAGTACAGAGAATGAGAGCTGGGATGGGATAGTTCACTAGGAATGATGGAAATCAAGGTAAGTAGAGTATTGGGACTTGAAGGAGCAGGATTCTGAAAAGCAAGAGGAGCAAGAAAGACCTTTTAGGAGGGAAACTAACATGAGCATGGCACAGAAAAGGAAGGGGAAGGGCATGAAACAATCATCCTGGCTGTCAGAGATGGAACATGAGGTTGCCAAGAAGGAAGGAGCCTGGGGAATAGGGGAAGAAGACTCAGGAGAAGCTCAAGCACATCTTGAATTAAGTGAGAATCAGGAGTCAGAGATGGGAGTGGGAGGAGCACTTGTTTTTCCATAGCACAATTCCCATGGGATTCATTGAGGGCTGTGCATGAGTTAGTGCTGTCTGTACTGACAGCCCTGTTACTCCATTCATGCTTTTATTCTAGGGCCCTCATCAGACTTTCCCTCTAGGGTCATAAATTTAGAATTGGCACAGCTTTAGAAGTCACTTAGTCCAACTTCCCCAATTTGTGGATAAGGAAACTGGTTTAAGAAAGCTAAAGGGTTTTAACTGGCACAACTGGAGTTTGAAACCAAGAGCTTGGACTTCCAATCCAAGCCATCTAACCCCTATCCCCTGCTGCATCCATGGCCTTTGCTTATTGCCAAAAGGAGCACTAAGACCTGCTGTGAGCTCTCTTGTCGATTTTTTTAAAGACAGTTTGGGGACTGTTCTGGAAAAAACATATTCTTTTGTCAGGTGAACAGAGTTCTCCCTCGTTCCAACATGGTCTACAATCTGTATGAGTATTCAGTGCCAGAGGACATGTATCAGGAACACATCAATGAGATCAATGCTGATTTGTCTGCACCAGACATTGAAGGCGTCTATGAGACCCAGGTAACTGTCCCTCTGGACAATTTTAACTTCAGAATGGATTGAGATCTGGGCTGTGAGCTGTATTTACCAATGGATCATTCATCCATTCTGCTGATGCCAGTTATGTGCAAGGTCCTGCATTTGATGTTGTGAGACTCCAAAAAAGTATAAGATACAGTTCTTACTCAAGATAGCTTAACATGTAGTTAGAGAGATTCTACAGATAGGATCTGACTAGATACAAGGCAGTATGAGAAATTTGTTTAAACAAACATAATAGAATTTATCCGTATAAATGAATGCTGTTCTTATTTCAGTATTGGATTTTGAATTTCTGAATTAATTTCAAAGGTGATAGAACTTTTTTTTTTAAACCATCGTCAGTGGTTTTTGTCAAGAGTGGATTTGAATTTTGGGAACAGTCAAAATGGTATAGCAAAAAAGCCCAGCAGTTCTGAACTGAGTCCTAGCCTTGCCTATATATACCTAATGATGGGCAGATTACTTTTACCTCTGAAGCTCAGTTTATTCAGCTTTAAAATGGGGATTAATAAAAATGTATTACCTACTTCAAAAGCATTTTGGGAAGAAAGCACAAACCAATCTCTTTATCTGCTCTGCGTTCTCCTCTGCTTTCTACCTCCGAATACCTTTCAGGAGTCATCTCAGATCTCACCACTTCCAGGATGCCTTCCCTGACTACTAAGTAATCCTACTTACCCAGTAGTACCTGCTGCCTGCATCATTTATTTGGCACTTTTAGGGTTTAGGATTATTCATTTTTCTCACAAGCACATGAAAAGAAACTAAAAAGTAAAGGGTACATTACATTAAGAAGTACATTATACTAAAAAGTAATGTATCATTTTTAGTTTAAAAAAATACCCATCGTTCCAGAGAAGATGTTTCGGAATGATTACTATATTGGACTTTGTCAAGCTAAGTTTTGAACATGAAATTTAAGTGTTTGAGATTTATTTTTAATTAAATTAATTTTTGTATTATATTTAATTTAAGAATGGTATGTTAGCAATGTTTTAGGAAGTTTAATGTGGCTTCTGGACATAATACAGGTGGGGAGGGAAGAGGGCCAGTAGAGATTCCAATTGGGAGGCTGTTAGAGTGATCTAAATGTAGATGTGTGAGGGAGGGTGGGCACAGTGATGTAAAGGAAAGACGCAGGGTCATCAGTTACAATATATAGGATCAAAGGAGAGGCAAAGGAGAACCAAAGATGAGGTTTTGAGACAACTATCTAGGGTAGCGTCCATTAGATTGAAACTCGTGGCTTGCAGAAGCTAGAGCCAAGCAGCCAGAGCAGGCAAGAACAACTGTGCAGAGACAAAGAAGTCTATTTTCTATAGTGAGGGAAATGACTTGCAAACATGGAAGGAAATCAGACACATATGCCAGTCCCCCACTCAGAGAACCTGCTCACTAATACCTATGGCTACCCAGGGAGCTGCAGCCCTGACAGGGAGGGGTAATGGCAGCAATGTGATGAGTTTGATTTATTGCAGCGCTTCATGATCAGAAAATAATTCTGGGATTTTACTGTGACAGAGATTATCCACAGGGTTAGCATAATAGAACCAGGCCAGGAGTCAGGAAGACCCCGGCCAAGTCACTTAGAACTGTTTGCCTCAGTTTCCTCACTGGTAAAATGAGCTGGAGAAGGAAATGGCAAACCACTCCAATATCTTTGCTAAAAAAGAAATCTCAAACAAATCCAGAAGGGGTCTTGAAAAGTCAGACAATTGAAATGACTGAACAGCAACAATGAATCTGGGGTAATAAAGGACCTTTGGTAGGAGTGAAGGACATTGAAAAAAGTTTCAGGGGAGATCTGCTCCATCTTGTTGCTGACTAGCTGATCTAGCTAACCCCTTTTAGTAGTCATTTTTCTCACTGGAAAACTTGGGATGAAGGGGACTTCACCAGATCCTGAGAACTACTGTTCTGCTGTAGGGCAGCTCCAGTTAGTTTTTCCTTAGAGTGAGTCGAGTTTGCATTTAGAAGTACTGCCTTTGTGTCTTCTGTCCCCCTTTGGTTCCAAGGCATACGATTGAGCTATTCCCATAGCCTTTTCTGACCACCATGCCCTTGGTACCTTCACCCTTTCCAGGTGCCGTTGCTGCTCCGGGCTCTCATCCAATTAGGCTGTGTGTGTATGGTCAGTAGACAGCTGGTACAGCACCTCACGGGCCGAGAGGCCGAAACCTTCTCTCTAGAGTACTTGGAAATGCGTTCCTTGGCGCAGTTCAGCTACCTTGAACCAGGTATGACCTCTTCTGTCCCCTTTCCCAGCTCTGGTGTGCTCCACCTATGGAGCGCTGGACTCAGTGAATTCTTGTTCCACAGGAAGCATCCGGCACATCTTTCTGTATCACCACTCTCAGGGCAGCAGGGCGCTTTTTGGGCTCTTCATCCCCTCCCAGCGCAAAGCTTCTGTGTTTGTCTTAGATACAGTAAGTAGCTCATACGCTAAACTTCCTGAGAAAGACCAGAGTAGACTGTCAGCGTGGACCAAGTTTGGTTCCAGGTTGGTGGGAAGAAAAATGCCTGCTCAGGAACAAGAGTGTTTCTTTTTCTTTCTTTTTTTTTTTCCCTGTAAGTCTTCATTGATGTCTTTTAGTTTTTTTCATCATCATAGTTTTCTCCAATGTCTTTCCTTCTACCAAAGAGTCATGCCACGTAACAAATATATTTTTCAAATATTAATTTTTTAAAGAGGGAAATAAGAGGGGGAAAATTGGTACAACTGATCAGTACATTGAAAAAATTTGAAAATGTGAAATGTATACCACCTGTGGGCCTTCCACTTCTGAAAAGCAATTGGTTGGGAGTGTCCATATATCTCTTCTTTCAGTCACTCTTATCTTTATAATTTTATAACATTTACTTTTGATTTTTGTGTGTGTAGTTATTTCCATTTATGTCATAAATCATTGTGTATATTGTTTTTTTGGCTTTGCCTCCTTTACTTTGCATCAGCTCTTGTAGATCTTCCCATGCTTCTCTTTGTTCATGTGTCATTTAGTCTGGCTCTTAATATTACATTTTGTGCATGTACCACTTCCCAGTCAGTGGGGATCTACTTTATTTCCAATTTGTTGCTCTTATAGAAGATGATGCTATAAATATTTAGAGGTATATTGGTACTGTCGTTCTATCAATGGCTTCCTTGGGGCATAAGACTATAATGGAGTCTTTTGGGCAAAATATGTGGACATTTTTCTCACTTCATTTGCATAATTTCAAATTACTTTCCAACATGATTTACCAGGTTATAATTCACAGTAAATTGTTCCTATATTCCCATAAGCTCCCTTCCCCCAACATTGACTATTGTTATTTTTCGATCATTTTCCCAATTTTACAGTGTATAAGGGAGAGGGGAAGTTTCTGTGTATGCCTTTATTCTTTGTCTTACATTCCCACCATCCTTGGACCACTTAGCTCTCCAAGTCTGAAGGAAAGCCCTTCCTGGGGCTTTGTATGTCTATTTGATAATCAGGTCTCTGTCCGAATCACTTGAAAGTTCTGCTACCCTCCTACCCCATTCCCCTAATGTGTCAGTGGCTTTCAAATCTTCAGCCTTTCTGAATCTATGACAGACTAGTGTGACTCAAGAATGGGATGTGATTTGGACAGGTGCGCAGTAACCAGATGCCAAACCTGAATTCCATGTATTCATCGGAGCACCGCCTCCTGTTGGAAAAGATGGGACCCGACCTCCTACCCCCAGACAAGCACATTTTTGAAGTGCGAGCTGAGACTGACCTGAAGACCATCTACAGAGCCATTCAACGACTATTGATTGGCTACAAGGTAAGATCTCATCAGGAATATTGCCATCTTTGAACTGTCCCACCAAACTGGACTTGCACATGGATGACCTGTCTCTTGCCTCCCCCCCACCTTTCTCACAGGAAGAACGCCGGGGTCCCACTCTCATTGCTATACAGTCTAACTGGGAGCTGAAGAGGCTGACCACTGGGATGCCAGTCTTTGAGGAGTTCCCATTGGTTCCAGTCTGTGTGACTGATGACATTAGCTATGGGGCCTTGGACTGGCAGCGTCACGCAGCCCGGCGCATGATCCGGCACTATCTCAACTTGGACACTTGCCTGTCTCAGGCATTTGAGATGAGTAGGTGAGTAGGACAAAAGCCATGTTGCATTCAGGGAGTTGAGAATGCCTGGGGTACAGAGGATGAGATGAGGAGGTAGCAGATTCAGTGTCACCTTCCCTTGCTTCACTGAATAGGCACATGCTAAAGTCCCTTGGGCATTGTTTCCTTTATGAAACTGCTCTCTCCTCAAACACCTCCCTTCTCAAGTAGGAGCAGAGGGTGACACTAATGACCACTTCCTCCTCCTAGATATCCTTTGGCTTTTTGTGACATAAAGGGGCAGGGATACAAGCATCAATGCCTACTATGTTCCAGACATTTTTCAAACACCCTATTATATATGACTTTCTCTTGGTTCTCTTTCTTCACTGATGCCTTTCCAGTCTCCTTTGCTAGTTCATCATCCATATTAGCTCCTCCCTTGATGCACCCATAGGCTTTGTCCTTTGCTGTCTTCTCTTCTCTCCTAATACTCTTCTATTCAGTGGTCTTGTCAGCTATCAAGGCATTAATTATCAGGTCCCTGTGGATGACTGACTCCCAGATCTCTACTTCCAGCCCTGATCTCTCTCCTAAACTCCAGGTATCCTGTATTTCCAATTGACTCTTTGAAACAGAGCCCATAGTTATTTCTGTCTTGTATCCAAAGTGGAACCCAAGCTGCTTTACAAATTTCCTAATTCTAGCAAGGGACCTGCCACTTTACAATCACAGCATTGATTCCTCCCTCTCCCACATAACCACTCACTTGCCAGATTTGATTTCTGCTTTCACAATTTTTGTCTCATCCATCCCCTTCTCTACTACTACCAGGTGGTTCAGACCCTGATCGCCTCTTGCTTGCATTATGTAAGAGCCTCTTACCTGGCCTCCCAATCTCATCTCTTCCCTCTCCAATCTGTATTCCACATCACTGCCAGACTGATTTTCCTAAAATACAGACTTAAATATATTGCTCTTCCTCAGTAAAATTCTATGACTCTCTTTGTAGGATCAAATGAAAGCTCTGCTGCACAGCATGGCCTTACCCGCCTTTCCACCCTTATTATATGTTATTACTATTTTTTTGTGAGGCAGTTGGGGTTAAGTGACTTGTTCCCAGGGTCATACAGCTAGGAAGTGTTAAGTTTCTGAAACTGGATTTGAGGTCAGGTCATCCTAGCTCCAGAGCCAGTGCTCTATTTACTGCACCAAGTTGCTGTTCCTCTTATTATGTGTTATGCCCTAGCCAGTATTTTGTGGTTCATCCAGACTGAATACCTTGCTGTTCTCACTTACTGCTCAGGTTTCTATCCATGCCTTTATCACCTCTGCCGCTTGCATTCCCTTAATTCCTTCTAAACTCTGCTCAAGTGACTAATGCTTTCTACAGAAGCCTTTTCCTGATCTCTCCCGCTGCTTGTCTCCCCCTTTTCCAGTTTACCTTGCATGTAATTTGTATATTACCCACCTTCCAACCCTGAAAAAGTGAAGACTTCTTAAGGCAAGGACTATTTCATTTCTGTCTTTATTTACCATTGCCCTGCACATAGTAGGCATTTCATAAATTGGTGAACATGAGTTTTTTCTATTTCTCTGAACAGATATTTTCACATTCCTGTTGGGAATCTCCCAGAAGATATCTCTACCTTTGGTTCAGATCTCTTCTTCTCTCGCCACCTCCGGCACCATAATCATCTGCTCTGGTTTTCTCCTACATCCCGCCCTGACTTAGGTGGGAAAGAAGCTGATGACAATCGCCTTGTCATGGAATTTGATGATCAAGCTTCCGTGGAAATAAACAATCCTGGGTGTTACTCCACCGGTGAGTGTGTGTTGCACCCATTTAAGAGGAGTAGGGCCACTTAGTGATGGACTTGGTCTCCAGAGGACCAAAAAAAAAAGGTTCCTCTTTGTTCTAAGGGGTTGACCCCGTGATGCTACTCAATACTTCTGGATCTCCTTCATGAAAGCCTGACTGTGGGGCCAAATGTCAGTTATCCCCTTCTGGGCTACAATTTCTGCTGTGTTACTAAGCTATAGCATTGCATGGTCAGTAGAGAGAACGCCAAGAAAGAGGCTATTCCTATGGGATCCCTATTGCTGCTTTTGATTAGTGCAGCTGGTGATTGATTTGAAGACACAAGCTCTGGGTTTTCTATCAACAGTGTGCTTGGAATTGGACATCCAGAACTTGGCAGTAAATACCATCTTGCAATCTCACCATGTTAATGATATGGAAGGAGCGTCCAGCATGGGCATCAGCTTCGATGTCATCCAGCAAGCCTCTCTGGAAGAAATGGTCACAGGGAACCAGGCAGCCAACATCCCAGCCAGCTATGACGAGACCGCCCTCTGCTCTAACACATTCAGGTATGAGCTAGAACCTCTGAGATACTGTCTTCTTCACCACTGAGTGTTTCATCTTCCTCTTACTGCCTCAAGAGGCTTCTGCTTAAATTGTGGCAGGCCCCATAGCAATCTAGTGCTCAGTGTACCTTTGTTCGCATTAGAGAAATCGAGCTTAACTTGTCTGAGGCTTTGTAGCCCAAGAGAAAACCAAGTGATGTGGCTGGGGTCACATAGGTGCTTCAGTTCTCAAAATCCATACAAGTTAGCCTCAGTTTATAGCATTCTGAAGTTACGTACAGGACAGGTCTAGATAAAGATTTCTAAGTATCAGCAAAAATCAAGATGCCATCATGATCCTGCTGGCTGACAATGGCAAAGGATCAGTGGGAGAGATGAGATCAGAGCCATTCGTAGGAAGTGGCAGGCGTCATGGTTGATCGGGTCACTGGTGTGGTGGCTGTGGCCTGTTTTGTCTACCAGGAAGCTCTTGGAGGCTGTCGGCTTAAAATCCAAACAAAACTTAGCTTTATCAACTATGGCTCAGAACGGTGTCCCAGGTCTGCTCTAAAGGAACTTATAATCTAGTCAGGGAGATTGAATCACACAAAATATGAGGTATTACAGAGTAATGACTGAAAGAGACAAGAGGTTCTCAAGCCTATTTGAAAAGTTGGAATCTTTTACTTGAATAGAATTTTGCTGAGACTTTTTAGTGAGATCTTTTGATGACATTTTACCAAATATAAGACTAGATTTTAAAAATCGTATATCTTCAGATAAATTTTATTTCTTTTTTTTTTTTAATTTTTATTTAATAATTACTTTATATTGACAGAATCCATGCCAGGATAATTTTTTTACAACATTATCCCTTGCACTCGTTTCTGTTCTGATTTTTCCCCTCCCTTCCTCCATCCCCTCCCCTAGATGGCAAGCAGTCCTATATATGTTGGATATGTTGCAGTATATCCTAGATACAATATATATTTGCAGAACCGAACAGTTCTCTTGTTGCACAGGGAGAATTGGATTCAGAAGGTATAAATAACCCGGGAAGAAAAACAAAAATGCAGATAGTTCACATTCGTTTCCCAGTGTTCTTTCTTTGGGTGTAGCTGCTTCTGTCCGTCATTTATCAATTGAAACTCAGTTAGGTCTCTTTGTCAAAGAAATCCACTTCCATCAAAATATGTCCTCATACAATATCGTTGTCGAAATGTATAATGATCTCCTGGTTCTGCTCATTTCACTTAGCATCAGTTCATGTAAGTCTCGCCAGTCCTCTCTGTATTCATCCTGCTGGTCATTTCTTACAGAACAATAATAATCCATAACATTCATATACCACAATTTACCCAGCCATTCTCCAATTGATGGGCATCCATTCATTTTCCAGTTTCTAGCCACTACAAATAGGGCTGCTACAAACATTTTGGCACATACAGGTCCCTTTCCCTTCTTTAATATTTCTTTGGGGTATAAGCCCAATAGAAACACTGTTGGATCAAAGGGTATGCACAATTTGATAACTTTTTGGGCATAATTCCAGATTGTTCTCCAGAATGGTTGGATTCGTTCACAACTCCACCAACAATGCATTAGTGTCCCAGTTTTCCCGCATCCCCTCCAACATTCATCATTATTTTTTCCTGTCATCTTAGTCAATCTGACAGGTGTGTAGTGGTATCTCAGAGTTGTCTTAATTTGCATTTCTCTGATCAATAATGATTTGGAACACACTTTCATATGAGTGGTAATAGTTTCAATTTCATCCTCTGAAAATTGTCTGTTCATATCCTTTGACCATTAGATAAATTTTATTTCAAAAATTATAGCAATAGCATAGTAATCACACATTCTATATATAAAAATATTGTCTCAAAATATTTTCCTTGACAGATTGTCATCCTCATTATGTAATTGAGAACCAACCACATTTTAATTCATTTTGTAAGATGTTTCTCAACAGTTTTCCTTTTTCCTTTTTGATATATAGGTCAGTGTTTGGGGAATAATGTGGCTGATAATCACAGTCGCTCAGAGGTTTCAAAGCTCTCTTTTTTTTCCTTTTGGGAAGGCAGTTGAGGTTAAGTGACTTGTTCGGTGTCACACAGCTAGTAAGTATTTGAGGCTGTATTTGAATTTTTGACTCCAGGGCCATTGTTCCATACCTTGTGCCACCTGGCTGCTCCTCAATGCTCTTTTGGCATTTTATGTTATTTTTTCCTCACAATAATCATTTAGAAGTTATACAGGAAAGAAATGGAGACATTTAGGCTAAGCACCTAGCTCAAGATCAAAGTTATACAGGGAAGAAATGAAGACATTGAGGCTAAGCACAAAGTTCAAAGCTAATTTTTTTTTTTTGACTTCAGCTTCAGAATCTTTGAACTCTCTCACACCTGGATTTTGAAACTGGTGAAACTTCATTTATATTCTAGGGTATTTTTTTCAAATTTTCTTTGGCATTAGCTTTTGTGATTTTATAGGAACCATAAAACTTAATTTTAAATTGTGGCTTCTCATGCTGGATAATTTCACTGTGCTCAGGTTAGATATTGCATTCCTGTCTTTGGGATTTGATATTCAAATTCAGTTCATTAATATGTTATTGGAAGAGTTTAAGCTATCAATTCTCTTGTCCTTTTTTTTTTTTTTGCATTTTTCAAACTTCCCAGTTTTATTTAATTATCCATAATTGGAAAGAATTATTCGTAACTGGCAATATATGATGCCAATTAAAAAAAAAATTTTTTTAAAAGAAGAAACTAAGAATATAAATAGGCACTACCAGGGCTTTTACTGGAGTAGATTGATGGTCACTTAAATATGTATCTTATCTTGTTAGATGTATTAGTGGCTTGCTCTGTGCTAATGAAGAGCTAGCTGTGGTTAAGTGACTTCAAGTGGTACAACAGACATTGAGAGGAAATTAGATGGCTGGTCTATCCATTTGAAAGACATTAACTTAGACACTGTAGGTTTTTTTTGGTAGTTCAGAAAGAGAGAATAAACTCTTCTGGGAGGTGAGAGAAGACTCTTTGAGGAAGTAGGAGTTGAATTGAGCTTTGAAGTATGGATGTAATGCAAAAGAACAAAGGGCTTAGAGGACATCCTTTTAGCTGGGAGCATATTCCAAGCAAAGACACACAGACAGAAATTTATTTCCATGTTCAAAGATGAATTTGGCTGGAGTTTGTGTAGAAAATAGATGGACATGAGGCTTTGGAATGGTATTGAGGGACAGATTTCAAGGACATTTGAATACTATATCAAGGAAGTTAGATTTGAATCCTGTAGGTATAGATTCATTTAAGAGTGGTTGATATCAGAATTTTGCTTTTAGAAGCCTATGGTGTAAAAGTGGGTAAATGCAAGATGGGCAGAAAAAGGAGAATCTAGCAGCAAGGAGAATAATTAAGAAGTCATTGTAATACCAGCCTAGACTTGAGATGAGGAGGATGTGATCAAAGGTAGTGGCAGTGAGAATGGAGAGAAGGGGAGAGAAGTGAGGTGTGTTGTAAAGGAAGGAACAACATAACTTTGTGTGAGTTGTGAAGAATGATGATGGTGTGTGTGGAGCTGTAAATATATATTCCTCTACTTTATAGTGACTCTGGTTAGGCTGTTGGACAGTTCCGGATGTGTGGAGTTTAATAGAGTCTAGGGATGGGTTGGACTAAGTGAGCTCTTAGGGTCCCTTCCCATTCTGAAATTCTGTGATACTGTTAACCAGGTATGATTCCTATTGAAAGATGAGGGAATAAATTAAAGCTCAGAGAGGTGAGCTTAGTTGGCCAAAATCTCAGAGTAAGTGGCACGGCCATACTGGGACTCAGATTTTCTGACTCCCAATCCCTTACTCTTCTTGATTGCTTCAAGCCATAAACAAGGATAGTCCAGGATAAAAGAGTGAGGCAATAGAGAAATGATGAGTTTGTTTTTTTAACTTGCTGAGTTTTGGGGTGGTGATATTTCCATGCAGAAATATCCCCATGAGGTAAATGGGAATGGATATGTGATAAAAGGTTATTTTCTCTGGGACTCTTTCACAGGATCTTAAAGAGCATGGTAGTGGGCTGGGTGAAGGAGATCACTCAATACCACAACGTCTATGCTGACAATCAAGTGATGCACTTTTACCGCTGGCTCCGGTCCCCATCCTCTCTCCTGTATGACCCCGCTTTGCACCGGACTCTACTTAGCATGATGAAGAAGCTCTTTCTCCAGTGAGTAACTTTTGAGTTTGTTAGGAGCCTAGTGGATTAGTGGGAATATCATCTTGCTGAAGCTCTTCTGTCTGCTACATCCATCTTCTGGGAGGTGAGAGAAGACTCTTTGAGGAAGTAGGAGTTGAATTGAGCTTTGAAGTATGGATGTAATGCAAAAGAACAGAGGGCTTAGAGGACATCCTTTTAGCTGGGAGCATATTCCAAGCAAAGACACACAGACAGAAATTTATGTCCCCATCTGGCTAACTTCTCTAATGAGTGGTACATAGAGAATCCTAAAATCTCTGTGTGGGAAAGGGATCAGGGATCAGTGGCCATTCAGCCTCACCCACATCCACATAAGCTGTAACCTCTGTTTATGGACCTCCAGTCCAGTGATAGCCATGTTGATATAGTGACAGCCCTGAGGCCTGCAGTGTAGGCTGTCTTAGAGAGCATAGTTGCCCTTCTCAGATAGGTGGCCTAATGCACAAGAGGAGCCTTCTTATTCAGAGGTCATCCTGGGGCTACAATGATGAACATTTTAAATAGTACATTTTTTACAAATGTATACTTTTAGTGACAAAATTCTATGGCTTGTAGGTGTCTCCTTTATAGTGCTCTACCATCTTCTCATTCCTTTTTGGATAGCTCTCATTATTAGGAAGTTTTTTCTGGCTTCCAGAATAATTTTGCCTCTTCACAATTTGTATTTGCTGCTCCCCTCCCTGACCAAGCTGAGCAAGCCTTCATCTTTTTTTCACAGAAGTTCCCCGTAGGACTGAGAGGACTCATTCCCATGGTGGAGAAAATTTAGAAAACCCAGCTGTTCGGACTCTTTCCTTAATCACTAGGTCTCTTCTTTTCCATTTTAGGCTTGTAGCTGAGTTCAAACGTCTAGGCTCCTCAGTCATTTATGCCAACTTCAATCGCATCATCCTCTGCACCAAAAAGCGTCGCATTGAGGATGCCATTGCCTACATAGACTACATCACTAACAGGTGACAATGAGGGCAGCCTTATTACCAAATAGCCTTGGGTATGGTAACAGAGGAGCTTAGATCTGCAACATGGGCTGCCTTCGGAGCTTTAGCCTTCCGTGAGCAAGTGCCTTAGTTCAAGAAAAGATAATAGTGAATCTCATGCTGGGTTGGGGATGGGCAGCTGTCTAGGGTAAACACACCCGGAACCATTTCTCATGAAGGATCTTTAAATATTTTTTTAAGTGTACTTTTATAATGCCAGAAAACTCCACTCCCTATGCCACGTATTTATGATGTCCTATAACATGTTACAATAAAAACTGAGTTGGCTGTGGCTTTTTAGGAAATCTGAGCAAAATTGTGGTCTCTGCATTTTCAGCATCCACTCCAAAGAGATCTTCCATTCCTTGACGATCTCCTTCTCCCGGTGCTGGGAATTTCTTTTCTGGATGGATCCTGCTAACTATGGAGGAATCAAAGGAAAAGTTCCATCCCGCGTTCACTATGGGGAGGTTGTATCTCTCCCATCTGTCTTTTCCTCTCTGTTCCTACTGTTGCGTACCCATTATAGGACCTCAATCCCACCATCTTTATTCCTCAATGATACTTAGCACGTTTTCCTCCCCCACTTTTAGTATGGATTTGTTCACACTTCCTCAGCCTTGAAATATTTCAGTAGCAGTCTCCTCTCTCCCAGTTAAAGTTCAGATTCTTTTGTTAGACATGCAAACAATCTTGCATGCTGTCCTGTCTTCTTGGCCTTCTCTGCTGTTTTTATACCTGATCTTCTGTGTTCTAGGCAAGCTGGCCTCTTCACCACATGCACTTTTCTAGTCATTTCTGCCTTTATTCATACTCTTTACTATGTCTGCTGTTCTCTCTCCCCCTCATACTTTATCTGTTAAAATCAGACATTTATATAGAACTTGGTGTTTCTGAAGTGCTCTACATATGTGCATTAGCTTATTTGATTCTCACAGCAATCATATTAAGTGTATCAAAGAAAAAATATCAATACTAATATAATACTTGGCATTGATAGGTCTAAGTCTGCCAGAAATGATTTTATTTAATTTCACATTAATATCCAAGCATTTCTAGCTTGAAGAGAAATGTTCAAAATGCTGTAGTCTCCCATGCCCTACAATGTAACAAGGTGACTTCAGGTAACATTTGTAGAAATTCTGAGCAAATAAAAGAATATACTATATTAGTACAGGTTTAGTTAATTTCCCAGAATTATTGTGTAAGAAAGTTCCTCTGCCATTCCTCCTGGACCCCTATCTTACAAATCAATGGATTTCTCTAGAGCAGAGTTTGTTTGTTTGGCACTTAATTGCTTTCTTTAAGAAAGGTTTTAACTTTTGTTTTACCCATTTTCCTGAGGGAAAAAGTTTAGAAAGGTTTTTAGGCTACAGAAACATTATTCCTTAATATTCTTAGAGAAACTATAGAGATTTTTTTTTTTGATAAGCTTCCACAATACTAAAAGTATTACCCCCATTTTTCCTTTTAATCTATTTGTTTATTTCTTTTTAGTCCCATTTTACAAATGAGGAAACCGAGACTCAGAAAGATTGTGTATTGAATTACTATATATTAGCTAGCTATACTGTTCTTCTTAAGGCACTCTGGTTCCTTGGTGAAGATGAGAACATGTTTGATTCAGCTCAGCATTAGATATAGCCATACTGCCCTTCTCAAGGCATTCTGGTTCCTTCAATTCAACTCAACAATTATTTATTAAGTCCTCACCATATGCCAGACTGGGGCTGGGTTCCAGAGATACGGTCCTATTTCGGGTTTGTACCATGTACACATAAAAATAAATGATGATAACTGGGGGAGAATGGAGAAATCTTCACATAGGAAACAGCCCCTCAAAGAAAGCAAAGGATTCCAGGAAGTGTGCTAGAAAAGGAATTCTTTGAAGCTTATCCCAAAAGAGACAGCCTCTGCCCATGGGCAGAGAGAGGAGACATGAAATGTTATTGTCCAGGGTCAATGAGGAAGCCAGTTCAGCTGGAGCAGAGCAGATGAAGAGGAATAAGATAATTCAGTAAGGCAGATTTGAGCCAGATTGGAGAGTGGGGGTGCAGGAGCATGGTATGAGTGTCAGGCTAATTAGTTTAGATGTTATCCTAGAGCCACTGAGGATTTTGAGCAGGGGAATGATAGAAAGGAATCCTGTCCCTAGATGAGGCACTCTGCTGGAGGGGATTGATATTTACAGTGAAGACACTGAAAATGGAAGCAAAATTTTAATTGGTAATGCTTAAAATCCTTTAGCAAAACACCCAGAAAGAGCAGACAGCAGAGAAAGAACAAGAGAGTGAGGAAGAGGAGGAGGAAGAGGAAGAAGAAGAAGCAGAGAAGGAGATGATAGAAGAATCTAATGTGGAAGACTTGTTGGATAACAACTGGAACATTGTACAGTTTCTTCCCCAGACAGCCTCTTGCCAGAGCTACTTTCTCATGATTATCTCAGGTGACTACATCTTTGGGCTTCTTACCTCTATTTATCATCCTCAGCTCCTGTCTTGTTTACCCTGACATCTTACCTGATGGGGACCCTTCCATCTACCGAGGGCACCTGGGCCAGATTCTTTGGCATAGATTATGATAGTAAATGGGCCCCTCTCACAGTGTCAACCATACCTCAAAGTAATCCTAGTACAGTTTACCCCGCAACTAGTTTCCATTCTCGACTAATAGGTCTCCATTACCTTCATTACCTCCATTATGCATCCTGCTTTTGGGCAGCTCCTTATTAAGAATGAGACATCTAGCCTAAACGTCCTTCTTTGTAACTTGCACCTATTGCTTCTGGTCCCACATACCAGGCCTACTGACTCTTCCAAAGGGCAGCCATTCCGCTCCCTCTTTTTCTTTCTCACTCTTCCCATTTTCTGACTTTCCTCCTGATGACAGTTTCCCTGCCCACCTTTCCAACACCAGCTATTCTTGCCTCCATCCTTCTGACGCTTTGGTCAGGGTGGGGGCATTGGAATACTTCTTGCTGCCTATTGCTGCTTCTGGGCTCTCCCTCTCCCTCTGCTTTCTCTACTTTGCCTTATCTCATCTGTTCTCATTCTACTTCTTGCTCTGCCCTGAAACCCTTAAGCCTGGTCTTTGTCTTCTCCGTGACCTCCTGTCCCTTGACCTCTCAATTCTCTCCCAGCCATCATTGCTGTCCTATCTGCACCTTCCTCCTTTTGCTGCAGTGACCCCTTGGTAAATCAGTTTTTCTGTTGTCCTTTTCTCTTGAGTTCCTTGACATTTTTTCATATCAGTGTTCTTGGTCTGCTCAGTATCAGTCTTAAATCATTCTCACTATCTGCGGCTTCTGCTCCTTTATGATTTATGCTATATAACTTTACTTGGGCCCTCACTGCTGGAAGGCTTCTTAGAACACAGAACATCAGGACCGGGAGGGTCCACTAGCCTAGATTTATTGTTGTTCAGTTGTTTCAGCCCTGCTGACTCTTTGACCCCATTTGGGGCTTTCTTGGCAAAAATAATGCAATGACTTGCCATTTCTTTTCCCAGCTCATTTGACAGATGAGGAAACTGAGGCAAACAGGGCTAAGAGACTTGCTCAGGGTCACACAGCTAGTAAGAGTCTGAGGATGGATTTGAACTCAGGAAGATGAGTTTTCCTAATGTCATGGCCAGTGCTTTATTCACTGAGCCACCTTGCCCCCATGTTATTGCTGTTATTATCATGTGATAGTCTTCTTTCCTATCTCAGGGCAATTTGAATTTGATATCTGAAATCATCGCTTTGAGACAAAGGCCCCAAAATCTGAAAGGTTTTAGAAAGAAATTTATTAAGTTGTTTGGTAATGAGAGTGCAAACCACAAAGATCTGGTTCCTTCCCATCCCCAGGGAAGGGCGGCTTTTGAAGGTTTATACTATATAGGATTTAGACAAGGAGATCCTCAAGTGTGCAATTAAGAATTCTCCAGGGAGAGCAGCTTAAAAGCAAGGCTGGTTGAGATGGATATCAGGGAATAGAAATATTTAGCAAATTTTGGGTGAAGCCAAACCTAAGCTTGGGTGGACCTCAAATAAGACTTCAAGCAAGACCAAGGATCTGGAACCCACAATTCCTTGTTGCCATTCCTAGAGTGTTGTGACATAGTGGGTTCTGAACAGTATAATAAAAGATTTTCCATGAGTTTGACATTTGAGACCTGATCTTTCAGAGAAACTGGACTTGCTACTACACTGCTTTACTTCCTGGTGCTTTTTGTGAAAGTCACAGAACTTCCTTTGTTCTGGCTTGATAGATCTTTTCTTTTTTTATCTCTCTCTTTCAAATGTTTGCTTATAATGTCTTATAATAAGAGTCCTGAGGTCCCACACTCTCCTTGCTGATATGGTCCTGCGAGTGTTTTGGGTTGCAGAATGTTTTTAGTTTTGTTTATCCCAAGAAGTTGTTGTAATTTCTTCAGAAATATATGTGTCCCAAGTCATCTGTTTTTTTTATCGATTTGTGCCATGCTGTGGTCCTGAATTTGAGCCTTCTGGATCTGTCTTAAGCAGAGCTCAGGGCTTCTCGGCATCAGACCTGTCCTCCATTCCCAGCAATATTGAGGAGGGCTACTCTTCTTCACTGGTCATGAACCCTTTGCTTCCCACTGTGGGGCCTGCTTTTTGCTGATTTTCCTATGTTTTTTAAATTTAAATTTTTTTTTTTTTTAGATTTTATATGACTTTTGTTTCTATAAGTCTCTATTACCTCCTTCAGGAATTTTTTTGGAAGGCTCCTGAAATATCCTTTAATTCTAGCATGTATCTAGTTTTGCTTCTTAGCATTTCTTCAGTTGCCTTTGGAGTTAATCATAAGTATATTTTATTTCCCCTGTAGTTTTGAATTTTGTATACATTTGTTTTTACTATTTCTATTTTTGGATATTATATCTCTATTGGTGTTTCTCTTAACTTTTAATAGGAGGTTTGTAGGGAGGGGTGGTTAGTACAAAATGGCTCCCAAGAATCTACATATTCACAGAAGTCCTGGAATTTATTAAGTTTTCAGCTCATTTAAAGAAGGAAAATTACTTAAGCCTTAAATGAGGAACTAGACACCTGTCCCAAAGGGAAAGCTATTTGTCCAAGGTCCCTCAGGTGCTGCTGCGTAGCCCATCCCTGAGGATCACTACCACTCTGCTTTGAGTTGTGTGGACACTGTGTTTACCTCCTGAGTCTAGAGCAGTGCCTAATCAACAAGTGTCGGGGCCTGTAACCTGAATCTTACTCCTTTTTCTCTGTCACTGCCTTTCTCTCCAGCATATATTGTGGCTGTGTACCACAGCATGAAAGAGGAATTAAGACGAAGTGCTCCTGGGTGCACCCCCGTCAAGAGGAGGGGGAACAGCCAGTTGTCCCAGGAGGCTGATGGGGTAGCTGGGGCTCTTCCTGGTGAGTGATGTGTCCTGGCCATGGTCTACAGCCCTGCCTGAGTCTTGCTACATGTTCTATATAAGATTTAGTGATCCTTCATTTGAGCCCCAAGCTCTTTTTTGGTAGCTCCTTCAGGGGATAGGGAAAGTTACCAGGTTAGCCAAGACCTTATCAAGAAACTGCAGTCTCTTCTTTCTCAGGAATGATCACCTTCTCCCAGGATTATGTAGCCAATGAGCTCACCCAGAACTTCTTCACCATCACCCAGAAGATCCAAAAGAAAGTGATGGGCTCCCGCAACTCCACAGAGCCCTCCGAGATGTTCCCAGTCCTCCCTGGCTCCCACTTGCTGCTCAACAACCCTGCCCTGGAGTTCATAAAATATGTGTGCAAGGTAAGGAAGGAGACCTCTGGGCTCCACGCTGTCCTGCTCCAAGAGGGCTCAGCCTTTCTGGGCATGTGGCTGGAGGGTGATGAGAGGAGAAGGCGGCTAGGGTTCCCCAGGACTCTAGAAGGCACCCTCTTTCTACAGTGGCAGCCTACCAGCTACCACCTGCACATCCTGGGGCCTGGGGCAAGAAGTCGCGGTGGATGCTGGGGAGGAGGGCCAGGGAAAACTGCTCTCGGCGCTGGATATCAGTTACTGGGGCCTCGTCCCCATCCACTTCTTCCCCACTCCAGCCTTATTGGCATCCTGGCTTCCACCATCTGGTGTAGAAGAGAAACATTCTTATTCCTGCAGCCAGTCGTCAGTGGGAGGTTTTATTGGCATCCTAATTGGAGCTAAGCATATATATTTTATAAAACAGGTTAAATTCCACAGGGCTGCTGATATCATAGACTTCAAATTATCATCTGCTGGGGCTGGAAGGAGTCTCGGAGGGCATCTAGCCCGACCCTTTCATGGTAGTGATGAGGAAATGGGCCCAGCAAACTCTGGTGTCTGAGCTAGGACTAGTGTATTTCCCTACAGCCTTCTGGATTGCATTGATTTTTGTGGGTTGACCTTGAAACCTCTCCACTTCAGAACAATGTTTCTGTGGCAAAACATATTCTGAGTCTTAAACTAATAAGTCCAGAGCTTTCTGTACTTTATGACAACAGCAACAATTAGGGAAATGTAGAAGAACCAGCTTCCTGTGCAGTGAGTTGAAGAGAGATGATTTTAGTAATTGCCCCCAGGTCAGAAGAGGGTGGCCCTGGCGCCTAGAGGACGGCAGCATGTGGCCTTCCTAGAGTTCTCAGCCATTCACCTGGGCTGTCTCTGCAGGTGCTCTCACTGGACACCAACATCACCAATCAAGTGAACAAGCTGAACCGCGATCTCCTGCGGCTCGTGGACGTGGGCGAGTTCTCAGAGGAGGCTCAATTCCGGGACCCCTGCCGCTCCTACGTGCTCCCTGAAGTCATCTGCCGGAACTGCAACTTCTGCCGCGACCTGGACCTCTGCAAAGACCCCTCCCTCTCTCAGGTACACATCAGCCCCCTCTTTCCTGGGACGGGAGAAGACAGATCCAGGTTTTTCAGCTCCCAGTCCCAGGTCCGATCCCCACCCCTCCTGCTGGTGACCTCCACAGAGCTGTGGCTCGGCCGTGGGCCTGGGTTCTCCCTCTGAGGGACACTAGTGGGGGCTGGCCCCTCTCACTGGACTCTGTTCTTTCTGCTCATTGGCCTCCCCTCATGTCTGTGTGACATCACGCAGGTGCAATGCACAAGCACAGTCTGAATCCTGCAGAGGAGGCTGCCCTCGCCCCAGGCCTCATGGCTTTGCCTTTTCCTTCCCTCCTCAGGATGCCTCGGTCTTGCCTCAGTGGCTTTGCCCCAACTGCCAGACCGCGTATGACACTGCCCACATTGAGATGGCCTTGGTAGAAGTTCTGCAGAAGAAGCTGATGGCCTTTACCCTGCAGGACCTGGTGAGGGGCTGCGGGGAGAACCCGGGGGGGGGGGGGGGAGAAAGGAGGGGGGGGGCTCCAGCATCCCATATCAACAGCCTCCCATCCGGGACCTTTCAGCGCTGGGCCTGCTTCCCCATTCCCACCCACCATCATTAACAAGCAGGAACAGCCCTTTTGAGAGAAGTCTTTCCACTTGAAGGACCTCATGGGCACGGGGGCTGGCTTTCCAGTGATAGGAATCAAGCCCTTTACTTAGCCCTTGAGAGAGAGGGAAGGGATTCTCGGGGGGAGCCAGGGACAGAGCCACCCCTTTTCAGTCCTACTTGCACCAATTGAGAGAGTAGCGTCTCCTTCCAGGGGGAGGGAATGAGGGAGCCCACGGAGAGTCCGCCAATCACTCAGCAAGTTTTTATTGACACCTACTATATGCTCAACCCGAGGTGGGGGAGGGAGAGAAGAAGGGGGATACAGAGGGAAGAGAAGAAGCTGCTCCTGCTCTCCAGGAGCTCACAATACATATAGGGGGAAGTGAAGATCTTAGGCCCCAGTACAAAATTAATACCAAGTGCTACATTATGGGGAATAGCATATACCTGGAGGCAAGAAGAAATTGAGCGGGGAGCAGTGGGAGGTAAGCTTGGCCACAGACCATGGAGGGCCGTGACTATGAGGCCCAGGGAGCTCAGACTTGACTGAAGGAGGTGGCGGGAAGAGGAGGGGCTGGCACTGGAGGGGCCATTGAGGAGCCTGAAGCTTTGGGGAGTTTCCCTCTTCAGCTTTCCTGTTGGTTTTAGATCTGCCTCAAGTGTAAAGGGGTGAAGGAGGCCAACATGCCCATCTACTGCAGCTGTGCCGGAGACTTTGCCCTGACCATCCAGACCAAGGTAGGAGCGGACCTGTCCTTCCCGGGGCTCGTCCATGCCCAGCTTTCCCGCCGGTCCCATCTGCAATGGCCCTCGCAGGGTTTGTGGCCCTCGTGTCCCTTGCGCCTTCCTCGGCTTGATGCAGTTCCTTTCTGTCTCTGCAGGTCTTTGTGGAGCAGATCGGCATCTTCAGGAGCATTGCTCGGCATTATGGCATGACCTACCTGACAGAGATGATTGAGTGGCTGCTACAGATGAACCCCCAGCTTTCCAACTAGAGGCCAGCTGGAGGGCGTGGCGCTCTTGGCCAGACCTTTTGTCACGGTCTTTGCCCTGGCGAGCTCTTCTCTGGCGGGACGGAAGACGCTACCCCCATGGCACTTGGGAGTGATTATGAGCATTTCTAAAGCCAGGAGAATAGAGGCCAGTGGCCAAAGCCCAGTAGCTCAGGGAGAATCCCCAGAGCACGGGAAACAGCAGCTGACTGGCCATGAGTGGGCCACGGAGGTAAGAGGGGGGAGGTTGTTCCCTCTCTTCCCTTCCTGAGCGTTCATCATGTGAAGAGTAGAACTAGTCCTGGAACTCTCTGGGAAGGAGGCTTCTGGGGCCCTGAGATGTCTCGACTGTCATGGCTACATCTGTGGCTGAGAATCAGGTGAAAACTTGGGGGACTGGTTCCTTTGTGAATAAATGTCATTCTGTAGAGAACGACTGCTTCTCTAGGCCTGTGGCAGGGGAGGCCTAGGGAACCTGCTGCTGGTGGGCAGAATTCTGGTCCCTGTCTGAGGCACTTGGGCAGGGAGCCACTGGGTTCCTGGGCCTGAGTCCTAGATGGCAAATGTGCAGCTGTGGCCACGAGCTTGTCTGGAAGCTCTCGCTCCTCCAGAACAGTGCCTGTGCACCCAGCAGGAGCATGTCAACCAATTGTATCTTGAGCCAGATCGTTCTCATTACTGCGTTGGGCAGGGCTCTACAGTTTTGGAAAGCAAGATTTGTGGCAGTTATCTTGGGAGAAAGCCTGAAGTGTCCCAAGGATCCTGCCCCCATTGGCATTCTGTGTGTCCTGAGGGAAACAGCACTATTGAACTGGGGTTGGAGAGTGAGCCAAGCCCACAGGCCTGGCCCTGGCCCCCTCCACAGTTGAAGAATTTGGGAGGAGGGATGGGGGTTGTCCAAGGAAATGGCCCCCAGAAGAAGGCTCTTCTGGAGGAGATGAGGGGGTTGTCCTAGGAAGCCTGGGCCCTTGGTAACCAGACCCAGCCTGTGGGGGCTCCAGGCTGGCCTGAGGTAACGCCAGAAAGTGACGGCTGCTCCCCAATGCTGTTGGAAACTTGAGCTGCCTGCAGGTAGATGAAGCCAGAGTCAGCTTGGCCTGCAGAGGCTCTGAAGTGAAAACAAAATCAAATTAAAGAGAAAGCAAGAGCTGGGGAGGGGGTGGTGAGGATGTTAGGCAAGCTGGGCTTCTTAGAAGGGCAGTGGCCAAATATCCCAGGGCTGGGCCCAGGGAGTCAAAGGGCAGTGTATCCTGAGCATCACTTGCACAAGGTAACAAGGCTGAGAGGCTGGCCCTGAGGGCGGCAGAGAGGACCTTAATGATTGGCTCCTTCCACGTGACCCACATCAAGCTGGGGTCAATGAGACCACCAATGAGTCTTTGGATGGGTGGGCAGGGGAAGAGTCCCAGGGACCACTGATACTTGGGGATTGGAAATCAGAGCCCTTAGAAGTGGCTTTCTCCATTTCCGAGCTGCTGCCCAGCTGGAAAAGCCAGTTTCTCAAGTCTTTAGGGGTGTAACACAGATACCCTGTATATAGCAGAGCTCTTCTGTGGCAACCCACTTTTAACAGGAGACATAGATGTGCCTGTTAATACAGTAGGGTGCTTCCCTGCCTTCCTTCCTCTCATGGTCTCAGCTCCTCCAACAGGCACATAGTGCTGAAGCCCCGGGATCCCTGGGGATTGTGGTATTCCGAGCTGAGCTCCTTGCTAGTCTTGGGGTATGTGGGGAGTGGGGAGAGAGGGTGGCAGAGCCTAGTTGCTGTGGTTAGGGAGGCGGGCAGTCCTGAGGACGATGGGTGAGGAGAAAAGGAGAAATCCCCATCTAGGATGCACCGAGAGGTTGGCGTCTGTGTTAGCCTCCAGAAAGAGCTTAGCAGCCTGATTACCATAGACACTCGAGTCACTCCTTTGCCTAATTGGGTTACTGTCCGCTTCCTCTTCTCCCTATTCCCAGCAGTGCCCAGCCAGCTTGCATCCACTCCCTGCAAGCCCCTTGCTTATCCGTGCATCCATGTCCCTCTTTTCATTCACACTTGGCTTTCATTTAAGCTCAGAGGGCCAGGGGCTGACTAGCTTATTCCCACCACCTGGGATCCTTAGTTCCCAATTCCATTACCATCCACTTTTCTTGCCCCAAAGAGAGACTGATCTCAGACACTCCATGAGAGTATGAGTCGAGCTTACCTGCTCTGGGGAATGGGAGAAGGGCTGAAATTTGAGGAGAGAAGTGTGTTAGAATGGACAGCACTGCCCAGCAGCGCTAGGGGCCAGAATCAGAATCTCAGAAGTTTGGGAGGGACCTGGAAGTGCATCTAGTTGAACCCAGACCTGAACTCGATTGCCTCCGGCATACCCACCCAGCAGAACCCCGGCCTGTCTGAAGCTTCCCTTTTAGCCTCTGAGCCAGCCCATTCCACTTGGAGATAGTTGTGTGATGTAGCATCGGTACGGTGGCCATTCTACCCTCTGGAGCCCTTTGTACCGGGGGCCATTCTCAGCTCTGGGACCTGTGTGGTCTCCCTGGACAGGGCTCCTGTTGTCCGGAAGACTGAGCCAAGGACCTGGTCCCCAAGTCCAGCTGCTCCCTTCACCTCTATCCCACGAGCTGTGTCCAGAAAAAGGGAGTGTTCTTCTCAAGCTGCCTTTTGGCGCTATCAGAAGGGGGGCCAGACAGGCCTTCCAGGCCTAGAGTGATTGGCTCACGCCATGTTCTTGAGAACAGGTAAGGTCCAGCAGGCTCTGATCATGTATAATTTATTGGAGCTCACTGCCAACTTGTTCCTATTTGCATAAGGGGGTTCATTGGGGGTGTGGGGGGACATATATGCCAGGGTGATGAAGCCAGAGGAGCATGATATGGAAATCTCTCCCACCCAACCTTGGAATATGAACTTGGGTCTGAGAAAGGAGTATCTGTCACCAAGCCATCTGGCAGCAGACTCGAGAGGAAAGAGAGGGAATTATAATGTGTCCAGTGGGAGGGAAATTGAGGTTTCAGTTGGAGGGAACCAACTAACTTCCTTGCTGAAGATCTGGAGTGGCTGGTTCAGGGGCAGAGTTCTGAAATGATTGACTTGGGGAGGAAGATGAGGGAAAGGCTAGGAGGTTGGAGACTGGAGTGGGAGAGAACCATCTTTTCTATACCCCTTTAGCCAGACCCCCACAAGAATACAGGCAACACTGGGGGCCCAGCACAGGCCTGTTGATCCGAGCTGCCCCTCAGTACCAGCAGCCTGAGCCCAGAGATCCTCTTTCAGTGGAGCTGTTGACTTCAAATGACCCCATGGCTCCAGCCAGGGCCTCAGTCTCTAAGCAGCACAGAGACAAAGTGGAGATGGTGCTGGGAGTTCAGAGCTGGGACAAGCCTTTGGGTTCCATGGGCCTGGAGTCCTGTGAGGAAGCCTGTGGGCTGGAAGGCCCTTGCTTTTCACTCGAATCCTGGGTATCCACCATCTGCTTGGACCAGGGGCAGAGATAGAGTACAGGCTGATCCCCAGGCTAGAGATTTCTGCATGGTAGGGATTAGGGCTCTGGGCTACTGGCCCCTCTTCTGCAAGTCATTTTCCTGGGGTCCTTCCCTGAGCCTCAGTTTGCTCATCTGTAGCAAGGGGAAGTGGAACTCTGGCTTGGAAGTCTGGCTCTGGCTTGTAGAGCTGTCTGCAGGGCGCTGCCCAAGGGGGAGAGAGGGAGGGGGAGTAGGCTGTACCTTGTCAAACTTCCGGTGACTGTAGACCTTATTTTTGTTCATGAAGGTCAGTAAGATCCAGTCGCAGAGGAAGGAGCCCTTGGGATCAGAGATTAGGGGGCTGAGTAAGTGTTCCCACAGTCCTGTTCCCTTCCCCAGAACTCCAAGCAAGGACACTTACCACTCCAATGGACGTCAGCGCTGTGGCCACGTTAATGATGGTGGGAATCAGGCTAAATTTCCCAGCCTGGTGGGAAGAGACATACTTTTAGGCTTCTCGATCTGACAGGCACTGCCATGAACCCTTCCCTTAGACAATATGGTAACCCTCAAAGGTTCTTGTCGACCTACCTGTCCATGCACGATAACATCAATTCGGATCCCATAGGCCTTGATGCGCGTGCGGAAAGCTGTGCCATTGATGTTGTAATACTTGGCAAATCTGGGATGAAAGGGCCAGGGGTAAAACATGCCCCCGTAGTTCGCTGTGCCCTCAGAGGCATTTGGATACAGCTTAGGTCCTCAGGCCTATCCCCAAGCACTATTGTCCTGGCTCCAGGTTTCTACCCTCTCCAATCCTTCCTCTGCCCAGTCGCCAAGGCCGTGACGACGTGTTTTGGCACAAGCTTTGGCCATGTTGCTCCTATTTGGGAATCTTCAGTGATCCAAATCCAAACTTTGCCTTTGCCTAACTCCTGATGCTTTTCACCAAAAGCCAGACCCAGCTTCCGCAGGCTAACTTCAGAGTGCTCCCCTCTTTCTAGCTCTTCTCCCTCTGCCCAGTGCACTCCCTCCACAGCTTAGCATCTCAGATTTCTTTAAGAAACAGCTTGTCCATCATTCAGTAAGCACTAATGTTAAGTGAACAGAAATCTCTTTGTTCTAAAGCCCTCTCTTTTAATTATTTCTTTGTCCTGTATATAGCTTATTTGTATATATTTGTAATATGCATGTTGTCTCCCCCAGTAGATTGTAAGCTCATTGAGGGCAGGGACTGGCTTTTGCTTCTTTTTATTTTATATCGATGGCACTTAGTACAATGCTTAGTATATAGTGGTTATTTAATAAATGTTTATTGACTAACAGTACTGAGGATACAAACACTATCTGCTCTCAAGCTTATAATTTACTGAATCCAGATTTGCGATGATCAGCAAGGAGCATTTATGAAATACCTCCTACTAAATACTGAAACAGTTCTATCCAAGAGCAGCTCCCATAGGGCCCTTTCCCTGAACCCTCTAATTTTTAGTGTCCTCTCCTCAAATTATGTATATACTTGTGTTTATACATCATAGTCCTACCTCCAGTAGGTTGTAAGCGCCCTGAGGAAAGGGACAGCTTTTTGGTTTCCCTTGGTGTGCTCAGAACCTGGCATAGAGTCACTTAGATTCTCGTTGCATTATGATGACAAGTGTATTGACTACGATTTAGGTACAAACTCTCCTGTCTTTCCTCAGGGGAGGCCCAGTCTTCTACTCGACCCTAGCCTGTTGGATGAACCCTCCAGTGGGGTTTCCCTGGCCACTGTGTGCTGGCTGGGTAGGCTGGCAGGGGACCGAGTCCTCGAGAAATGCTCCCAGGAACTTCCAGGGCATACCTGTAATTGTAGCCGGAGGAAGCCGGGATGTGCTTGGGGTCGAGCCTCCGGAAGGAGTATTTGGGATTGCATTTGGATTCAGACAGGTCCAAGTCACAGTTCCAGTTAATAATGACCCCAATGACTCCACCCTGCAGAGGAAGAGAGGAGCTGAGATTACAAGGATATCTTCGGCGGGGTGGTCCTGCCTCTAGATTCAGAGGATTGTGGTTCAAATCCCACTTCTCACCCTAGACAAGTTACCAAAACTGCCTAGCTTCAGTTTTCTCTATTTTGGTTGGTCAAATATCCCCTGAGGTCTCTCCTCATTCTAGATTGTCTAGGTCAATATGATTGGGGTGGAATGAGGGTTCTTTATAAGGTCTCCAGAACTGGAGGTAGAGGAAGCAAAAGGTTGAGAGTCAGAGCTAGCTTGAACTTCATTATATAGGTTAATCCTGAAAAAAAGTGTCATGAAATAAATGTAGGGATCTCAGAAGGTATCTGACCCAACCCCCTCATTTTATAGCTGAGGAAGGAAGCAGTTCCCCTCACCCCACCCCACCCCCTGAGTGAAATGACTTGCCCAGTCTCACACAGGTAGTAAATTGAAGATTGGCTTCAAATTCAGATCTAACTTAAAAGCATTTTTCCCCATTGCACCACACCTGGAGGTTCAGCCTATATAGACTGAGAGCCAAAGTGTTCCACACTTAAAACTTTCTTCCAGCTCGCCCTCTGCCCCCTTCAAAATTTTCCATGGCTTCCTTGGCCCACCTTGGAGCCTGGTGGGCCAGCCATGAGTACCAGCTGTCAATAATTCAGCAGGTGTTACCTATACCCGACTTTGCCAGACAGATCACATTTCCCTGTCCTCTGCTTCTGGTGGCAGGTAGGCCCAGCTCATCTTCTGAGACAGGAGAGAGTTTGTGACCCTCCTGCAGGGACAAAGATTCTCTTGCTGCTCATTCTCCTTTTACTGGGGCATTGGCTGCCTTTAGTGCTCTTACCAAACTGATCAGAAATCTCAGGGAAAAAGTACTGAGTAGGAGCTCTATCCCTGCTCTTCATATTCCAGGCCTGTGCCCATTTCCCAATCCCAACATATCATTCATGAGCCCCTTGTGTCATAGTGTATTACTGAGTTCCCTGTCTTCCCATCTTCTGAGACAGGAAAAAGTCTGTGACCCTCCTGCAGGGACAAAGATCCTCTTGCTGCTCATTCTCCCTTTGCTGGGGCTTTGGCTGCAGTTAGTTCCTTTACCAAGCTGATCAGAAATCCCAGGAAAAAAGTACTGAATAGGAGTTCTATCCCTGGTCTCCATATTCTAGTCCTAAGCCCTGCATCCCTATGTTCCATTCCCCAATCCCTACATTTCACTCCTGAGCCCCTCATGTCATAATGTGTCGAGTTCCCAGCCTTCCCAACATTTGACTATTTCTGAACATCCATACTTTTTCATTTTACCCAGTCCATATATAACATTCCTGAATTCAAGCCACCAGTCTCACATTTGGAACTCCCACTTTTGTGTCGTGATCCCCTTGACCCCCAAGCCAAGCCTTTGGTTCTATTCTCCCCACCCTCCTCCATATTTTCCTCCCTTTCCCTGGCCCCAGATGCCAACCTTCTGGGCCAGTTCTGTGAAGTTCTCTCCTGCCTGTTCCACAATGAAGCCCAATTTAAATATGGGACAGTAGAGGTCGGTATCAGCATTGAAGGTGCAGTGTTTCAGGTAGCCATCATCATGGTCCCTTATGTTTCCCCTAGGAGATGGAGGATCATAATGGAATTGGGATATTTCTTTCCCATTGCTCCCAAGGGGCCCACCTCTCCTAGAAGTTGGGGGTGGGGCAGAGATATTTCCTAAGTCAGAAGAGCCCAATCTCATCTCCAAGGCGAGTATCGTTATCCCCTGTCCCATGCTTTAGGCCCCATGACTACTTATTTGTCTCTTACTTGGAAAATCGGAATTTGGGGTAATGTATGCTGTTCTTGATGAGGATGGTGAACTGGGGGGCCATCTTTCCCAGGAACTCACTGGGGAGAAAGCACAGATAAGGAGTGAGGGTCCGTCCCCAGCCCAAAACAGTTATATCACAAATACACACTCCCTCCTCCCCCCACCTCACACACCAAGGCAAAGGAAAGCAATTTGCTCAAGACCTTATATTGGTGGCAGAGCTGAAACCAAAAGACAAGTCTTGAGATGAAAGTGTTAAGGGCTGGGAAGGGCCCTTCATGATGTCTTATTCAACTGTCTCATTTTACAGATGAAGTTGAGGCTTAGAAAAAATGGCTTGTCCATTTGCAAATACCAGAACTAAGATTTGGACCCAGATCCTCTGACTTTTTATGCCAACTTTAGGAATATCCTTGATCTGGCTAAGAGGCCGTGTGGCAGAGTAGAATGTAAACTAGTGGAGGGGATAGGGTTTGGGTTCAAATCCCACCTCTGACACCACTAGTGGAGTCTTGGATAAGTTACTTCTCATGATTTTCTCATCTGTAAAATGAGGGGATTGGGCTAGATTTCCAGTGGGATCTCTGCCTGTGAATTCTGTGATAAGGAGGGGGCAGGGCAAGGGCCAAAGTGCTTCTATAGGAAGCAGGCAGGCAGAGCAGTCTCCCTTCAGCCTAAGAACTCAGGTGCTGGGGACAGTGATGGGTGCTGATGATCTCTGGACCTGACGGTCGCTCCGTCCTCCACAGGGCACCAGGCTGACACCTCACATGTCTTCTTGGTCCCAAAGTAATAGGGAACGCAGCGTCCAGTTCTCTCTCCTAAGGAAATAGGGGTAGCATGAAGGCTTGGGGTGAAGGGCGTAAAGATAACTGGGGTCCTTGAAAGCAAGATTCTGCCCTTAAGCCATCCTGTGCTCCTGGACACTCACCATTGCCCAGCATGTCCATCTCCCCAGGTATGCAATCGTCATCAGAGAAGCAGGTAGCATTGCGAATGCGGATGCTCTGGAGGACATGAAGGGTAAACCTGCTGAGCCCCAGCATTGCCTTCTGAATCCCTTTGTCCGTTCCCTTCCTGGCCACATTTGTGGCCAAAGAGGTAATGTTAGAAGAGATCTCCTAGGTCATTTCATACCTCCTTAGTTTATCGATTAGGAAAGCTCAGAGAGAGGGAAATGTCTTGGTCAAAATCATATAGGTACTAAGGAAGGGTTTGAATCAAGTTCCCTGATTCCAAATCTTCCCCTGTAAATAGGGCTCTTTTTTTCTCCCTCCTCCACTTTCCTTAGTCCCTCCCTTCCGATTAGTACGTCATTCTGCTCACCACCCTATCTAGATGGAAAGAGAATGATCAGTGCAGTAGATAGCTCACCTCAGGGCAGGTTCCCAGGGTCTGGAAGGGAGTGATTTCTGCCCGAGTGATGATGGAAAATACGCTGCCCCCCTAAGCTCCAAAGAGAAGAAGGGGTCATAGGCTGAGGTGGGGTGGGGGACTGGCAGTAGAAGCCCTGCCCTTCAGTTAGCCCCATCTCTCTTAGACAGGACAGATGAAGCTGATCCCTTTGGAAGGGACCAAGGGACAGGAGACTTCCCACCCTCAGGAACCAGACCACATCACTGGGAAGAAGGGATGTCTGGCCCATAGAGGTCCTCACCTCAGGGGGTTTCACATACTCTTCTACATCCCATACTTTGTCCTGGGACTTGGTGATGCCCTTGACCTTCGTGATGACAGAGCTCTCGGGCCCAGTCTCATTGTCCTGGTAGCCTTTTTGAATGATGAACACGTACCTGCCAAGTAGAGCAGCCAGGCCTGCTCAGGACTCCCCAGGGACACTTGGGGCTGAGCCTTGGGCTGCTCTGCATGAAGAGGACCTTTCCTCTCCCAGAGCCCTCCTTTCACAACATGTCAGAGGAATCCCAGAGGAAACTGGCTTTTCTCTGGGGATGTTCCATCACTATTCTGGAATCATTTCTCCTATTTTTTTGTGCTTTAAAAGGGGAGAAATTGGGTCCAGCCAGCTTCCTGAAACTGTTTCTCTCATCAGCCTCTAGCATTCCTCACAATCAGCTCTGCCCCATCTCTGTTTTCCACCCTATTCTGCCCTACCCTATCTCACTCAGCCCCCTCCACCTCCAGGTCTGTCTCCTCCTTCCAGCCCTCCTCCTGGCTTTTTTCCTGCTGCCAAGTCTATTCCTTTCGCTACCTTCCAGGTCCCTTCGCCTTTCTTGTTCCTTGGGAGCGTCCCCTTCTAGCTCCCTCCGCGTTTATCCCTTCCTGCCCCTCAGGTCAGTCCCACGTCTGTTCCCTCCTTTGCTTCTGCTCCTTCCCCGCTCCAGTTCTGTTTCTGTTGCTCTCCGCCCCCTCCCCAATCCATCCTCCCCCTCCCCTTGTCTATCTTCTCCAGCAAACAGCCGCTCCTCTGAACGGTTGGTGTTTTCTGGCCGCCCCGCAGGTGTATCCTCTCTTGCCCTTCCCGAGATGTGTACGCTCACTCCCAGCCCCTCAGTTCTCCCTGAGTCTTCCCTTTCCTGCTGCCCAGGTCTGCCCTCTTCTCCAGCCCCCCCCCCCGAGTCCTCCCCAGGTCTGCACCCCCCAACACCCCCCCCGAGTCCTCCCCAGGTCTGTTCCCCCCAGCCCCCCCCCGAGTCCTCCCCAGGTCTGTCCCCCCAGCCCCCCCCCGAGTCCTCCCCAGGTCTGTTCCCCCCAGCCCCCCCCCGAGTCCTCCCCAGGTCTGTTCCCCCCAGCCCCCCCCCGAGTCCTCCCCAGGTCTGTTCCCCCCAGCCCCCCCCCCCAGTCCTCCCCAGGTCTGTTCCCCCCAGCCCCCCCCCGAGTCCTCCCCAGGTCTGTTCCCCCCAGCCCCCCCCCGAGTCTTCCCCAGGTCTGTTCCCCCCAGTCCCCCCCGCTCCCAGTCCGTCCCCTCTTGCTCCCTCCTGCCTGTTCCTGTTTCCCGTCCCCTCTCCGGGGTCTCGATCGCACCAGACAAAGTAGAGAAGGATGAGCAGCTGCACTGCGCGGTAGAGGAAGCCCAAGTTTCTGTTCTTCACCACGATCACTTTGGGCGTCTCGTAGTCCCAGAATCCCCAGAAGACGTTCCAGCAGTTCCTGGCCATCAGCCGGGCCGAACGCTCCTTCTCCGGGGCTGCAGGTTCAGAGGCGGCCATGAGGACGTGGGGCCCCGGGGCCCCGTTCCCCTGCCCGCCCTCTGCAGGGCCCGGGGCACAGGAGCCACCCCCCAGTGCCTGGGCCCCCTGAGCCGTCTGTGGCATGGGCCGCTCGCTGCCAGTCAAGCCGCCTCTGCGCTTCCCAGAACACTGACCCGTCAGTCCAGTCCCAAAGTGCCCCGGCCACCTCCCCCCCGCCCCCCGGGGCGGGGATGGGGGAACGGAGATGCTGGTGGCAGCCACGCCCCCTCCCGGCCAGCCGCCGCCCTACAGCCAGGTCGCCTCCCTCTGTGGTCCCCGCCCCCCACCCCTGGCCGCCCTCCGCGCTCTGCAGTTGGGAGTCCGGGGAGAGACGGGGCTGGCTCCCTCCGAGACGCGCGGGCTTCCCGGTGTTAAGTACAGCAGGTAAGGCGCCTTTGGCATCGGGGACAGACAGCAGAATGGGGGCCGGTGCGCAAGTCTCACGCTCTCTCCCCTTTTACTTTAGAAGCATCTAGACTCGAGGCTGACCAAGCCGGGCGCCCTGAAACCTCCGGGAAGGATCCTGCGGAGCCCGTGGCGGGGCGGCCCTAGGGGCGGGGATCCAAAGGGAGGGCGTCTGTGCCCATTCCTACCGCGGGTGTTCCCGCTCCCGTCCCCTCTCCGGGGGCTTCCCCCCCTCCCCCCGCTATGGCAGGTCAGAGACGGGAGCCTTCTTGCGTCCCCAGCTGCACCCCCCGCTGCGTGCGCTGACTTGGGGACACGGCGAGGGAACTTCCGTGACTGTGGGGACGGGATGGGGAGGGAGACACAAGCCGTTAGCAGCAGGACAGAACAAACTGTTAACTGGCCGCCGCCTCCTTAGGTCCTGCGGCTGAGAGCGGTGGCCTGGGGTCGGGAGCAGCATCAGGGCAGGGGTGACACCGCCGGAGGGCTCCTCTGCCCTGGAATTTAAAGGAGGGACAGAAAACCCCCGCAGAGGTTCCTCAGGCCCGGAGCTATCCCCCTCCTCACACTTGAGAGCTGAGAAGGGAAACTAAGCAAGAGAGAGGGACAGGCTGGTGAGAAAAGGCCAGTGGGCCATGAGAAGGATCCCTGAAGAGCTCGGAAGGCTGCCCCCTGGGACGCAAAGGCGGGCACCCAGCGGTGCCTTCTGTTCCCTGGGTGAGTCCCAGCCGGTGCCTTTGTGTCTCAGTTTTATCAGTGTATCTTCTGGAGGTCACTTTGATGGCCTCCAAGGTCTCTATCTGCTAAGATCTCTCGCTGGTCACAGTTCTGATATATGCCTCTGTTTCCTTGTCTGTAAAATAGACAAGATCCCGATTACTTACAGTCACAGGGCCATTGTGGGGGGTTAGCTGTCCAACCCAAAACATAGTTACACAGTTCCTCCAGAGACCTAGTGCAGCAATAACAAAGCTTAGTATGGGTAAATAAGGTTTCTGGGGATATGACCTCTGCCCTCCTGGAGCTTAAATTTG
The DNA here is from genome assembly GCF_016432865.1 of Antechinus flavipes. Classification (NCBI taxonomy): domain Eukaryota; kingdom Metazoa; phylum Chordata; class Mammalia; order Dasyuromorphia; family Dasyuridae; genus Antechinus; species Antechinus flavipes. Next base: position 680,923,718 of record NC_067398.1, on the reverse strand, counting down.
GGGGGGACATCACTATGTTCGTTTATTATTTTGGCTGTCATTCTATTATCAAGCAGGCAAGGAAGCATTTATAAAGCACCTACTGTATACCGGGTGCTAAGGCAAAAGTGAAATGATTCCTGCCCTCTCGGGAGGGCTCCTCAGGGAGTTTATTTTTTTGGTAGGAGAGGACAACAAGTGTACACATGTAGATATGTACAAGTAGATATAAAGTAATTTTGGCAAGGAGGCACCAGCAGGTGGGGGAGATCTGAAAAGCCTATATAAAATGATAATTAAGCTTGGAAAGAAACTAGTATTTCAAAGAGATGAGTGGGAAGAGGAAGGAGTGAGGGAACACAAAGCTTGGAGATGGAATAAAGAGTATCAAAGTGGCTAAATTCATGAAATACAACTTATCACATAGATATTTCCACTGGAAGACAAGGATGATAATATGCTTTCAGTTCCTGTGGCAGATTTCATGAGATTCCCAGGGCACATGGAGAGTTCGAAGACAGATTTTTCTTTTCTTTTTTTCACTTTCTTTCTCTGCTTTCTTCTCCATTTTCTATCCTTCCTCAAAATCTTCTTATTCTCCATCTCTCTCAATCTCTTTCTCTCCCTCTTCTTTTTTCTTCTTTCCTTCCTTTCCCTTTTATACATATTCCTCCTTTGCTTTTGCCTCTTAATCTCTCTTGCTTACAAAATTTTAAAAATATTTTATTAAAACCTCATTGACCATCAGTACAAATAGCTAAATTCGCCTTAGTATCTCCTTATGTTCAAATCAATCATTTTCAGTGCATAAAGTATCATGGCACAATTTCTGTGCTTCCTTCTAAGTTCCCATTAAATTTTTCTTCTGGTTATAATTAGCCCATCTATTCCTCTGCTTTTGCTTTTTCCCATTTTGCATTATTTCATAAAGGTCTTTCCAGATCTCTTGGATTTCCTCAGCATTGCAAGTCTTAATTTAATTATAACCTCTCTCCTCCCTCTCTTTACTCCTGCCCCCAACTTTTTTCCCTTCTCTCTTGAGCCTTCCTCCTTTCCCTCCCCTTTTCCTTTCTCTGCTTCCTCCCTCCTCTTTCTTCTTCCCTATAAATAAATCTTTATTAAGGAGATTTCAGGCTCTGTTCGAAGCAGTGGGGACACAAAAACAAAGAATAAACAATCTTTACTTTCAAAAGGAGATTACATTCCATTCCTCTTCCTTTCTCTTTCCCTCTCTTCTCTTTTTCTGGTGTCTCTGTATCTCTTCTTTCTTTCTCTCCCTCTTTGTCTTCCCTTATTGGGTTCTGTTATTCCTATTACTACAATTACCATCAAACAAACAAACAAAAGCATAAATCCTTATTAAAAGATTGGAACTCCAGGAAATCTCTCCTGAGCCTTGAGTCATACAATTCCATCCCTGCTCTGCTACTGCCAGACATCCTTGATCACTAAAGGGTCTCTGACCCCTACCACTGAGCCAGCTCCCCTTCCATCTTCCAAAGTGCACTGCTTAAGTCACAGTTGCCAAGCAGTGAGGCAGAGAGGGAGGGTGATCACACTGGACCCCTAAGTACAATTTCCCCCAGAGAGCTTTCTGTTTGATTAAAGAAGCCAAAAGGATCCTATGGGTCCTGGAAAAGATTCTGCCCCAGCTACTGATATGGAGAATTCTTTGAGTCTTTGATGGTGTGGTTCTTGAGAGAGCAAACTAGAGTTTTGTTCTCAGTGACAGGTGAGAGAGGAAAGTGAAAGGAATGATGGGAGGGAGGAGAGAAGGAATGGTGAGATGGAAAGGGGGAGGGAGAGAAGGAAGGGAAGAAAGGAAGAGACAGAGAGGGAAGGAAAGAGAGGAAGGGAGAGAAAAGGAATGAAGGAGGGATAGAGAGAGAGATTGAGGAAAGGAGGGGGGAGGAAAAGGGAAGAAAGGACAGGGAGAGTTGGAAGGAAAGGAGAAAGAGAGAGGGAGAGAGAGAGAGTAAGAGAAGAAGGAAGAGGAAGAAGAGGAGAGAAAGCAGCTAGAGGGCTAGTCTTCAGTTTCCTTATAGCCCCTTTCCTCTAGGATTATTGTGAGGACCAAATGATTTAATGCATGTAGAATGTTGTGCAGAGGCTAGTTGTTCTCTCTTATCCTCTTCTTCTTGAACTGTTCCATTTTTCCACCTCGTTTGTGGGGTTCCTTGTCCTCTTCTTGACCCCATAAAGTCAATGTTTCCCAAGAATGAGCTCTTGGCCCTCTTTTTCCTTTCTGTTCTGATACTTGTTGGGCCTTCCTGTAGTTTCCATTGCCACCACCATGCCCAGAATTCCCACACTTCTGTCTCCAGTCCTGATTCCACCTTCTGGTGCCCAGGCTCACATGTCTTGCTGGCTATCCCTACCCAGAAGTACCACTGGCACTGTCAACTCAACATTCCACAGCTCTTTCTTGGATCTGTTCTCCAAAGCTTCCTCTCCCAACTGACTCCATGATTTCTGTCTGTGGCAGCACTGATCACTATCTCCCATGCTCAAGGCTTTCAAGTTATCCTTGGTTCTCTTTTCCAGCTTGAGTCCAGTCTATCCATCTGATTCCTGTCAGTTCCATCTTGGTCACATTTCTCAGTTCCATTCCTTTCTTTCTCTACCTCCTGTCAACAACATCCTAAGACAGGGTCTCTTGCCTCCTACCTAGGGCATGGTGAGATCCTCTTAACAAATCTTTGTACTTCTTCACTTGCTCCCCTCCAATCGATCCTCCATGCTATTCCTAGAATAACATTTCTTATTTCTAGATCCAATCATGTGTGTTATATTCTCACAAATCTTCATTGACTCTCTATTGCCTCTTAAATTTAGGGCATTGGATTTAGAGTTAAATCAGATATTGTCACAGATATTAGTTGTGTGACTTTAGGCACTTAATTTCTATCTGCCTCATCTTCATTGGTAATGCACTGAAAGAAGAGAGAAGTAGAATAGAGTAAATTATCTCACATAAAAAAGACAGGAAAGAGTTTTCACAATGGAGAGGAACATAGGGGAGTAAGTGGGAGCCAGTACTTGAACCTTATTCACAATGGAGCTGGCTGAAAGAGGAAATAAAATACACACTCAGTTGGGTATAGAAATCTATTTTACTCTATAAGAAAGTAAAAGGGGAAGGGGAGAAAAAAAGGGATGGGGGACTGACAGACAGAAATGAGGAGGTTGACCTCAATGGCCTCATTGAGCTCTATATCTATAATGTTAGGATCTTTTGCCTACCATTCAAGACAAGACACAAACTGCAACCTGTCTTTCTATACTTTATCTTATTCACTTTATATGTATTTTATGTTCCAAATATCTCCTAGGCTTCATCCTCACCTCCATACCTTTGCTGAGATGAGCTTTACATACTGAATTCCTTCTCATTTCCCCCCCTTTTTTGGTCTTTAACTTTATTCTCCAATCTAATAAGTATTTTATTTTTTCCAATTGCATATATAGTTTTCAGCATTCACTTTTATAACATTTTGAGTTCCAGTTTTTCTTCTTCTCCCTCTCTCCCTTCCCCAAGAAAACAAGCAATCTGATATAGGTTATACACGTACAATCATTATATTAAACATATTTCCACGTTAGTCATATTGTGAAAGAGGAATCAGAACAAAAGGGAAAAACCATGAGAAAGAAAAAGCAAAAAAGGTGAAAATAGCATGCTTCAATCTGCATTCAGATTTCATGGTTCTTTCTCTGGATGTGGATATAATTTTCCATTATGAGTCTTTTGGAATTATCTTGGATCATTGTATCTCTGAGAAAAGCTAAGTTTATCAAACTTGATCATTGATCAATGCTGCTGGTATTGTGTACTATATTCTCCTAGTTCTGCTAACTTCAGAATTGTTTTAATTTGCATTTCTCTAATCAATAGTGATTTAGAACATTTTTTAAATTTGATTATAGATCTGTTTTTATTACTTTACCTGAAAGTTGCCTGTTCATATCCTTTTACCATTTGTCTTTTGGGGAATGACCTGTATGCCTATAAATTTGATTCAGTTTTCTATATATTTAAGAAATGAGGCCTTTATCAGAGAAATTTGTTATAATTTTTTACTGTGCATTTCCCTCCATTCTATTTTTTCTCTTCCCTTATTTATCCTTATCTCTTTCTCTCCTTTCACCCTATCCATCTATAAAAGTGTTTTTCATCCTATCCATCCATAAAAATATTTTATTACTGACTATTGTTTCCCCCAATCTGCCTTCCCTTTATCTGTCCCCCACTCCTTCTCTTATCCCATTCCCCTCTTATTTTCCTGTAAGGTAAGATGGTAAAATGGAATAAGATAGATTTCTATACCCGACTGGGCATGTATGTTATTCCCTCTTTTAGTCAATTCCATTGCAAGTAAGGTTCAAGTACTGCCCCTCATTTCCTCATCTTCCTTTCCACTATAAAAAACTTTTTTGTGCCTTTTTTTTATGTGAAATAATTTAGTTTATTCTATCTCTCCCTTCCCCCTTGTCTCTGTGCATTCCTCTTTCTTACTCATTAATGTTATTTTTTTAGATACCTATGTATACTTCTTCTAACTATCCTAACAATGATAAAATTCGTATGAGTTACAAATATCTTCCCATGTAGGAGTGTAAACAATTTAACCTTATTGTATCCCTTATGAGTTCTCTTTCCTGTTTAACTCTTTATGCTTCTTTTAAGTCTTGTATTTGAAAGTAAAATTTTCTATTCAGCTCTATTTTTTTCATCAGGAATGTTTGAAAATCCTCTTTTTCCTTAAATATTCATTTTTTTTCCTCTTGAAGTTACTCTGAGTTTTGTGGGGTACAGATTCTTGGTTGTAATCCTAATTCATCATATTCCAAACCCTTTGATTCTTTAATGTCAAAACTGCTAAATCTTGTGTTATCCTGACTGTGATTCCACCATATTTGAATTATTTTTTTCTGACCACTTACAGTGTTTTTTCCTTGACCTGGGTGCTCTGGAATTTGGCTATAATATTCCTGGGAGGTTTCCTTTTAGGATCTCTTTCCGGAGGTGATAGGGTGGATTCTTTCAGTTTCTCTTTGACTCTCTGATTCTATAATATCAGCTCAGTTCTCTTTGATAATTTCTTGAAGATGATGTCTAGGGGTTTTTTATCATTACTTTCAGGTAGTCCATAATTCTTAAATTACCTATTTTCCAGATCTGCTATTTTTCCAGTAACTTTTACTTCTATTTCCTCCTCCTTTCAATTTGTTTTATCATTTCTTGATCTCATGAAGTCAGTCCTTAGCTTCTCTTTGCCCAATTCTAATTTTTAAGTTAAAAACTGTTATTGGTTGAATTCTGACTTTAGGCAAAAGGATCACAAAGAATTATGATTCAATTTTTGTTTAAAGTAGGGAATCTATAGTTCCAAAGCCCTAACTAATTTCTAGGCTTCCAACTTTGGTTACAACCCTTCACATTCATAAGATTAAAACAATCAACATTAAATGTGGCCACATAGTTTATTAGGTATAGTGAAAATACAAGGAAAACTAAGTGTTCCCTACATCAAACCCCCTGCTTAGTCATCTCCTGCAACTTCTCTTAGTACCTTCCTGTTCCTGGGGGCCTAGGAAAAAGTACTGAAGTATTTGCAGATTATTAAGAGGAAGTAACTGAAAAGAGTGAGAGGAAGGGGGGGGGGGGAGGGAGGGAGGGAAGGAAGAGAGAGAGAATATGAATGTGTATGTGACTCCAGGTTTGGATTTTAGGATTTAAACAGGGATGTGGAATGAAGTTGGTATTTCTACTTTTGGTACACAAGTCTGTGGAGCTTCATGTTAATTGTTGTCTCTTGCATTCAGGAGCTTCTCTCATTCTTGCTCCTGTTTCCTCTCTCAGATCACTTCTGAAGCATTTGTTTACCATTGCTTCAGTCACTATAGTTAAAAGCCTGGGCCATGAGCTTTGGTAATGACCAGTCCGATATGTTTGCCCCGTTCACTGCAGATAGGGATTATGATATCTGTTGACCCAGGAGTCTGATTTTCAAAAGTCCACTGCTCTTCAGTTTGGAACTCTACCTAAGGGGCTGTATACTGTGCATATCCTTTGATTCAACAATACCACTGTTAGGTCTGTATCCCAAAGAGATAAAAAAGGGAGGAAAAGGGAAGGATTTGTACAAAAATATTTAAAACAGCTCTTTTTGTGGCATCTAATAATGGACACTGAGGAGACGCTCATCAATTGGGGAATGACTAAACAAGTTGTGGTATATAATTGTAATGGAATATTATTGTGGTATAAGAAATAAGTAGGATGATTTCAGAAAAACCTGGAAAAACTGATCCAAAGTGAAGTGAACAGCATCAGGAGAATGCTATACACAGTAACACCAATATTGTACAATGAAGAACAATGGCTTGATTATTCTTAGCAATACAATTATCCAAGACAGTCCCACAGGACTCATGATAAAAAATGCTATTCATAGCCAAAGAACTGATGCCTGAATATAGATTGAAGCATACTATTTTTCCCTTCCTTCCTTTCTTCTTCCCTCTCTCTCTCCTTCTTTCCTTTCTTCTTTTTTTCCTTCCTTCTTCCCTCTTCCTTTCCTTTTTTCTTTCTTCCTTCCTTCTTTTCTTTCCTTCTTTCTTTTTCCTTATTTCTTTTTCTTTCTCTTTTTTCTTTTTCTTTCTTTCTCTTTCCTCTTTTTCTTTCTTTCTCCTTCTTGCACAAAATGACTAATATAGACATGCTTTACATGATTGCACATGTATAATCTATATCACATTGCTTACCATCTCAAGGAGAGGAGAGAAGAAGGAGGGATAGAATTTGGAACTCAAAATCTTTTTAAAAATATTATTTTAAAATTATTTTTACATGTAATTGGAGGGGGGAATAAAATATCATTTTTTTAAAGCTCACTGTTTTTGCTCAAACAACGGGTAGAAAACTCTGTAGCTGTGCTCTGGTCCACGTATGCTAAATGGGCAGGTTAGAAGTCTTTAGCAGGGGCTAAGAAAAGTGTGGGCAAAAACCCCTTTAGAGTACCAGGGTCCAGATCATCTTCTCCTCCGTCCATGTTGCCTCTTACTCTTGTATGGTGCTCTGCCTATTCTAGGAGTATGATCCCTAGGAATTCAATACATACTTCTATGTCCCTAAATGATCATGTCCCCACCCTCCACCTCCACAGCACTTCCAGAAAAGATAACCAAGTATGGCAAGGGTACAAGTTCAGGCATATCACAGGTGCAGGTTACACCTTTACAAATCTAACTTTCTCAAGAAATAGCTTCTTCTGGCTCCACACATTCCTCTCTCCTTCCTCCTCTACAGGCAGTCAGCTCTCTCTCCCTGCCTATTATGACCATATTCACTTATGGCAGACTCTGTCCACGTCTCTCAGCTGGTGCATCCACCACACATGCCAGCAGAAACCAGAGCCAAGGTCTGAGGTTCCAGCTTCTGATCTGCTTGTTTGCGTGTACATCGACGTCCTCCAAGCTGCTCATCCTTCTGGCATCTGCTTCCAAGGCATGATATTGAAAGGCTGAAAAGAGCCCTTGCTCAAGATGTCTCTCTCTCTCTATCCCTTACCCCCATCTACTCAAAGAAGTTCCTTTTTCAGGGGACGAACTTTTTTTGATAGTACTTGATAGTACAATATATAGAGTGCCGGACTGGATATCCTTATTTGACTTCAGACACACAGTATGTGTGATGCTGGGCAAATCACTTAGCTTCCCTTGGTGTCATTTTTCTCATCTGTAAAATGGGGATAATAGTAGCACCTACCTCCCAGCATAGTTGTGAGGACCAAATGAGATAACTTATAGAAAGTGCTTTATAAACTTTAAAGTCTGGTATAAATGCCAGTTATCATGACAGAGTTAGACTTCAGGCTCAAAATTCAAAGGCTCTGAGATCAATGTTCAGTGATTGATGAACAGCTAAAAATTGTGGTATGTGAATGTAATGGAATATTATTGAGCTGTAAGAAATGGTCTATACAAAGAAGTGTGGGAAGACTTATGGAAACTGATGTAGGATAAAGTAAACAGAACCAGGAAAAGGGTACATAGATAGCAGTACACAACTACAGCAAAATCCATGGAAGGAACATCCAAAACAAAAGAGACTGAGCAATTCTAATGCCAACCCAGCTTGGCCTCAAGAAAGAGTTTGAAGAATCTTGTTTACTTCACTTTTCCTTTCTTCTCCTTCCTTCCTCCCTCCCTCCCTCCTTTCCTTCCTCCCTCCCTCCCTCCCTCCCTCCCTCCCTCCCTCCCTCCCTCCCTCCCTCCCTCCTTTCCTTCCTCCTTTCCTTCCTCCCTCCCTTTCTCCTTCTCTCCTTCCTTCCTTCCTTCTTTTCCCCCTTCTTCCTCTTTCCTATATTCTATACACCAGTAAAATTGGGCTTCACATTTTTCCTATATGCTGCTCACATTCCCATTTCTGTGCTTTTATGCTAGCCTGTCAAGCTAGGAGTACACTGCTAACCATTTAATGATTGGCTCTCTGGAGGGAGTAAGGGAATGTCCTGTTCAATATTTGTAATTTAAAATTGCTTTAGTAACATTTTCCCAATCACTTTCTTAAATCTAGATTATCAACATAATAATATATCTAATCCTTATTTATAGCATTTGCAATTTCACAGGTATAAATGTTCACACCCCAAATTCAATAATTATCTCTAGTCTAAGCTGGCTCCAGCACATTCCTGCAGGTTGTTTTCTATGCTTAGGATGCTACTTATATTTATTTTTCGTGTGTGTGTGTGTGTGTGTGTGTGTGTGTGTGTGTATACATCCATGATTTGGGGTATTTGCAAGTTGAATATTCTGCTCATATCTTTTTGTTTGTTTTTTCAGGAATACTTCAGTTGTTTCTCTTTTATTATTTTGTATGATTATTAGACTCACGTTTGCAGGATATATTATTTTGGGTAGTACCTTAAGCATTGGCTTTTCAGACTATACTATTCCGTTCTCTTTTATGGTTTCAAAAGGGCATGGAATAATCTTGTGTCATGCGAATTTCTTCTCTTTTATGTCTTTTCACCTGACCAAAATTTATTTTGTCATTCAAATTAAAATCTACACTATGAGTCTTAGAGTCTTCAGGTTTTTTCATTAAGGTAATCTCTGGATTATTTTGAGTAGTGCTTTATTTTCTGTATTTGAAGTTCTGGGAAATTTTCATGTATTATTTACTGCATTAAAGTGTTCAAATTTGTATATTTGCCATGTTCTTCTGGGAAACCTATGATCCTCAATTTGTTTCTATGTATCCTGTCTTTGAGGTCAATTCTTTTGGCTTGTATAAAGTTCATATTTTCTTTTGACATTGTTGCTGTTTGTTTTATTTTGTTTGGTTTTTTTTTTCACCAAAATTTCCTCTGTTTTTTGTTTCCCAAATCTATTCATCTCATCTCTTTAGAGAAATTTTCTGTTGTGAATTCACATTTTTCTAAGCTCCTAATTGAGTGTTCAAATTTGAATTGGGAACTCTAGGTTGTGACCTATGTTTTTCCTAATTTTTAATTTTTATTGTTGCTTGTTGTTCAATCATTTCAACCATGTCCAACTTTTTGTGACCCCACTTGGAGTTTTCTTGGCAAAGACACTGGAGCAGTTTGGTATTTCTTTTTTCATCTTATTTTACAGATGAGGAAACTGAGGCAAACAGGGTTAAGTTACTTGCCCAGGGCCACATAGCTGTGCCTGGGCTGAATTGAGTTTAGGAAAATGAGACTTTCTGACTTCAGAGCCCTCTAGTACTCTATCCACTGTGTCACCTAGCTGCTCTAATGTCTTTTTTAGGGATTTCATCTCTCCTTTAAACAATTCTAGGATTTCGTATTGTTATTCTAATTAGTTTGAGAGTCCCTAGGATTGTATGTTATCAAGTATTGGCTTGCTTTCCTTTTTCTTATAGTATTTATTAAGAAAACTTGATATTCTTTTTGAAAACTTGGTATTTACCTAGAATTTGATTTTAGAATCTTCTCCTTTGATGTATTTACTTGTGCTCTGGGCTTTTACTGAGTGTTTTCTCTTTGACAATTCTGGTGTTTTAGCTTATATTTTTTTTCATGTCTTCTGTTATTCACTTTAGGGCTTCTCCCCCATTACTGGTCAGAACATGGCCAATGCTGACCTGCCCGACTTCCTCAATCTCTTTGCTGAGAGAGATAGTATTCACTAGCCTATGTCCATGCCCTCAGTATCATGGTGGAAGGGGGAAAGGAATGACATTTGCAAAGTTTCAATCTCCTTTCTTTCAGGCTATCTAAAGAGCCAGGTATGTTTTCTCTGGAAGTAGAGAAAATAGTCAGTTACAGGGGATGGACTCAGCTCTTGAAAAGAAATTGATTTTTCTTCTTTTGCCTTTACTTCTTTTGTGCTTAGCAGACAAGGAGGAGATTTTTCTCTTCTCCCCATTCTATAGATAATGGTACCTACTGAGACTAATGTAAATAGCAATCATTTCTGCTTTGGCCAGAAATCCTGAGAGTCTTCTCCTTCCAGATTTGTAAAATTTACGTGGTGTTTTTCTTTTTCTTTTTTTTTTTTTAACTAGGTGAAAGAGGAGATTCTTTGCATCATTTGCTACCTAGCCTTAATCACTGAATGGGTACAATCTCGGTCATATTGAGACTTCTTGAAGATCTTAGCTTAAAAAGGCAAAAGTCTCCCATTGCATCCAGGACCATTTCCAGTCCTGATTTATATCAGATTGCTCTGGAGGGGAAAGTGAGGCAGGTGATCTTGCATAGCCCTCCATCACTTAAATCCAATTCATTTGCAAATCAGGACATCATCTCTTTGATGCCATGATTCTCTTCGAAAATGAAGGACAATTCTGCACACATATATTGTATTTAGGATATACTGTGCTGTATTTAACATGTATAGGACTGCTTGCCATCTGAGGGAGGGGGTGGAAGGAGGAAGGGGAAAAGTCGGAACAGAAGTGAGTGCAAGGGATAATGTTGTAAAAAATTACCCAGGCATGGGTTCTGTCAATAAAAAGTTATAATTATGAAAAAATTAAAAAAAAAAGAAAATGAAGGACATTTTGATTTGATTTTTCTTGTGCAGCATGATGATTGTGAGAATATGTTAAGAAGAATTAATTGCATGTGTTTAATATATATTGGATTACTTGCTGTCTAGGAGAGGTGAAGGGGGAGGAATGGGAAAATTTGGGGAACATGAGGTTTTGCAAGAGTTGAATGCTGAAAATTATCTATGCATATGTTTTGAAAATATAAAGCTTTAATAATAATAATAAAAAGAAAATGAAGGACAAACAACAACAAAAACCAAACCTTTGGTGATACAAAAAAGAAAGAAAGCTCCTGCCCTTAAGGAATTTATAATCTAATGGTGGAATAACAACACACAAAAGAAAGCTAAAAAGAGAGGTGGGGGGAAAGTATCTGGTATTGGGGTATGATGGCAAAGTTGAGAGCAATGTAGCCAGATGGGAAATAAAGAGATGACTAACTTTAGGAGTCCATTTTCAGAGTGGAGAGAAAACCAGCCCTGAGGAGTTCAGTTGAGTTTTGGGGTAGAGAGAAACAGTACAAAGTAACCTAGCTGATTGACTTGCCCCAGAGAGAGTATCCAAGGGAGTCACATGAGGACACCATGAGAAGAAAAGGCACCTCAGGGCCCTGCAGTATTAAGGAAACGAGTTGTCTTGGCTACATATTTTGTGATATTCTTGTAATACCTTCTCAACAAAAGCCTTACTCACCGGGCTGGATCTTTGCAGGATGCGATGTCTCGGCTGATGGGTCAGTCTGTTGCTGGCCATGTCACACAGGTCATTTGGCTTCTGTGACTCCTCCTGGGAGTTGGCTAAGCTGCCACCAGCTCTGGTTACTCGTTGGGCCTCTGACAAATGTGATGGTTCTCCCAGTTTTATTGGTTGTCTGGCTACTTTCTATTCAGAATGCTTGCTTGCTTAAGATTAGGAAAGGAGTGGGGGAAGCGGGTATCACATATACTTCACTCTTATCTGAAACAGACAAAGGAGAATTGAATACATTCTTAGGTATGTGCCTGAGTGTGTGTGTGTGTGTGTGTGTGTGTGTGTGTGTGTGTTCTTTGTGAAGGGGAAGTCACAGAGAAGAAAAAATATTGAGGACACAAAGGAGAAAAATACACAATTAACAATCCTAACTGTGAATGTGAATGAGATGAACTCACTTAGGGTAAGATGGAAATATGGAAGGGAGTGGACAAGGGGCAACTATACCAAAGACAATAGTGCCTTTGGAGGGTATGGTCACCAACAAGAGAGCAACCAGCTTAAACCTTCCCATTTTACTAAGAGACACAATTCCAGGAGTGGTTGGTTAGATAGTGTTGTGCAGAGGCAAAATGTGAGATGCAAAAACTATTTTATATTCTGATATAAAGATATGTTAAGATATTATTATTATATTATATATGTAACATAATATATTATTATATTATCTATGTTAAGATATTAGATGTCATTCTCTAATTGATAAATGATCAAAAGATATGAACTATGTCCAAAAGACTATGAAATCATGAATATCCTTTGACTAAACAATACCACTACTGAATGTGAATTCTTGACGAGATTTTTTTTTAAAAGGAAAAGGACTTATATGTACAAAAGTATTTATAGCAGTTCTCCTCTCAAGGCAAAGAATTGGAAATTGAGTGGATGCCCATCAATCAGGGAATGGCTGAATAAACTGTGGTATGTGATTATGATGGAATATTATAGTTCTGCAGGAAATGATAAGCAGGATGTTCTCAGAAAAACCCAAAAAGTCTTCTATGAACTCAAGCAAAGTGAAATGTACTGTGTACAAAGCCATAGCAATGTTGTAGGATGATCAACTATGAATGACTTTGTTTTTTAATTAAAGCTTTTTATTTACAAAACATATGCATGGGTAATTTTTCAACATTGACCCTTGCAAAGCCTTCTGTTCCAAACTATCCCCTCCTTCCCCCCACCCTCCTCTCCCCTAGATGGCAGGTAGTCTAATACATGTTAAATGTGTTAAAAATACATGTTAAATCCAATATATGTATATATATATATATATATATACAGTTATCTTGCTGCACAAGAAAAATCGGAACAAGAAAAAAACTGAGAAAGAAAACAAAATGCAAGCAAACAACAACAGAAGAGTGAAAATGCTATGTTGTGGTCCACACTCAGCTCTCATGGTCCTCTCTTTGGGTGTAGATGGCTCTTTCCATCACTGAACAATTGGAACTGGTTTGAATCATTTCATTGTTGAAGAGAGCCACGTCCATCAGAGTTAATCATCGTATAGTCTTGTTGTTGCCATGTATAATGATCTCCTGATTCTGCTCATTTTACTCAGTAAGTCTCTCCAGGTCTCTCTGAAATCATCCCCTTGATCATTTCTTATAGAACAATAATATTCAATTACATTCATATACCACAATTTACCCAGCCATTCTCCAATTGATGGGCATCCCTTCAATTTCCAGTTTCTAGCCACTACAAACAGGGTTGCCACAAACATTTTGGCACATACAGGTCCCTTTCCCTCCTTTAAGATCTCCTTGGGATATAAGCCCAGTAGAAACACTGCTGGATCAAAAGGTATGCACAGTTTGATAACTTTTTGAGCATAGTTCCACATTGCTCTCCAGAATGGTTGGATCTGTCTGTGAATGACTGATGAAAAATGCACATGCAGAGAAAGAACTAGTTGTGTTTAAATGCAGATTGAAGAATACTCTTTTTCTTTAACTTTATTTTTCTTGAAAAAAATTGGAGAAGAAGGAGATCTATGTTTTCTTTCACAACATAACTTTTATGGAAATGTTTTGCATAACTTCACATGTGCCTTCTTAATGGGGGTTGAAGCTGGGAAGAAAGGGAGAGAATCTGGAGCTCAAAGTTAAAAACATGTAAAAAATTATTTTATATGTACCTGGGGAAAATAAAAATAGCAAATGTCAATTATGAAAATAAAAAATAAAGGTTAAAAGATGTTAGTCATCAAGCAGATTGTAATAACCGTAAATTAAGTTTCTGAATCCAACAAGCCCTCTAACATTGGTTATTCCATGGGTGTGACATTTTGGTGGTGTTGAATTATTTAATCATGTCCGACTCTGTATGACCTTGTTTGGGGTTTTCGTAGCAAAGATACTGGAATAGTTTGCCACTTGTTTCTCCAGATCATTTTACAGATGAAGAAATGAAGACAAACAGGGTTAAATGACTTACCCAAAGTCATCCAGCTAGTAAGTGTCTGAGGCTAGATTTGAATTTAAGTTTTTTCTGATTTTAGTCCTGGTGCTCTGTGTACTACATTGCTACTTTGCTGCCCTGAATGGCATTTCAAATATTCTTAATTTCAGAATCTGTCTCCTCCAATAGTGTCTGTAACTTTCCAAACTGAGATGGCATTTGTTGTTATTATTGTTTAAAGCAACAAGTATGTGACTTCAGAGCATCCATATACAACTAGGATTTCTAATCAAGAAAAAGAATTTCATAAATAAAAACATTAGGATTTCTCTTTCTGACTTCTTTTGGATTCTGGTTATCTTAGACCATGGAGTTGACTGAAATTACTTTATCTTTGGCACATAATTTTGGTTTTGGAAAGGTCTAAGAGGTCCTGGGGAATCAGAGAAAATATCTAGTGTTCTCTCTTGTTACTCATGGCCCACAAGTTTCCAGAAAGCACCAAAAAGCATTAGGAAAGAGAAATTTCCATGTCCCAGAAGGTACCAGTTACTCTGCCCCTACCCCATGTGGCCTCCCAGTTGAGAGAATGGTTTGTGATTGATTTTCATCTCCAGTTCCTTTGTGGGTACACAGATTTACTTTGAATGAATAAAGAGGGTGGGTAGAGAGTTACAGAGCCCAAAATATAGGAATAATTCAGTTCACTTCAATTCATTAAATCCCTCCACAACAGCCAAAGTGATATTCTTAATGTGTAATTCTGATCTTATTATTTTCCTGCTTGAAAAGTTCCAGTAGCTTCCTCATTCTTCTAGGATAAAATATGACTGTTCACAGACTCCAGCTACACTTTTAAGCTGATTACCCATTCTTCCTCTTTATGTGCTAAGTGGTTTATTTGCCCATCTTTATACATACCTTCTCCAGGCCTGTGCCCAGTGTCTTCCATGACTAGAATGTCCTCCTTCTTCCTTTCTGACTCTTAGAATTTCTTTTTGCTTTTAAAGTTTAGCTCAAGTGCCCCCAGTTGTTAAGCCTGTTCTTTCAATCACTAATTTCCTTTCCATGTTACTTATACTGACTTGTATATGTACAAGCACTCCCCTCTCTCTAGAATGTAAATTTGTTGAAGGGCAGGGGATTTCACTTTAGGGCTTGGGGTTTGCAAGATTTAGCATAGAGCCTGGAACTTGAATGCTTATTATTTTTTAGTATCTGTCCTGTGCCAGGCACTGAAGACACAAATACCCCCCCAAAAAAATCTCTGCCCTCAGAGAGCTTACATTCTTAGTCCAGAAAACAAGAGGTCAGATGAAAGGGGAATCTGGAACTGATTTAATCAGAGGCCCAGTAAATGATCCAAAATGAAGGAAAATCATATTTTGAAAACTCTGAGGACTTGGAAGGAATCTTGTGGGATACAGCAAATGCATGGGAAAAAGGATTTTAGGATGTGAAAGGGAAATTTCATATAAATTTGAAAAACAAATTTATCCAATGTTTAACAGTGGAGAAAAACAAATGTATTAAGTGACCTAACCAGCTCTAATACTTATTTTCTCCCAGGGATGTTGCTGGGTCTATTCACAAAGGTGGGCATCTTGAAGTTGCTACTGATCTTCTTCTTATTGTCCCAAGGTTCCATGAAATATCACAAGGTGAGACTTATACTATTTCTGAATTCCTTTAAGGGATTTATTTCCATCCCAAAATTGCCCCATTTCTCTCTTGGGTTCATAACTGAAGTGGAAATGCCTGGTATGGAACCTCCCTCTCCTTTCTGTGGGTCCAGCTCCCAAAATGGGATGCTCAGAAAGAACAATGGATATATTAGAATGGAAATATCCTTTGCTCTTTCTTCTGAGACTCCATAACCTCAATATCTTTATTTCTCAAGCCAACTGGCATTCCCTTAACTAAGTTTCTGTGTAGATTTATTTATTTTGCAAAACATCAGTGCTTTAGACAAAATCACCATCGTTCATATTAGTCTACATACTTAGTAATAGGTACAGTAAATCCACAAATTAATTCTTAAATGTTCAATTAATCACAGTCACATAACAGGTACTATTTTGATTGATAAAGGAAAAACACACCAAAAAACTTCAATTAAAAAAAAAATTGAAAACTTTAAAACATTACATTTTTTAAAAATATTTTTATTTTGCTCAGTTACATTTAAAACAGGTTTTTTGGTTTTTTGCTGAGGCAATTGGGGTTAAGTGACTCACCTAGGGTCACACAGCTTAGGGAGTGCTAAAGTGTCTGAGAGCAGATTTAAACTCAGGTCCTCCTGCCTTCGGAGCTGGTAATTGCGCCACCTAGCTGCCTTTAAAACAGGTTTTAATATTTGTTTTTAAAACTTTGTGTTCTAGATTTTCTTCCTTATCACTACTTCCAGCTCCCGTTAAGAAAGTATATGTGAAGATATGCAAAACATTTCCATAAAAGTGAAAGAAAACATAAAACTCTGCCCTCTCCCCCAAAAAAATCATCCTCAAGGAAAATAAAGTAAAAAAGAGATGGAGAGGAAGAGAAAGGAGAAGGGGAGGAGGAGTATGCTTTAATCTGTATTCAGACACAATCAGTTCTTTCTCTAGATATGGATAGGATTTTTCATCATAAGTCCTTCAGAGTAGTTGTGGATCAGAATGTTAAATTTTTGGAAAAAATATTTTTTAAAATTTTGGAACACTTTTACAATTTTGATTTTTTTCCCCTCTATCAAGCTAAAATTGCCAAGGATTCTCAAGTAAAAATTCTTTTCAATGGGTCCCTGTCAATGCAATGGGAATGCTGGATGAGTCCCTATAGTATAGTTCATGTGTGATCTTGGCTTACCCTACATGCGTGGTAATATAGGACCCATACTCCCTTTCTAGCTCATTCATTCTCCCACTGTGCCCACAAAAGCAGATTTGGCATTTTTCAGGGAAGCAAGCCATGGCTACAAACACATAACTGTGACAAAAATCTTCTATCAGAGTATGCTCCTATTACTTAACACTGTGGCTCCTGAGTTCCCACTGGTGGATGGTCCTAGACCAGAAGTTAGCTAAAATAGCTTTACGTTTGGTGCATCATTTCTGTTTTAGAGAGATCTGAGACATCTTGGGGTCTAATCCTCCATTTTGTTGTTCATGTGATCTGGAAATCTGATTCTGTTTTGATATCTGAAGTTTGAGAAGGAGAAACTACTCGGAATTCCCTAGAAGATTTGAGGGTTTAATAGGTTTCTATTAGATGGGAACTGCTTGTTATACTTTGAAGGAAATGGGAGATGAATTCTTTGAGGTAGTTTTCAGGAGGATCACTATCGATTGATGGAGTGGGAAAAAGGCTTCTTGTAGATGGTGACCCTTGAACTGAACCTGGAAGAGGGCGAAAGAGGTAGAGGTGAGGAACAAGAGCATCCCAGGTTTAAGGGACAGCCCATACAAAGGAATTGGAAAGATACAGTATCATGGGTAAGGAACAGGTTGGTTAAAGGGTAGAGTGATGTGTGTAACCAGCTTAGAAAGATAGACTTTTGCCAGATTGTGATGATCTTGATATGTTTGTGTTTTATCCTAAAGGCAATGCAAAACCATTGAAACTTTTTGAGGAGGGGAGTAGCATGGTCCCATTTCTGCTTTAGGAATATCACCTTGGCAGCTCTGAATAGACAATAGATTAGAAAGTGGATAGACTGGGGGAAATACTAGAATATGGATGATCCATGGTGGGTCTTATGTTCTATATCAATCTGTAGTATTTTTAAGGATGAAGAATAAATATTTACTAGATCAGAAAATAGCACCTCTAGTAGAACTAAGTTGGGCCAAATCTGTGAAGATTTTGTTTTAAAAAAATGAAGAAAGAAAAAGAAAAAAGAATCAGATGTCACTTTGTTAATGAGTCTATCAATCAGGTATCGAGTCCATTATATTAGATCACACTGAGGTTCAAAATTTTAAAATGATTAGTAAGAATTAAGGATTGGTCTAAATCATTAAAACCACAGTAATGAAAGGTAGAGAATTAATGGAAGATAGTTTCTGCACTGAATTTTTTTCATACTTGGAGGAGGCGACAGCCTGTTCCCTATATTAATGAATACAGAGCGAAGTCTTGGGAAATTCAAGTGGAATGGATATCTGAACTTGACCCGGGATATAAAAACTCAAGGACTAAGAGAATGCATTGAAAATAAGAGGACAACATTGGCTAGAACATTTTAGAATAGTAATCTAACTGTATTTTATTCCTTCTTGGGAAGACCCAAAATTGTAGATTCGTGATAGCTCTAAGAGCAAGAGAGGATGCTAGCTCAGAAATGAAATATGCTCTTTCTCTGTAGAATAGGAAACCAAACAAGGCTTGATGGACCTTTGGAATCAAAACAAAAGGAACCAAGGCAATCCTGAGAATTATAGCCAGAGATAAGATAGGTCATGAAATGAATGTGGTCCTATTAGAGAGCAGTTCTGACTTAATAGGACAACTAGACAGCACAGTGGATAGAATGCTGGGTCTGGACTCCAAAAAACTCATCTTCCTGAGTTCAAATCTGACCTCAGAAACTCACTATCTATCTGTATGACACTGGGCAAGTCATTTAACTCTATTTGCTTAAGTTTCCTCCTTAGTAAACTGAGCCAGAGAAGGAATTGTCCAAACACTCCAGTATCTTTTCCAAGAAAACTCCAAATGGTGTCATAAAAAACAATAGTTTATATTAAGGCAGAGATCTATTAGTGGCAAATCATTGTCAGAATTAAGAGAGATTGAGAGAGAGAAAAAAAAGCCTGATCTTCCCTCTTAATCAAAGAAACAATAGAAATTCTTACTTCTTTGAAGACTTTGAGTATAGATCAAGCAAGATGAAACTAGTATCTTAGATTTACTGGAAAGGGATCTAATCTTTTCATAGGGGTCTGCTGATCCCCTTGTGAAGTTCTGAGAGGGACACAACTCCCTCTTTCGGGAACTGTTTATTTGGCATAAGAAAGATAGAGACCAGTACATGCTGGAACTATTGTTCAGTCATTTCAACCATGTCCAACTCTTCGTGACCCCATTTAGGGTTTTCTTGACAAAAATACTGCAGTGGTTTACCATTTCCTTCTTTAGCTTATTTTACAAAAGAGGAAACTGAGGCAAACAGAAGTGATTTGACCATGGGACACACATCTAGTTAGTGTCTGAGACCAGATCTGAATTTAGGAAAATCGGTCTTCCTGATTCTAGGCTGATCGATACATCCTCTATTTACTCTATTCACTGTACCATGCTGACTCTATTATAAATAGTCATTTACTATGACTCAGGCATTGTATCATACACTGGGAATAGAGACAAAATAGACTAGCTAGTCCCTGGCTTCATGAAGCTTATAATCTAATGGGAGGAAACAAGAGGCAAAAGGAAGCTGAAGGTGTTAGGGGGAGAGGGATTGGGGGGAAATGCTGGGAAAGCTAAAAAAAAAAAAAAGGATCTTAATTATTAGATACTGGTTCACAAATAATCAAATGCCAGACACCAAAGAACAAAACAAACCTCTAAAACAGTCTTGGATAAATGAGTTCAGAGACTCTAAAACCCCAGGGTGGGAAGTATACAGAAAGTTAAAGATCACAGATATGCCCAAGAAGAGTAGATGGTATTGCAACTCCAGGAGAAGCAATCATAGGAATGGATGCATTAAATAAAAACTTTGCTTTTTGTTAGATTCTGGAAATTAGCACTTAATTATTGGTCAAGAAAGTCTGACAGGATCTGGTAGTCTTGTCTGTCCTTCCCAAAGTTGTTAATATCCCTCTATGTAGAATTAAAGGAGGAGATAAGGAAATTGATGAAATCTTGAAGGACTTGGTACATGAAAACATAATTCAGAAAATAATTAATTCATATAATTCCCCTCTGGGTCAGGAAAAAGGCAAACAAATGGCAAATTTACAGTGGTCTACAGGAAATTTAATTCTGAGAATGAACCCAATAATGGAGCCTTCCCCAGTGTTTTAGAAATGATAAACAGGAAGTGGAGGGAATTATAGAACATTAACTACCCAAAATGCAATGGTCAGTTGTTCCACAGAAACTACAGAAAGGGCAATCATTAGTTACATTTCTAGTGATGACTTTGGAGGGAATATTGATTCCCCCACCAGTAGGAAAAAAGATTTTAGCTCTAAATCCCCCAAGAGATCAAAGAGGTACAAAAGTAGGATTATTTGGCTTCTGGACAAGCCACATTCTCCATTTAGGTATGATGTGAGCCCCCGTTTATGAGGTAAAGAGAAAATTTAATTATTTTAAGTGGGGCCCCAAATAATGATTTGCATTAGAGCAGGCTGTCCAACGAGCCACATCATTAGTTGCAGTCTCATAGGATCCCTTACATTGGTTTTAAGTTAAATAGTTATGGAAGAGATTTTTATGACTTGGTCTCTGTGGACCAAGTCAAAAAAGGATAATGAGAAAGCTTACATTTCAGTAACATTTTGGTGTAGAAAAATGACTGGTCCTCAGACATACTATAATATTATAGAAAATAATTTACCCTGTCAGTATCTCACACTGATAATATAAAAGCAGAGAGACTGAGTCAGTGCTGACTTTATAGATACTGAGCCCCATATGAACACGGACCAAAATCACCCTCTCCCTTACCCCGCAGTATGTTGGGATGACATAGGCCATGCTGGGGAAACAGAGTAAACATTCGGATGATGGGATCTTAGCAACACTGATCCTTGCATGACAGACAACTCCATCCATTCCTTACCCAGTCCCATTCTCCAAGATGCTCATTCATCCACATCAGAGTCTGTGCTAGCCAGTCAGAACCTATATTCCTTTGTCTCTACAGAGAATCGGGGAGAGTTGCCAGATGCACATAGAATGTTTCAGTGAGTGCTGTGTCCCAGACAGTAACATGGTGAAACGCTGTACCAGGAGGACGCTTTTCATGCAGTGTAAGGCCAAGAAGAAGGTAGGTTGTGGCTTTGTCTCTGGTTGGGTGAAGGGCAACAGTTGGCAGGTAATGGGGAAGGAGAGATGGCTCCAACTTTGGGCATCAGCCCATTCCTGCTTAAACTGTGGTTTGTACCCCATATGGGGTCTTTTAACTGAATGTGGGGGTTGCAAAATTAGGATTGATTAGCAGTAAATGTTTGATATGTATGCCTTGTTTTATATATCTGTATACCTGGGTTCATCTAAAAATTTCTCCAGGGAAGAGATATTGTGAGTGGAAAAAGTTTAAAAAGCCTTGCTCCTAGAAAGCAAGATGGAGGATAAAGGGGGAATCCAGCTTGCTTCTCCTGTTTCCTAATTTTTTTTAAAAAAAATTCTTGATTATTTTAAACAATACTTCATTTTCCCCAATTACATGCTAAAACAATTTAAAATATTTGTGGGTTTTTTTTTGAAGTTTTGAGTTTCAAATTGTATCCTTTCTTTCTTTCCTCACTTTCTTTCTCCCTGAGGCAGAAGCGATTATAGGAATGATCTGATCTGATCTGACCTGATCAGTAAGCAATCCAATATAGGTTATACATATGCAAAAAAAGATTGATTATTCATAATGGAAAAACAGCATGACTGTAGTAGATTTAAGCAGACTTGGTTCAAGTCCTGCTTCTGACACATACTGACACTGTATATCACTTAAAACTGTGTGAGACAGTGGTGTCAAATTCAGATAGAAACCAGGGTCATTACACTTAGCATTCCTCCCCTTAGAGAACCACATATTACTATGACCTGGGTTCTGTTGTGTTTAATTTATTTTGTTAAATATTTCCTAATTACATGTTTTGGAGGTGATTGGGGTTAAGTGACTTGCCCAGGATCAAACAGCTAGTAAGTGTTAAACATCTGAGACTGGATTCGAATTCAGGTCTTCCTGATTTCAGGTGGATACTCTCTCCACTGTACCAGCTAGGTACCCCTGGTGATGTGGGATTGAGTGATATTCTTTACCTGGAAACTTCTTGTGGTTTCCCTGGAGATCACCTTCAGTTTTTTTATCTTGTATGTATATAGTTATTTTCATGTTTAGAATATAATCTCCTTGAAGTCAGGGACTGTGATTTTGCCGTTTTTTGTTGTTCTTTTGTATGTCTGTGGCTTATCACAGTGCTCAGTGCCCACTAATAGATGTTGATAAATGCTTGCTAGTGATTTATTGATTTGCTAATTGACAATTTGGACTTTTTGTTTATGTGTCCTGCTTCACTTGTGTAATGCAATGACCCAGCAAGAATATTTGGCATAAATACTGTGTGTTGGGCTACTGTCTCAGCTTTTTTATATCTGTGTGAATGGTTCTTTTTTTGACCTGATGAGACTTTTATAATGAGTTGTGGAAATTCTGGGTAAAGATACCGAACAGCTAAATCATTTTCCTTGCTCGGGCTTAATTGTTTGGGGACCCTGATTTGACTGGGACAGTCAAAGTTGGGGAAAGATGAACACCTAACCAACCTATTCCTTTAGCCTTTTTTACATTTATGCCATCACCCCTCTGAGTGCTCGAGCAACTGTTGCATTCCCTTTGATTCTGAAGAACAGTCATATTGTGCCTCAAGGACAATATTCATGAAGTGTATAACTCCGAAAAAGGTAAGTCCGAACCTTGTAGCTTAGGAGAGCTGCTTAGAAGGGCAATCCATTGGTCTGCCTCAACTCTTCACCCTGCCACTTGCAGTGTTGAGTCTTTGGGGGCTATTTGGGGAGGGGAGGAGAGGAGGGAATTTTAAGAACAGAGGAGGGAGCAAGGTTCCTATAATCTAATCCATGTGTTCTTCTAGAAGATAGGAAGGCCCTGCTCTAGCCACGAAGAGTGTAAAAGCAACTGCTGCCTCGGCAAATATGAAAATTTCCATTGTATCCCAAAGACAGGAGTGCTCCAAAAATGCTTTCTTCCGGTGGGCATCACAACTGACAAGTCATTCAATCAACAATCACTTACTAAAGGCCCATTATGTGTCAGGGACCAGTGATAGACGCTGGTGATAATGAACATGTTATCCTAAGAGAGTTTACATTCTATGGGGAAAACGAGCTTTCTATGTGTAAATGAATACAAAACACATAGAAATTAATTTTTTTGGGGGGGGAGGTTTCTGACACCTGGGGAGATCTTGAAAAGTTTCACATGGGAGATTGCTCTTGAACTGAGCTTTGGAGGGAAGCAGGGATTCTAATAGGTGAGGGTGAGGAGGGAATACCGTTCAGGCCTGGAGGACAGGAGATGGGACATTGCTCCTGAGGTGGGGTTACAGAGGCAGGAAAAGATTGGAGCCAGGTTGGGAAGGGTTTTAAATACCAGAGCTGGTTACATTTGATTTTAAGAAGGTAAGAGGGATCCACTGGACATTTGTCTACTGAAGAGTTATCCCATAGAGATGAACTAGAGTTTTTTAGTGCCCAGTAGGACACTTCCTTCCCTCCTTCCTTCATCCTTCCTCTTTCCTCTTTCCCTCTCTTCCTCCCACCCTCCCTTCCTCTCTCCCTCTTTTTCTCCCACCCTGTCTCCTTGCCCTCCTTCCTCTCTCCCTCCCTTTCTTCCTCCCTCTCTCCCTCTCTTTCTCCCACCCTGTCTCCCTCCCCATCCTCCCTCTTCCCCTCTCCTTCCTCCCTTCCTTCCCTCCCTTTCTTTCTCCTAACCTCTCTCCCTTTCCTTCTTCCTTCCCTTCCTTCCTCCTCTCTTTGTCTCCTTCCTTCCCCTCTTTCTTCCTTCTCTTCCTCCCACTCTCCTTCCCCTCTCCCTCCTCTCCTTCCTCCCTCTCTCTCTCCTCCCGTCCCTTCCATATTTCCTCCTTTTCTCCCTGCTTCCCTCCCTCCCCTCTCTGCCTTCCAGGAGCTTTTACATTCTAACAGAAAACTAAAAGGAGAATGCCAAAGGAGTCCTATGATACTAGTATTTCACTAGGAAGCAGCCCCACTCCTATTATTTCTTGCCATTTATGTAATTACACACAATTCAATTTGATTGAACAAATATGTATTAATTCTGTTTTGTTCAGGCACAGACTAAGCATTGGAGCTATCAGGATAAAAACAAAATAATGCTTGTCCTGCTTGTTTTCTGTTGGGGAAAAAAGCAGAGGAAGTTAGATGCGTGTACATGTAAGGAAGTATAAAGTAGATTTAGAATAATATAATTTCAAGGAGAGGGTGCTAATAATTGGGATGACCAATTAAAGCCTTGGGTAGGCAGGTCACAGTGATACCTGAAAGTGGACTTTGACAAATATTGTAAATGATGGCAAAATATTTTACCTTAGGAAATGAAGTTTTCTTTTTCTCCTTATCTCCTTAGAAAGAGAAAAAAAATGAAATTGAAGAGGAAGTAACAACAATAGGTATTGGAGATTAACCAGAGAAGGTGAAGGAAAATTGCTACTAAGATAATGGATTAAAAGCTTGCACTTGTAACTGGTCTTTTCTTCACTGACCCTGAAGCTGAGTAGTTGAAAGACATCTTTCTTCTTCCTCTTTATCCAGATGGACATTTGAACCTCTTTCTTTTATGTCTGTTTCACTGTTGCAGTCATATTTTTGCTAAGCTTGACTCTTTCAGATTAAAAAAAATCATTCTCCTTTGTCTTTATTTAAATATGGTTTTAACTCCTGAATGTATAAAAGGCAGTTCTGAGGAGATTTGATATTTCCCGGTATATAAGCTAGGAGCCAATTGATGGTCAAAGAAACTACCTAGAGAAAGAAACATGAGAGGATATTTATTTAGCTTTTACTCTTAGTAAGAACTGGATAAATTTCATGCTTCCTGTACCACTAAAGGATTCTTAAACTTTCATAATTAATGTTACTGCCAATGGCCAGTGAAAGAACATTCTGGAAACTCTGGTTACAACTTTTCTTTGACTCTCACCCAAGGAGAAGGTCAGGAAGGGATTAGAGTGTTATGGGGCCAGAACTTGGAACAAGGTACTAAGTGGAATCGAGGAGACAATGGTTAAATCTAGTTTAGCATTGATTTAATCCTACAACAAATAAAGGTTTCCTAGTGATATAATGATTGGAATATACTCAGTGTGGAGCAAGAAGCTCTCAGGGCCAGAAAAGACAAGTGTACTAGAAGTTCTCGGAGGCTGAGACAGATTCATTCCATCGTCCACCTTTGTGGTGGCTGGAGGCTAAAGTACAAACATTTGGATTCGGGGAGATTCAGAGGGCAGAGAAGACAGGGGAGAACTCAAGCTCTCAGAACCAAGGAGAGAAATAGACCTTTAAGAAAGCTAATTGGGCCCCAGGAAAGGAGACAAAACTTTGGAAGAGATAATAAAGGATTTGGACTTTAACCCCTGGCTACTCCTGTGGTGATTACTGAACTGAAACAAAGGCTGCCTCCAGAGACCCCAAGAAACCGAACCAAAGAGAACATTACACCAGAGGAGCTAGCCCTATAGGCAGAGAGAAAGAAGTGTCCTGAGAGGATTTCATCCCTATTCTCTTCCCAGTTTGTAGGAAGTGGACATCTTGAGCTCCATAGTGATACATCTTGGTTACAAAAGAAAAAAAGGGGGGTCATTATAGTGGTTTTAAAAGAAATGTATAGAAGAAAACGAGAAAGAAATTCAGAAACACATAAACAGAAATGTGAAAATAACATGTTGGGTACATATAAAATGTAAGATGTAGGTAATAGAAATTCATGGGTTCATGAACAATCCTTTTTTCTGTTCTCTATAGATGAAAGTGACAATGTTCATGTTTGATGATGTTTTCCAGTTCAGATTAACAATTTTTTTAATAGCAATATTCGAAAGAAAGCAAAAAGTTGGGGCAATTTTACAGCAAGTATTTCTAATAAAGGATTCTTTCTTAAATATAGAGTCAAATTTATAAAAGTACAAGTCATTAGCCAATTGGTAAATGGTCCAAAGATATGAACAAGCAGTTTCTGGACAAATTAAAACTTTCAATAGTCACGTACAATGATTTACTAAAAAAATGCAAATTGAAACAACTCTGAAGTACCACTTCATACTTATCAGTTTGGCTAATATTACAGAAAAGTAAAATGATAAATGTTGGAAGGGATGTGGGAAAATTGAAACACTAAAGCATTTTGAAGTGAGTAGAACAAGGAGAAGATTGTACACAGATTGTACAGCAATATTATAAGACAAACAACTGTGAATGACTTAACTATTCTCAGCAATATAACAATCCAAGACAATCCCAAAAGATGTTGATGAAAAATGTTGTTTACCTCCAGAGAAAGAACTGATGGAGTGTAAATTCAAATTGAAGCATATTTTTTGTCTGCTTCCTTTTTCCTTTCTTCCTTTCTTTTTTCCTTTCTTCTCTCCAGTCTTTTTCTTTCTTCCTTCCTCCCTCTATCCCTTCCTTCTTTTCTTTCTGTAATATAATAGGGAAAAATAATACATTATAATAAAATAAGGGGTACAGAAAGTACATTGTAATGGCTGGGTAGAGGTGATAGGGACATGGAAGGGATGGGATTATTGTAGGGAAGAGGAACTAGTAAAAGTGTTGGAATCTTTACAAACTGTTAAGTCATTAGAGTTGATAGAGACAATAGTTATCTAAATTTAGCATGGTTCAGTATCACTGATCTGATCTTACAAAATGTTTTGGGCCAGAACCTGACTAGGTACTAAGTAGAATTAATTGATACAATGCTTGTGTTCACACCTTTACTCATTGGAATTCACAAGTATGGGAGATTCACAAAGTTAACTGTGTAACTTTGTGAATTCACACCTCCCTTGAAGCTCTTAGGGCCAGAGAGCACTATGGGAGAAAGCACATAATCCCTCTCTCTCGAAGGAGCACAAATAGAGCTTCAATGGACCAGTCAAGGAAGTTTTCAAAGTGAAGAAGCTACAAGTTGGGAGTGAAGCTGAATTTAGATTGAGAAGGGAGCATCAAGTGAGTTCAGCCAGAAGCCCTTTCTGAGTGAGGAGTTTTATTTCAGAACATTGTCTGGGGTGGGAGAGGAGCACTCTGAGAGATTGAGAGCCAGAAGCCCTCTCTCCGAGGCAAGAGAGAGCCATTCCATTTTCCACTTGGCTGGCTGGAGGACTGAAGGACAAACCTTTGGATTTGGAGACATTCAGAGGGAGCTCTTGGAACCAAGCAGAGACATAGGCCTCAACTAACTGGGCTATTTTGGAAGGAGAAAATAAACGTTTGCATTTTTACCAGTTGGCTGCGTTTTGAGATGATTATTACTTTCAACTGCAACTAAGGCTGCTTCTAGGAAAACCTCCCCGAGAAACCTGCTCTCACCCAGAGAGAACCATCTATATATTATATTTTAAAGAAAAAGAATACCACAGTAAAGAGTAGAGTCCCCAGGGGAATCTTATTCAGTGATACTTGGAGAAAACAAATAGGTTCTTCTCCTTTAAAAAAAATTTCTTTTAGATATAGATCTGATAGTAGTATTGCTGGGTCAAAGGGTATGCATAATTTTGTAACCTTTTGGGCATAATTCCATTTCCCTTCTCTCTCTCTCTTCTTTCTCTCTCCTCCTCTTCTCTCTCTTTTCTCCTATTCTTTTACTCTCTCTTTACTCTCCCATATATATGTACATATAAATCTATTTGGCAAATACATATTTTTTTTTCCTATCCATCTCCCCATCTGTCTGTGAATCATTTGTATATCTCTGTCATTAACTCCATTGCAGAGACCAGCTGCTCTACCAATCCTTTCTAGGTCTCCAGGTCCACACCTGCCTAGAGCATAGGATTTGGAAGTCAGGAGGATCTGAGTTGTAATCTTCAGATACTCGCTGGCTGCATGGTCTTTGGCAAGTCATTTAAACTCTGTTTCCTTATCTATAAAATGGGCTAATAATGGCACCTATTTCTCAAGGATGGTGAGAGGATCAAATGAGTTAACATATGTAAAGTACTTTGTCAACCTTAAGTACTATATAAATACTAGCTCTTAGTAGTAGTTGTATGTAGAATGCTCAATTTGGAATCTCATTCTGGAACTAAATTCAAATATGGTTTGAGGCATTCGCTAGTTTGTGTGTGAGACCCTAAGCAGGTCACTTAATCTGTCTGCCTCAGTTTCTTTATCTGTAAAGTAGAGATAACAATAGAAGTTTATTCACTGGGTTGCTAAGAATATCAAACAAAATATTTGCAAAGTGTTTTGTAAACCTTGAAACAGTATAGAAATACCATCATCATCAAGTGTGATGCTATGCTGGTTATTAGAATTGGCAGTGTGGTGGAGTCTGTGTAAGGAGCACTGACTTTATACACCATAAATTCAAATTTTCCTTCTGCTATTCCCTGATCTCTGGCACTGGAGCCCCTCACACTGATGAAATTACAGTCATCTTGCTTCTCAGGTTGCTTCTTGTCTGCTGACCTCAGTTTCCCCACCTGCAAATTGAAGGAGTTCCTCCAAATTCTTAACTCTTGTGACCTGGTTGTTTCTTCATTCCCCTTTCTATGAGTTTCCCTTCAAGAATGCTCTCTCCACTGCAAGTATCAAAGAATGACACAGTTCATTCACTTGATCAACAACATTTGTTAAATTCCCCCTTTTGTGCCAAGCACTGTGCTTGTTCTTTATTTGTTCTCAAATCAGGAAAGAGGAGATTTGTTGAGTTCAGAACCCTTCCATGCCCTTCTCAGCACTGAGGGAGAGAATAGAAATGTAGCAGACATCATCATCCCTCCCTCCGTATGGTTCCAGTTGAAGAATTAGAAATACCCATGTGCCTTTATCTGTCCCTGGATTCTCACATTTGGAGCTTGGGTGGGGGCAGAGATTTGGGAAAAGATTACGATACCTACTCACTCAAAGGGAGCCCAGAGTCATCTTGTCACTCTCCTTCCTGTTACAAAAACCTTCCAGTTCCACCAAGGGGAGAATGGCTCCCAGACTATGGTGGAGACGAGATTCTAACTCAGACACGGGTCTGAAAGCAAAGATGTTTGGTCTTTGGACTCATCTGGAGCAGATCCCAGGAAGATGAGCTGCTCTCATGCCCGTCCTGCCCTTTCCTGTCACCAAAGGGGAACCTGCCCAGCCCTCTCCTGTTGCTTTCTGTGACCAGAGAATCTGACAAAACAGTGTCTCTATTAGTTACTTTTGCTCTTGTCTTTGCCCTGAGCTACTTCTTCAGGCCCAAATCAAACCTCATTCTTGCTGCAAATTCTCATAGAAATGAAAGACTTTAGGTGGGAGAGACCTCAGAGACCAACCAATCCAAGGCCTTCCTTATATACATGAGAAAACTGAGGTTCAGAGAAGGGAGAGGATGGTGCTTTCCAAGCACTGACTACTACAATGAGAAAAACCTCTGCTTGCCTGGATTAACCAGAGCTTCTGACTCTCCTTTCTTGCCTTTCTGTTTCTTCCTTGAGTCTTCCCAGGTCTGTGATGGGCAAATCATAAGAGATGAACATTTCTAGTTTATACATGAGGTCAAGAGCTCCTGGGGCTCAGAGTCAGATCTTCTAGAGATTTCACTGCTTATTGAAGATGACCAGGGACCATGTCATCCTAAACCTATAAAATAGAGTAATGTCTAATGGCCACAAGATGCATCCCTTCCACAAATATGAGCCTGAAGTGAAAGTAAAAGCTCTAGTTAGCAGTCCTACAAAATCCTCCCCTTTTGTACCGATTAGAAGGAAGCTTATCCTTATCCTTATGCTTTCATAATAATAGCCAGCATTTATATGGCACTTTAAAGTTTGCAGAGTGCTTTACAAATATCACCTGTTAGGAGGTGCTATTGTTTTTATTTTTATTTTTTATTGGTGGGTGTTATTATCCCCGTTTTACAGGTAAGGAAGCTGAAGTTAAAATCTTACCCAGATAAATTGTGGTATATGAATGTTATAGAATATTATTGTTCTGTAAGAAATGACCAGCAGGATGAATACAGAGAGGCTTGGAGAGACTTACATGAACTGATGCTAAGTGAAATGAGCAGAACCAGGAGATCATTATTTACCTCAACAACGATACTGTAGGAGGATGTATTCTGATGGAAGTGGATTTCTTTGACAAAGAAATCTAACTCAGTTTCAATTGATCAATGATGGACAGAAGCAGCTACACCCAAAGAAAGAACACTGGGAAATGAATGTAAACTATTTGCATTTTTGTTTTTCTTCCCGGATTATTTTTACCTTCTGAATTCAATTCTCCCTGTGCAACAAGAGAACTGTTCGGTTCTGCAAACATATATTGTATCTAGGATATACTCCAACATATCTAATATATATAGGACTGCTTGCCATCTAGGGGAGGGGATGGAGGGAGGAAGGGGAAAAATCGAAACAGAAAAAGTTATTATAAAAAAAAATCTTACCCGGAGTCAAACAGCTAGAAAGTGTGTGAGGCTGGATTTAAATCCCAGTCCTGCTCACTCCAGCTCTCTCACCACTGTTACCCCTAGCTGCCTATGTTTTAAGCTTTTCTTTTACAATAGATGAAACAGTGATCCTCTACCTGATAACTATTGTTTATGGTGAGTACTTTTTCTAGAAGGGACCCTGTTAGCCTGCTTTATGGGAATAGCCTTAACTAGACTTGATTGTAGATTGTAGAAACTGTTCCTGGCATTCTACTCTGGCCTGAGACCAAAATGAGCCAGAGTGGTGACGTACCATTCCCGCTACCTCTTCTCAGGATGAAGATGGGTTCCCTGTTAATCCAGAGCCGCTCTTCCTAAAGCTATGGTTTATGCTAGACTATATCCAGCTTTTTTTTTCTTCTCTCCTATAACAAAGCCTAAAAGGCATCTCCCCATTGCTAAGAATTGATTGTAGAAAAGAAATTCCCACAATAAACTGGGAAAACATTTTTACATCCAAAGGATCTGATAAAAATCTCATTTCTAAAATATATAGAGACTTGACTCAGATTTATAACAGTTCAAGTTATTCTCTAATTGATAAATAATCAAAAGATATGAACAGACAATTTTCAGATGAAGAAATTGAAATTATTTGTAGCCACATGAAAGAGTGTTCCAAATCACTATTGATCAGAGAAATGCAAATTAAGGCAACTCTGAGATACCACTACACACCTGTCAGATTGGCTAAAATGCAGAATGTTAGAGGAGATGTGGGAAAACTGGGACATTGATCCATTGTTGTTGGTGGAGTTATGAACGGATCTAACCATTCTGGAGAGCAATTTGGAACTATGCTCAAAAAGTTATCAAACTGTGCCTACCCTTTGATCCAGCAGTTTTACTACGGGGCTTATATCCCAAAGAGATCTTAAAGAAGGGAAAGGGCCCCACACGTGCAAAAATGTTTGTGGCAGCTCTTTTTGTAGTGGCAAGAAACTGAAAATTGAGTGCCCATCAGTTGGAGTATGGCTGAATAAATTGTGGTATATGAATATTATGGAATATTATTGTTCAGTAAGAAATGACCAGCAGGATGATTTCAGAGAGATCTGGAGGGACTTACATGAACTGATGCTGAGTGAAATGAGCAGAACCAGGAGATCATTATACCCGGCAACAACAAGACTATACGGCAATCAATTCTGATGGACGTGGACATCTTCAGCAGTGAGATGATTCAAACCAGTTCCAACTGTTCAGTGATGAAGAGAGCCATCTACACCCAGAGAAAGGACTGTCTATACAAACTGAGTGTTGGAACACAACATAGCATTCTCATTCTCTCTGTTATTTGCTTGCATTTTGCTTTCTTATTCAGTTTTTCTTTTTCTTCCTTCTTGTTCTGATTTTTCTTGTGCAGCAAGATAACTATAAATATGTATACATATATTGGATTTAACATGTATTGGACTACCTGCCAGCTAAGGGAGAGGGTAGAGGGAAGGAGGGGAAAAATTGAAACAGAAAGTTTTGCAAGGGCCAATGTTGGAAAAATTACCCATGGATATGTTTTGTAAATAAAAAGCTTTAATAATAAAGAAAAATTCCCCTAGTTAATTTTTTCCATTTTTTGGAAAGATAACATTATTATCAAAACCAACCATGAAATTGTGACTGCTCTTCAAGTGACAGCTCCAACAGATAGATAGATGTCTAGCTAATTGAAGCCACAGATTTAGAGCAAGAAAGGATCTTAGAGCCATGGAGACCATTACAGATATTTTTACAGATAAAGAAACTAAGGCACCAACAGGTTAAATGACTTTCCCAGTCTCACAAATCCCCCTCATTAGATGATGTTTCTATCAGGCTTATGATCAATTTCCCAAGCTACTTTTTCATTTCTTCCATCTGATCTGTAGTATACTCTCTCATGATAAAATTATTTGAGTTTCTCTCTCCATTTATCTTCACCCCAAAGCTCTATACTTGGTTCTCAAACTTTTTGGTTCAGGATTCCGTTATTTTCCTAAAAATTATTGAGTATCCTAAAGAGCTTTTGTTTATGCGGATTGTATCTATTAATACAAATCATATAATTCCATATTATAAATTAAAATGATACATTTAAAAATATTCTATTAACTCAATAAAGTAATAAACCTATTACATGTTAACATATTAATGTTAATAAATGGATTAGTATTTAATTATTTATTTGGGTTAATTAATAAATAATATAAGTAATCTTTTTATGAAAAATAACCATTTTTTCCAAAATAAGAAAAAATTTATGAGAAGAGTAGCATTGTCCTTACATATTTTTCCAAATCTCTTTACTGTATGGTTTAATAGAAGACGTTGGAAGATTCTCCTATCTGGTTCTGTATTCAATATGTTGTAATGTTATTTTTGGTTGAAGTACATAAAGTCAATCTGGTTTCATACAAAAGAGTAGTTAGAAAATAGAGGATTATTTTAATAGGAAAATAATTTCTTAATAGTATAAGAAAACAGTTTTTACTTTGAGGACCTCTTGAAAGTATCTAGGGGACCCATAGGGTTCTGTGGACTGAATTTTGAGAGCTACCGCTCTACATCATGTTTCCCTTCTTACATGTGAGATAGTGGAAATAAAAAATGAATTTAACATGATAAGACCTCGGATGTAGGACCCCATGACCCCGGGTAACCAAGTTATTTTGATGCTCTGAGCCTCAGTTTTTCATTTGTAAGTTTAGGTTAGATTAGATGACTTTGAGAGTTCCCTCTAGCTCTAAATTGATGATCCTATGATCAATCATTCTATGGTCTTACCTTCTTAATAAGCAATGGGATTCCAAGATCCCTGTCTTTTGCCTGTCCTATTTTTTTGAATAACATATAACAATGAACATTTATATAGCATTTTGAGGTTTGCAAAATGCTTTACACATGCTGACTAATTTAATCCTTATAATAACCCTAGAAGGCTGGTCTTGCTATTATCCCAGCATGACAGATAAGGAAACAAGTACAGAGCCAGGAAGTATCTGGGGCCAGCTTTGAACTTCTGACTCCGCTTTCCCAATCCAGAGCCATGGACCAATCATCCATCTCATCACCCTTCAAGTCTTGGGACAGCCATGAAGTTTCATACTTCTTTATATTAGGACCTCCAGTTAATTTTGCTGCCTAAACTTGGTTTATTTATGTTTAGACATTTGAGAACATTTTTGTTTTGTTGTTTGTTTTTCCGGATTTTGTCTTCTGGGAATTTCTGAGTTTCTCCACTGCTCATCTCTCCTAGCTGATGTAGTTTCGTGGAGATACAGAGGCAATTTTCTCCCTCTTGTCCCAAATTTCTCTTTTGTCATTCAAGCATGTGCGATACCTTCATGAAGCCACTAGGTGGAAGCATAAAGCAGCTATGTTGCTCTGTCTGGGGACAGTGAGTGAGCTGGCTGGAAATAGGGCAGAGAGATAGGTGTTTTATGTGCTGCAGCCTTCCCCCATTACTTTGCATCTGCTTTGCATAAAGTTTTTTTTTTTTTAATTGTCTCCATTTATTTATTTATTTATTTAAATTTATGATAGCTTTTTATTTTCAAAATACATGCAAAGATAGTTTTCAACATTTACCCTTGGATTCCAAATTTTTCTCCCTCCTCCCTTTCCCTTCCCCTAAAAAGCAAATAATCCAATATAGTTTTAACATGTGCAATTCTTCTAAACATATTTCCACATTTCTCATGCTTTTGCATAAGCTTTTGACTTTTATAAATTTGTCTGTTCTCTATTTCTTTTTTTTTTTTTTTTGTCTGTTCTCTATTTCACTGGAATATAAGATGCTTGAGGTTAGGTACTGGTTCTCTTCAGTACCTAGCACATAGAAGGGATGTGATAAATACTTGTTTGATTAACTGATTGCTTAACCCAAGGTCAGTGCATTTGTAAAAGATTCCACCCACCAATAAACTAACTTTAACCTCTCTGAACCAGTCCATAGGGTGGGATTGAAGAATTCTATGTGGTTTTATTTTCTATAATCAGACCAAGACTGGGACCCAAAGATGATGGTGGAGTGGAAGTACATCTGTCCTTCTATCTTTTCTTTCTTTTTTTCTTTTTTCCTGAGGCAATTGGGGTTAAGTGACTTGCCCAGGGTCACACAGTCAGGAAGTGTTAAGTGTCTGAAGTAGAATTTGAACTCAGGTCCTCCTGACTTCAGGGCTGGGGCTCTATCCACTGCGCCCCTAGTTGCCTCCTTCTAGCTTTTTCATATTGGTATTCCACTGGTGCTTTACAAGCTATTGATAATCCCTGTAGTTGTGATGGAAGCGTTATTCCACTGGTTTATATGCTATTGATAATCACTCTAGTTAGGATGGAGGTGATATTCCACTGGTGGTTTGTATGCTATTGGTAATTACTATAGCCAGATATGGCTGGGCTTTGTTCCTTGAGATCCAGAAGCAGAATAATGCATCCTCCCTTCACTGTAAGCCCAACTCTATCTTTCCCCATTGATTGCAACCAATAAGTGTTCTTAAGAGAGCGGTGGAGTAGAGAGAGAGAGGTTTGGAGTGAGAGATCTTGGATCGAAGTCTTTCTCTTACACTTCCTAGCACTGTGGTAATGGCCTAGTTATTCCATCTCTGAGCCTCAGTTTCCTCATCTGTAAAATGGGGGATGATCAGCCAGGTGGCACCATAATGAATAAAGCATTAAGCCTGGAGTCAGGAAGACTCCTCTTCCTGAGGTCAAATCTGGCCTCAGAATCTTACGAGTCATGTGACCCTGGGTAAGTCACTTCACCCTGTTTGCCTCAGTTTCCTCATCTGTAAAATGAGCTAGAGAAGGAAATGGCAAAAATACTCCCAGTATCTTTACCAAGAAAACCCCAAATGGCGTCATAAAGAGTTGGACACAAGTGAAACAATCGAACAATAAAATGGGGGATGACAATGCCTCAAGTACCTACCACATAGAGTTGGCTCAAATGAAAAATATTTGTAAATGCTTTGCAAACCTTAAAGCTCAAGAAACATCTGCTGGTAATATTACTCTTCCAGAACATCTTTCCAAGGTTCCTTTCTCCTCAATTAACATAAGCACTTCCCCTCCTCCCATGACCAGACACTCCTCCCATTGGGCCTGGCCTTGTTTCTCTATTTAGTCTCAGACCTTTGCATCACACCCTTTAATTATCTCAACAAGCTCTTCAGCCATAGGGGTCAGGGGCTGGGGACAGTTCTAGATGTATGGAAGATTTAGTCCTTTCTTAATCTGAATTTCTCACTTCTTTTTAGCCCATGATATTTCTTCACTGGATTAGAATCTTTCTTTTATTTAGTTCTTCCATCTCTTCGTTGGGTTTTCTTTGTGAAGATTTTTCTTCTCATCTCTTTTTTTGTGGCTGAATGTTTATTTGATTTGGAATGTGTCAACAGCAAATTGGGCTTACAGAGAACCAACCTTTAGGATTCTTCTATCCTACCAGAAGTCTTTCTTTCTTTCTTCTGCCAGTCTGCCTTTTGTCTGACTCTGACCTCTTAATACCCTATTACAATGGCATTGTTACATCATACTAAATATGTGTGAACTTGTAGAACCATGACATCACCATGCTAAGTACTAAGTATATGTAAACTAGATAATCATTGTCTCATCAGTTCCACTGGGTTAACATCTTGTTTCAAGTATGCTTCTCCAAAGTTCCTCCCTCTACACTTTCTCGCGTCTTTCCTTTCTCTCTTTCTTTCCTTCTTTTTTTTCTTTCTTTCTTGTTCTCTTTCTTCTTTTCAAAATTTTTTGACTGCCTCACAGCTGTCAGGGTTAAGTGACTTACCCACACTCACAGCTAGTAGGAGGTAACTCCTACTGATTCCAGGATTGGTGCTCACTTTATTTGAGATAGGGATACTTAGGTGTTCTATCACACTTTCCAGATCCTCAGGCTCATGACAAGAGGACAAGATGAAAGCCAGGGGTCTAGGTCCAGAATGGTTCTAGCCAGGACCTTTGGGCCCTAGGCTTGGAATGGCTCTAGCCAGGACCTGGGATAGTTCTAGTCTCCTTCTGTCCTAGTTTCCTCACTAGATACAGGAGATAACTATATCTTTCGTAGCTATCTTGTAGGGTAATTAGGAAACTTTAAAAAATAACATCTCCAACATAAGGTGGTATTGCCTTGCCCAGTTTAGGTGTGGGAAAGACACAAACCACTAAATGAAAGACTTCTAAGGGTGTCACTGGACTGTATCCCTCTCTTCTTCTATCCACAGACACAATCACTGGGTAATATTTAGACTCTCCATGGCTTCATGCCATGACTGTGCACACAGAAGGGCTGAAAGATGGGGATTGGACCAAACAAGTTGATATGGATGGCCCAAATACTGCTTACCAACAACTTTCTCCTTTCATCCTATGTTCTCCCAAACTTTCTTTAAGAGGCCTATTCCTCTCTCTTAGCTTAAAGAGACCTCCCTTTCCCTTACAGCCACCTGTGAATGTCACCTTCTTCAAACAAATGAGCCAAATCCTCCACTAAGATTGGATACCATTGTTGAGGTCTAGATTTGCGGTACCTAAGTGAAATTAGGTTTAGTTAAGGTCTAATGGTAGGTTTGGGATACAGGGAGTCAAGCAAAGCTCCCCTGCAACCCCCTTGGATTTGGCGCAAGGATACGGTGGTAAATGGGGGTCTAGTAGTGGCGCGAGTTCCCAATAAAAGCATTTATTGGCCCGAGAGCTAGATTGATAAAAGAGGTTTATTATTGGGTAAGCAAGGTTAAAATATAGGCAAATGTAGAGATAAGGAGGGCACCAACAGAGGGTCCAGTGAACAGAGGGTCCTCACATGTCTAGCATGTTTGGAATTTCTGCAAAGAGGGGTTCCCAGCGTGGCCTTTTTATAATAGAGACTTAGCTCAAAGGCTTTTGGGTATAGCCCCAAAATTGGCTCAGATCCGGGTGGGGCTGAGACAGGTCCGGATCTTCTATTGGAATTCAAAGGGACCAGGATTTGTGAGTCAAAGGGTAATTACATTCACTAGGAGGGGATGGGAATCTAGAAACTAATCTTTCCCAAATCACCATCAGCTGGTATTTTGGGGATATTGAGAGTTCACCCAGTTTCCATCTTCCTGGGCAGGATGGTCACATATTGTCCAGCACTAGCAGCTTCAGGAGCTGCTCCTACTTGGAAGGAGCTGGACTCAAAGCCTCAGGGGACCTGGCTCCTTCTGGATCCTGCAAGTAAAGTTCTGTGGTAAAAGTTAAAGGTCAGGTCTCTTTGCCCCTTTAATATTTTTCTGGTCACCCTCAGAATCCTATTTTGTAGCTACCTAGATAAAATTTCAGGCTTGGGAAGTTGTTATGAGTCAGAACTTGAAACAAGGTGTTAACTCACTGGAATTGATAAAAAACAATGCTTAAGTTTATACCTTTGAGAGTTTACCCATTAGCTCACACATTAGAGTTCACAAGTCCGGGAGATTCACAAAGTTACACCTCCCACAATCCCACTCTCAGAGGAGGAGCCAACCTTTGAGTTTACACCTCTAAAAGGGTATAAAAGGAGCTGAGTCAGTGGAGGAGTCAGTTGAGGAGACTGAGAAGCTAAAGACTGCAGTTGGGCAGAACTGGGGACTCGGAAGAGGAGAGGCTGAAGCTGGCAGAGGCAGAGG
The DNA here is from genome assembly GCF_016432865.1 of Antechinus flavipes. Classification (NCBI taxonomy): domain Eukaryota; kingdom Metazoa; phylum Chordata; class Mammalia; order Dasyuromorphia; family Dasyuridae; genus Antechinus; species Antechinus flavipes. Next base: position 680,885,530 of record NC_067398.1, on the reverse strand, counting down.
CAAAGGACTAGCAACAAGAGCTGTCGGAACCAAGGAAAGCTTCCTGGGCTATTTTGGAAGAGACAATAAAGGATTGTACTTTAATCCCTGGCTGCATTTGAAGTGACTATTACTCTGAACTGAAACTAAGGCTGCCTCCAGAAGCCCCCCAAGAAATCTGCTCCGAGAACCATCATATTTTAGAAAAGAAGAGAACACTACAGGAAGGTGGCCATCAATATTTTCAGGACTATCCTTCCAGGAGGGATCTTCACTTTGGCATTCAAATCTGTACCATCCCCATGAAGCCAGTCTCCTTCAGCACAAGGCTGAACAGGTCCATATTCTAGCAAGGAGCACCATGGTCACAGGCACATCAGAATCAGCAGGAAGGATACAGCTCCCTAAGAGAGTCAGAAAGAGATATCTTAGAGTTGGCTTAGTTGCATGAGAAGACACAAATATAGAAGTGCTGCTGCAGTTCCCAATGGTCCATTCTTAGAAATTGGAGATTTGAGGACGTTGCCTAGAGAGAAAAGAAGATGTGAGAAAATATAATGAGAAGAACATGAGTTTTGAAATCAAATTGAGAACCACAAACCAGAATAAAGCTGACTATATAGCTGAGCAACAAAAATTTTTTAAAAAGTGTCTCCATTAAGGAAATCGAACATGTTCTAGAGGCTATAATGTCTTATATTATACTTAAAGTTATGGTCATGATAAGAAAAGAAAAAGAGAGGGGAAAAAGCCTCGATGACTTGAGATTATACTATGAACTGAACTCCCAAACTCCCAAACCATACAACCCTAGGGGTTCCTTATTACCTCCAGAACCAAATATAAGTCCCACTGTTTGGCATTTAAAACTTTTCACACTGGTCCTTTCAGTCTTCTTCTTTATTCTCCATATTGTCCATGATCAGCTACAATGGTCTATGTGCTAGTCTGCATACTACACTCTCTCTCCTAACCTGATCTTTTTCAGTTGTTATCCTTGACCTCAGCCTTCAACACTGTTGACCACCCTCTTCTCCTCCATGCTTTCTCCTTCTGTCTGTTTGACTACTCTTCAAGAACTAATGAAGCAACGATGACTACTCTTCAGTTTCCTTTGCCCACTAAAGGTGTCCATTCCTTGGGGTTTCATTGGGATTTCATCCCTTCTTCCACTAATTTTTTTTTAATTGGTGATTTCACCAAACAACACTCCCCATGATTTCAAATCTCATTTCTGTGCAAATAATTCTCAGATCTACCCATCTAGCCCTAACCTTTTCCCCAATATATAAGCTTGAATCTCCAGCTGCCTGTTAAGACATCTCAAAGGTCCACATTCCCAAACCCAACTCATTATCTTTTTCCCAAGCCCTCCCCTCTTCCTATATTTCTTGTTACTGTTCTGGTCGCCTCACAACCTAGATGTCATTCTTGACTCCGCTCTTCCATCCAAACAAACCTCATCCAATTTGTTGCCATATCCTATTGATTTTACCTTTGTAAAATCTATATGTTCACTTCTCTCCTTTAACACTGCTACTACATCTGGGTTACTGAAATAACCTACTGATGGGTCTCCCTGCCATGAGTATATCCCCTCTACAATCCATCATTTCCTCTCCTTAGTATCAGTCAATTAGTCAATAAAGGTTGAATCATTGCCTACTATGTGTTAAGCACATTTATGACTATACTTAACATAACATTCTGCTCCTACATTAAAGTAAGCACAAGAAGAAGCCATCACCAGTACTGGGGGATTTACCTGGGGTTGAGAGATAAAAAGGACTCCTGGAAAAAAAGTGGCAGGTATCTATTTTTATTCAACTTTTTATTTCTCATAGCTCCAACCCCTGAGCCTGTGCTATAAGTGCTTTGCACATTGTAGGTGCTTATAAATAATAATTGAACCAATGGCTATATAGGCACGAACCAGGTGTAATGCAGTTCCTTTTAGGAGTTTATAATCTAGTGAAGGAGACAATAAGCAAACAAGTACGTACAAATTACATACAGGAAAAAATAAAAGAGGAAGGCACTAGAATTAAGAGGCACTGGGAAAGACTTTCTGAACAAGAAGGGATTTAAAGGAGATCAGTAGTTGGAACAAAGAAGGAAGAGCATTCCAGACATGGGAGATAGCCAGAGAAAATGCCTGGCCCTGAGAGATGGAGTATCTTCTTCATGGAACAGTCTGTGTCACTTGATTTAAGAGTGTGTATAGAGGGGTAAGGTGGAAGAAGACCAATAAGGATTCTCAGCAACGTAATAATCCAAGATAGCTCTGAAGGACTTACGATGAAAAATGCTATCCATCCCCAGAGAAAGAACCGATAATGTCTGAATACAGATTGGAGCATACTTATTTAAATTTTATTTTCTTTTTTTTGTCTATATTGCCTTTTATATTACTATTATGGAAATGTTTTGCATGACTTTACACGTATACCCTATATGGAACTGCTTGCCTTCTCAATGAGGGGGACTGAAGATGGAGGAAGAAAGAGAATTTTGAGCTCCACATTTTAAAAACAAATGTTAAAATTTTTTTTACATGTAATTAGAGAAAAATAAAATTCTTTTTAAAAAAGCAGCAAGGAAGGGTATAAAGGGTTTTGAATGGCACACAGAGCATTTCATATTTGATCCTGGAAGCAATGGGGAGCCCCTGGAGTTTATTGAATGTAGGGAGCATTGTGGGAGCAGGTAATGGGACCTGTGCTTTAGGAAAATCACTTTGGGCTGAATAAAGGAGGGCTTGGAATGGGAAGAGCCGTGAGACAGGCAGACCCGCCAGCAGGCAATTGCAGTAATCTAGATGGGAGATAATAGCCGTTTCAGAGGAAAGCAGGGGGTGTTCCAGGGATGTTGCAGAGGTGAAAACAGACCTCGGCAACAGCGTGGATAGGGAAAGGGAGATAGCGAGGAGTCTGGGATGAGTCACAGGTTGTGAGGGGCTAGAAGGATGTTGTTGCTCTCAACAGTGACAGGGAAGCTCATGGGGAGATAGAGGAAAAGATGAATTCTGTTTTGGACATGTTGGGTTAGTCTACTGGACATCCCGTTCTGAAAGTAGGCTGGAGACGCAAGATTGGGGTCAGCAGAGAGGTCGAGGCAAAAGGGTAGATTTGGGAATCATCACAGAAGAGACGGTAATTGGATCCAGGGGAGCAGCACAGAAGGACCCAGGACAGATCCGAGGGTCCCGATTCAAACGGATGACGTCACACAGTCCTTTCTCCATGAACTCCCTACCATCTCCAGCATCAAACAGAAATGGCTTTTAAAGCCCTTCCTAACCTGCTCCCTCTCCATTCGTTAGGGCGGGAACTCTTTTTGGGGGGAGGAGAGAGCTTTTCTTAGTAACTCCCAGTGTCTAGCGCACAGTAGGTGCTCAATAAATACTTGTTGGTTTTTTTAGCTTTGACTTTTCCCATCCTCTCTGACCTGGCACTTAGAAGGTTCTGAATATGTGTTTATTGCCTGTCTCTGGCCCCGCCCCCCCGCCTACAGTTTAATCTCCTCGGGCCACTCCCTTCTCTTTTAACCCCTCCTCGACACTCTGGCCTCGCCCCCTTCACATAATAACCACGCCCCCTTTCCCATAATCCCAGTGTCTCCGGCCCCGCCCCTTTCTTCTTGGAGCCCACGGCCTCTAGCAGTGCGGCTCCTCAGACAAAGGAATACGACTCCCAGAATTCCCAGTCAATCGCCGCCATTTCCCAAAGAAGCCCTTGACGAAACCCACACAAGCCAAACACGACTGGGTGAAATATATCAGTCATAAGAGGAGATGCAGTGCACTTCCCTCTCCTGATTCTGTCTTGAATTCTTAGTCTGCTTTTATTTCTCCCATGTCTGACTCCCTATGTCCCTTCTACTTGACCTGCGACCAGTTAATTTCAGTTTAGGATGACTGAGCATGCTCGGGAGGCGGGATCTAGGCGGAAGACCAATCAGTGCTTTGAGAACTCGAACAAAACCAATCACAGGGCTCAAAACCAAGAAACCAATCAGCGCCTTATTCGTAACACGGACTCGACTTCGCCAGACGCGTAGCTCTATCTCGGGCAGTGTATTTTATTGATGTCCTTCTTGAACTGTGATGTCCAAAAGCGACGCTTCCGTGAGCTCTGACAAGGTCAGAGTATGGCGAGTACGGTGGGCTACCGTCTTCCTATTTCTGGAAGCTATGTTCCTCAGGACACCCCACTATATTTGTTTTTATGGTCCTCATATTGTTGAGGGATGAGACAAAGAGGAAAAGGGCTCACACATAAAAAGATAGTTCCGTTCATTTTTAAAATACAAATTTCTTTATGAATCATGTTGGGAGAGAAAAATAAGAACAAAAGAAAAAAAAAACTATGAGGGAAAAATAAAAAAGGAAGAGGTAGAATGGGGGAAATATAAAAGAGGCAAGAAAAAGCTTGTATAGTGGAGGAGAATAGGGGAGAGGAGTGAACCTTACTCACCTTGGAATTGGCTCAAAGAGGGAATAACATTCACACTCAATTGGGTGTAGAAATCTATCTTACCCTACAGGAAAATATAAAGGGGAGGGGATAATGGGAAGGGGAGGGACATGCTTCTCCAGTGCCTGGGGACCCCCAAACGCTGTTAGGGTGATCATCCTGAAGGACCCTACTATGTATCCAAGCATTGATTCGATCCTGGTGAGGCTGGAAGGGTCCTGTGGGATTCATTTCTGCATCTACTTGAGGGATAGCATTTAAGTAATAGCCTTTTAAAGTTTACAGAGCACTTTCTATCCTCACATCAGTCTTGGGAAGTAGGTGCCATTGTTATCCAATAATGCAGATGAAGACTCAAGATTGGGGATGTTAAATGAGTTGGTCAGAATTAGTACATAATAATTTGTTAGATTTAAGGCTGGGATCTGAATTCGGGTCTTCCTGAATGTGTCCAGGACCATTATCCTAGTGCTCCACCTTGGGTAGGAGGCTAATGTGTGTGACTCTTAAGTGGGAAACCTCAGGATGTAATGATAAACACATTACAGACAGATGAGGAAAGACTGGGTCCGTGAGAGGGACAGACTGTATGTGACAGGAGATCCTCTGCCTCTGGTGGCCGGGAAAGAAAGTATGAGGAGATGGACTGGGAATGGGGATAGACGGACATGGTTCTGGCCAGTGGGGTAGGGCTCAAGTGGCTTTGCTGGAGATAGACTATGTGTAGACAGACTGTGATTCAGTCCAAGTGGAGACACATCACTAGAGACTAACTGCAGACTGGTTCTTCTCAGTGGTTAGAAGAAAAAAGTGAACATGGATCGATTTACATTCATTCTCTATAATTCTCTCTCTAGATAAAGATGGTATTTTCTATCCAAAGTCTATTTTTTATCCTGTCCCTCCTTAATCAATTCTTCCTTTTACCACCTCCTGCTGTGCTTTCTATTATTTTCTTCTCTCCTTCTTCCTTGTTGATGAATTTCTATATCCAATTTGTATATGTGTACATATCCCTCCCTCTTTGAATTAATTCTGATGAGAGTAAGGTTCAAATATTGCCCACCACAGAAGCAGCTATACCCAAAGAAAGAACACTGGGAGATGAATATAAACTGCTTGCATTTTGTTTTTCTTCCCGGATTATTTATACCTTCTGAATTCAATTCTCCCTGTGCAACAAGAGAACTGTTCGGTTCTGCACACATATATTGTATCCAGGATATACTGTAACCTATTCAACATGTAAAGGACTGCTTGCCATCTGGGGGAGGGGGTGAAGGGAGGGAGGGGAAAAATCGGAACAGAAGTGAGTGCAAGGGATAATGCTGTAAAAAATTACCTGGCATGGGTTCTGTCAATAAAAAGCTATTAAAAAAAACACAAATATCGCCCACCAGACTACTCTTACCTTCCCCTTCCTATTATAAAAGATCTTCTTTGTGCTCCTCTTTTATGTGAAATTATATCTTAGTTTCCAATTCTTTGTTCCCACAAAAAAGAATTACCCTAACTATCTTTTTATGTGTGAGCCCTTTTCCTCTTTATTTGATTTCTTTGATGATACTAAATAGTAATATCATTAAGTCAAAGGGTATGTCCAATTTAATAGCTTTTTTTTTTTACTGATGTTCCAAATTCGTTTCCAAAACAGCCCCATGAACAGTGAATTTTTTCATATCTTTTCCAGCATTTGTCATTTTCCCCTCTTTTCATTTTAACTAAACAAATGAGTGAAAGATGGTACTACAGAGTTGTTTTGATTTGCATTTCTTTAATTATTAATCATTTAGAGCATTTTCTTTAAAATATGGCTATTGATAGCTTGGATTTTTCCTCTGAAAATTACTTGTTCATATCCTTTGATCATTTATCAATTAGCAAATAATTCTTATTCTAAATTTTATTCAGTTACCTATCTATTTTAGAAATGAGATCTTTATCAGAAAACGTTGCAAAAATTTTTTTTCCTTTCAGTTTCCTGCTTTTCTTCTCATTTTAGCTGCATAGGTTTTGTTTGTACAAAAACTTTTAAAGGTTATGTAATCAAAATTATGCATTTTACATCCAATGAGCCTTTCTACCTCTTGTTTGTTTAAAAACTCATTCTCCATCCATAGATCTAACAGATAATTTCTTCCATGTTTCACAATTGATATGAATCTTTAAGTTGCAATCATGTACCCATTTTGAGCTTATCTTGGTATACAGTATAAGATGGTGGTCTATGCTTAATTTGTTTTTTTCATTTTCTAGACTGTTTTCTAGTTTTCCCATCGGTTTTTGAGTTCTTGCTTCCAGTAGCTGGGATTTTTACATTTATTGAACACTAGGTTACTGTGCTCATTTGCTTCTGAATATTGTGTACATAATGTTACACTGATCAACCTCTCTATTTCTTACCTAATACAAAATTGTTTTTTGGAGGAGTCTTTTTGGAGGAGTTTGGGAGAGAGGGGAGCTCACTGTGCTTTTTTCTGCTACTCCCCCACATTGGCTTTGCCTCAGAAGCTAACATTCTAAAGAGAGAAATTTTTACAATTCACAAGAGAAAACTGAAAAGAAAACGGGAGGATGAAGGTATGTAGACATGGTTTTAAAGACCAAAAGAAAATAGGAACAGGGCTATGAGAATGAAGGTGGGAAACCTCAACAAAGAGAAGGTTATAGGAAAAACTTACTAATGTAAAAAGTGGAGGCAGAGCAAGCATTGCAATGGTATATTTCATGGTGAGCAGATTGTGGCAGTTGTAGGCTATTCCAAGATAAAAAGACTCCAGGTATTGAAGGAAGGTCTAGAATGAGCCAGAAATGTTTCTTGAAATCCAGAAGATATTTGAGTGGAAAGGAGCAAAGAGGCTCAGGGGGAGAATAAGGCCTGATTGAATGCCATTTTCCCCATTATCTCAAAGGCAGGAGCCTGGACCATAACATGAAAGCTTAGTGAATTTTTTTATCCTTGAAGACTTACATGAACTGATGCTAAGTGAAATGAGCAGAATCAGGAGATTATTGTATCCAGCAACAACAATCAATTCTGATGAATGTGACTCTTTCCAACAATGAGATGACTGATGCCAGCTCCAATGATCTTGTGACAAAGAGAGCCATCTACATCCAGAGAGAAGACAGTGGAAACTGAGTGTGGATCACACACATCATTCTCACTCTTTTTGTTGTTGTTCGCTTGCATTTTGTTTTCTTACTCATTTATTTTTTTTGATGTGATTTTTTCTTATGCAACAAAAGAATTATATAAATATGTTTATACATATTGGGTTTAACATATATTTTAACATGTTTAACATATATTGGATTGCTTGCCATCTGGGGAGGGGGTGGGGGAAGGAGGAAAAAAACTGAAACACAGGGCTATGCAAAGGTCAGTGTTGTCAAATTATCAGTGCGTATGTTTTGAAAATAAAAAGCTTAAAAAAAGAATTTTTTTTGACACAAGATGGAAGGATCCATTTTAGAGCAGACACGGGTGTTTTATGAATGTATATCATATGCTTACTGGATAATTAAGAAAAGTCTTTTAATTGACTGCTAAGCTTGAACTGGCAAAAGGCTTACCTTCCCCTCCCCATTATAAAAGATCTTCCTTGTGCTGGCAAAAGGCTCCAGTGGAGATACTTGACCTCTATGTCCCCTTGGCATTTATTGAGTTGGGAGGGGAAGGACTGTTAAGGGACTCCACATGGGTCAAGGAATCCTCATGATTTCTCTTCTACTGGGGCCAAGTGGTCCTCCTTACATGGTTCCGCCTTTTCTTTGATTTGTGTTTTCTCCTGATCTTGGGCAAATGAATGTTAGAATTGGAGTGGATCAGGTCATGATCTTGCAAGCTTTGTTGGAGTTGAGTATGTACATCTGTAGCAGAATGTGCCACAGCCACAGTAGTTGAGCTAGCATTTCCTTGAAAAGCAACTTGTTTGACTTACCCCAAGAAGGTATTGAACTGGCAGAGCAGACAGATACCATGTTCTGAAAATAAGAAGCTGGTTCATCCATTGGCTATACCATATTCAGAAATTAACATGGAAAGAGGAATATTTGTAGAAGTTCCTTTAAGTTTGAGTCTGTTCTTCCCAGGGACCAAGGTTGTAGCAGGGTTCTCTCCAGTTGAGGTGAGGGAAATGTTTATAGTTTTATGTTTATACTTTTTAATAATATTTATACTTTTGCCTTTGCTATATTTCCAGGGTAAATATCCCTTTATTAAATCTAGTTGGTGTTAATTGTTTATCATTGATATTGACATAACTTATTTGAATATATTGATATATATGCTGCCTAGTCTGATGAGGGTTAGATAAAATCCATACTAACTTGAAGTTTCAAAACACTATCTCCAAAGAAAAAATTGAAATGCAAGAAGTCTTAACTATCAAGCCTTGGGCTTAGTTAACATTATAAGGAAAATGAATGAAGTACAAGTACAAGCCTAGCCAGACACAAAGAAAATGGTCCAATGACAATTAAAACTAACTTGAGGAAAAGATAATGATAAATGTTGGAGGGGAGGTGGGAAAACTGGGACCCTAATGTATGGTTGGTGGAATTGTGAAATGAGCCCACCATTCTGGAGAGAAATTTAAAACTATGTCCAAAGGGCTATAAAACTGAAAACTGTGCACTATCACTACTGGGTTTGCATCCAAAAAGGATCATGAAAGAGGAAAAAGGACCCACGTTTGCAAAAAAAAAGTGTGTAGCAGCTCTTTTTTGTAGTGTCAAGGAACTGGAAATAGATTGTTATGCTCATAACTTTGGAAATGACTGGATAAATTATGATATATGAATGTAATGGGAATATTATTGTTCTATAAGAACTGATGAGCAGGGTGATTTCAGAAAAATCTGGAAAGACTTATATGAACTGATAGAAGTGAGCAGAATCAAAAGAAAATTGTACATAGTAACAGCCAGATTATGTGATGGTCAACTCTTCTCAGCAATACAGTGATTCAGGATAATTCCAATAGACTTGGGATGGAAAATACCATCCATATCCAGAAAGAACTATGGAGATTGAATGTGGATCACCTTTTTTGGTGTGTATTTGTTTGCTTTTTCTTTTTCATGTTTTTTCCCCCCTTTTGGTCTGATTTTTCTTGCAGAACATGATAAATATGGAAATATGTTTAAAAGAATTGTACATATTTAGTAATGTGCTGCCAAAGTTGTTTGCTGTCTTGGAGAGGAGAGCAGTAAAAGAAGGAAGGAGAAAAACTTGGAATATAAAACCTTATAAAAATGAATGTTGAAAACTGTCTTCACATATATCTGGAAAATAAAATACTATTGAGAGAAAAAAAAACCCTAACCTGCAGTACGGAGTCTATGACTGACTAGTGGGTGTTCAGAGGTCAAAGAGATGACTTGTAGCCATCTTAAGAGGGCTTCATGGAAGATGTGGGACATGAGCTGAACTTTGAAGGACAAAGGAGCTTTCATGAAGAAAAGGCGAAGAGGGAAGAGGAGAAGACACATAGTGTGTGAGAAGTTGATTAAAATTTTCTTTTACCTTGTGGTAATGTTGGCTAACAATTTTGAAAAATCATTTAAAAATGTGTATTGATATTATTTGTTTTTATATCATCTTTGTTTTCAATTCCAGTATATCCCTCCTATCTAATGCCCTGCCTAGAGAACCATACCTCCAAAGAAAAAGAACAACAACAACAAATTCAGAAAAACCAATCCATTTGTCCACAGTGTTGTAGAAGATGTTTAATATTCCATGTTCATAGATTGCTAATTAGTAGCATCTTTTATTTCTTACTTTTTGCTGAGGTAACTGGGGTTAAGTGACTTGCCCAGGATCCCACAGCTAGAAGTGTTTAGTGTCTGAGGTCATATTTGAACTCAGGTCCTCCTGACCTCAGGGCTGTTGCTCTATCCACTGGGATACCTAGCTGCCCCGTTAGTAGCATCTTTTAACAGGAGATTCGCAGGGTGTCAAAAATAGAAACTTTCTTAGCTGTGACCAGAAGAGGGCAGTACAACAATTTAAAGGTAAACGTGGTGGAGGAGGGAGGGGAAGCAGACTCTGCTGCTGCTGCTTAGGGACGGGGGGATGGGCCGCTTACCGATGACTCAGCGCCGCTGCACTCCGGCCCCAAGGAGGTCCCGTCCAGGTCACGGTAACCCTGGGTGGTGCTGTCCTCAGAAAAACTGCTGGCCTCCACCTCGTAGGGCTCCAAGGCCCAAATTGGAGACGTTCTCATCCTGCTTTTAAGTAGGTTTTGATTGATCGCTAACCCAAACCCTTTGTGCAACAGGCAGTAGCTGCGGGGGGTTGACAGCTCAGCCCTTCCCGGGACCGAAGTGCCCTTTCCGCACATTTAGGTTGCTGCAGGTGTCCTGTTAACTGGGGAAGTCATCCCGGGACCAGCAGAAGTCATCCCGGGACCGACTGAACCAGGAACTGCCTGTGCCTTTCCCCAGCGCTTGCCCGCCTGAGGCTTCGTTCTGACATTTGTCGTCTCTGTGTGTCCTGTATGTCCCCGAGGTGCCCCCACTCTGGGCCACCGAATTGTTCTGGGATGTTCTACTGGGAGTCAGAAAGACTAACCGTGAAAGCTTGGCAAGCCATCTGGGGGAGGGGCTGAGGGGCGGAGGGGAGGGGCAAAGTTGGATCAGAAGTGTTTGCAAGGAGCAATGTTGGAAAATTACCCACGCATAGGTTCTGTCAGTAACGAGCTATAATAATAATAATAATAATAAAGAGGTAGAAAGCAAAAAAAAAAAAAAAAAAAAGCTTGGCAAGCTACTTAACCTTTCTATTTTGGTTTCCTCACCTGTGAAATGGGACTAGTAATAGTACCTATCTCACAAGGTTAGTGTGAGAATCAAATGAGACTATATATATATAAACTTCACACACACGCACAAACACACATGCACTTGGCAAACCTTAAAGGATTTTATCCACGTTGGCTATTGTTTTTATTTACTCACCCAGAATGTCTCTCCCTCTCAATTCAAGTTAGTTGGAGATAAGTCACTGGAATTCAGAAGAAGGATGAGGTTTATTTGCATATAGATGTGTGTGTGTGTGTGTGTGTGTGTGTGTGTGTGTGTGTGTGTGTAGACACATACACACAGAGTAAATAGATAGATGATAGATAGAATATAGAGAGACAGAGAGAGTTGTTTAGCAGTTTTTCAGTCACGTCTGACTTCATGGCCCCCTTTGGAGATACTGGAGTGGTTTGCCATTTCTTTCTCCAGCTCATTTTACAAATGAGGAAACCTGAGGCGAGTAGGGTTATGTGGCTTGCCCAGGGTCACAGAGCTAGGAAGTGTTTGAGGTTGGATTTGAACTCAGGAAAAAACACACACACACACACACACACACACACACGAGTCATCTGGACCTAGAAAGGCACATGACCAGCTGCCCTGGAAGCCAGTCAAGCTTTTATTTTTGTCCCCCTTCTGAGGAACACTGGCTGACAAGCGCTGATGTCTCTCAGTACCCAGGTGCCTCTGACACCATATATTGCAGAAGCCTTAACCTGCCTTGGCAGAGGGCATTTCCCCATCTGAGAGTTCCTCACGCCAGTGAAATCATAGATCCAGTCCCCATCATTATCCTGCCTGAAGGTGATAACGGAATCTGGCCATTGTGAGATTTCTATGAGAGTGTAGAGAGAGAAAAAAGAACTTGGGACAGAGCCTTGGGGGCCCCCCATGGGTAAGGACTAAGTCTTGGACATGGACGTGGAGCCAGCAGAGGAGAATTGCAGGAGACCCTTGAATGAGAGGGTACCTCAAAAGCTGAGATGAGAGAGGGTCCAGAAGAGTCAGGGAGCTCCAACGCTGTGTCCAATATTTCAGAGATGTCAATTAAGCATGAAGGCTCTATGAGCCTCAGTTTCCTCATATGTACAGTGAACATGTAGACTAGTTAGCTCTTGATCTACAATCATACAATCAATCACTTTGCCCACTCTTCTACTGTTAACCCTTAGAATATAGAGATAGATCTGATAATGTAATCAATGAACTTAAGCTGTAGGGAAACTCTAGGTTTATTCTTCCGATTCACACGGGTTACCTGGCTTAGGTCCCAGAGCAAAACTGGCCAGATCTCTCCTTCAGAGTTTAGTGGTAACCCTGAGGAGCAGTGAGACCCTTCTAATGCTATTGGTCTATTTCCCCTAACCCCCCAGTTTTACTCCCAGTATTGATCACCAGTGATTTCTGCCCCAATATCATTTGCCAGTTTGAGTCTCTCCCTAATATCACTTAACCAATTGGTTGATGTCTCCATGGTATAATCAATGAGCAATGAAAGTAAATTAGCTTTTTAAAGGGATGTTTACTGTAACCTTCAAATTGAGACATACCCCTTGGTCTACACCTCAGCCTCTTGGCACAGTAGGCTTAAACTTGAAGTAATAGCTACAGATATTCCTCCTATCAAGTTCAGTCCCAGTGTGGTATTGTCACACTGGCATTGCCATAGACAATGGGTGAGTTCCTCCTTTGTTTTCTGCATGTGGTGTCTCAGCTCCTGGGTTAATTCACTATTTAGATGGCTTATGAAGTTCACTCCTTGGGGTTGTGCTGGCTTCTCATCATAGCTCACCTAAGATAGCTATGGTAATTTGTTCTCATCACTGGATTTCTAGTGTCTCCTGTTTTTTTTTTTTCTTTAAAGAGCTTTTTATTTTCAAAATATATACACGGATCATTTTTCAACATTGACCCTTACAGAACTTTGTGTTCCAATTTTTCTAGAAGGCAAGCAATCCAAAATACGTTATGCATGTTAAAATGTATGTCAAATCCAATATGCATAAATATATTTATACAATTCTCTTGCTGCACAAGAAAAGTCAGATCAAAAAGGAAAGAAAATGAGTAAGAAAACAAAATGCAAGTGAACAACATCAAACAGAGTGAGAATGATATGTGTGATCCACATTCAGTGCCCACAGTTCTCTCTCTGGGTGTGGATGGCTCTCTTCATTACAAGATCATTGGAACTAGCATCAATCATCTCATTGTTGGAAAGAGCCATGTCTATCAAAACTGATCATTGTATAATCTTGTTGTTGCCATGTACAATGATCTCTTGTTCTGCTCATTTCCCTCAACATCAGTTCATGTAAGTCTCTCCAGGCCTCTCTGAAATCATCTTGCTGCTTGTTTCTTACCAAATGCTATGCCATAGCATTCATATATCATAACTTAATAAGCCATTCTCCAACTGATGGGCATCCACTCAGTTTCCAGTTTCTAGCCACTATGAAAAGGGCTGCCAGAAACATTTTTTGCACATGTGGGTCCCTTTCCTTCCTATAAGATTTCTTTGTCTCCCATCTTTTTAAAGCTTCCATGGTCACCCTATCTCCAATACTCCTTCACATAAACATGACAGGACAGAAGAAACAGCAGGGCCATACATTCATGGATCACACCTGGCAGGTCTGGATTTGGGGGTGGTGAGGAGGATGTAGGGCACAGTTAGAGTTGCTGTTCCTACCCCACCTGGAAGTTTATAGCAATCCTTCCTCTTTTACCATAAGGGAAGTAAGAGATTAAATTCTTAAATTGAAACCATTTATATACACACTCACTTCCAGTTTAGCATCCAATAAAAAGTCTTTCATCATATCCTAAGGAAGCAGTCACTGAATGTCTATTGTATCTTCTGAAGTAGAGGATAGAGTCCTTTATTCTGAATTCCCAGAAGCAAGCTCACCAAGTCTCCCAGGGGAGGTTGGCAGGATGAGAAATGGTGAAAAAGCATAGTTAATCCACCTTGGCTAAAATATAGAAGAAAAACACTTGAAGTTTTAAACTGTTTGGGGGCAAGGAAGAATTGCATAAGTGTTAGAGACAAAAAAAGAGTTGGGATAAAGCTGGAGAAAAGGACTTTGACCCTAGTTTGTGGATGTGTAATTAAGGAAGTGAATCAACTTTTAAATCAATATGAATTTATTCAACACTATATACCAGGGGCTCTTTTAGATCATGAGGGATACAGAAGATCCAAGTAAAAAGTAAAAGTAAAAAAACAGTTCCTAGCACCCAAGGAGTTTATACATTGCTGGAAAGATGACATGTACATAAATAGGTACTATATACACGAGTGATGGGGATGAGTGGGGGCTAGGGCACTTTCCAAGGAATTGGGCAGACGCTCTGAACTTTTCCTTGGACATGTCCTTCAGCAAGGGGCCAGAGCACATGCTCTAATGAAAAGGGTCAAATTTCATGTCCTTGGTGGGGATGGGAGGGGGAGAACAATGAGATTGTCTGGGGAGGGGAGGGAGTAGGAAATGACTTATTTGGTGTTTTAAGTTGAGTTTTATAAAGGAAGCTAGAGGTGCGACAAAATGGAGGGGAGATGAGGAGGTAATTCCAGTCATAAGGATCATGGAATGACTATGAGTAAAAGGGGGAACTGCCACAATCTGAGATCCTTTCATCAAGATCTGTCAAAGATTCAATCTTGGGGAAACTAGCCAGGCAGGTCCTGCAGTGTCATTAACTTTGATCTTCCAGGAAATATCTAAATTAGGGTAAAAGTTTAACTCTGATGAGACCATAAAAACCTTGTCCTGTATCAGATCATTCTCTGTACTGTGTTGCATAACAACCATACTGTAAGGTTAAACAGAGATCTGGGAGGAGTCCAGGAGTCCTGAGAGGGTAATCATCCATAAAAAAAATGGCTGTAAGTGGAAACAAAAGTCAGTTCTAGATATGGAGCAACCTCTCTGGATGACAGAGCCGGGATAACCCTCCACCTCCATTCCATTCACTCTGCAGCTCAGGCATGGCTGACTAGACATGATTGCATTAGCTTTGCGCTTCCAGGTTAACAGAAGTGGCCAAGACTTTGGCTCCTGCTCTCCTGAGCTTACATTTTAATTACATCAGGCAAAGAGACATCAGTTAGCCTTTACTGATTCCTCATCTTAATCATTTTAAATCTATTTTTGAACTATATAGCTGTATGATGTTTGTATATTATATCTGTATATTTACATATGTGTATAAACACATTTACACTATACGTAAATATTATAGCTTTTGTAGTATAGGTGCATATGTGCTTGTATGTGTGCATATATACACAGACACACATAGGCAGAGTTATTCTTCTACTTTTGTATATATGTACATATTGTCTTTCCCATAGCAAGGAAGAGACAATGGAGGGGTAAGAAGTTTTTCCGCTTTGTTTCCAGCACAGGAGGTGGCCACAGAGTTGCCAATAGGATTATTACTCTTTCTGGCAAGAACATTTCACTACTTGCAGGAGGGCAGGAAAGAGGTTGGTCCATCCAGAATCCTCCCCTCTTTCTCTCTCTCAAAGTCAGGAAACGTTAAAGTCTTGCTTCAAATACATATTGAATATGTAACTAATGACAAGTGAATCAATCTCTCAGAGGTCTATGAACAACTCTCTAAGTCTTTAAGTTTCAGAGAAGCTGCCACTGAACTGAATCGCTCAAAGAAGTGTTTTCACCAAAACCACAGCTCCAGTTCCTATCCCTTCCCTTTTTACATTTCTTTTGTTTTTAAACTATAAATTTAGCAAACATCAACTGGCACAAATATTTCAATCTATAAACAAAAGAAAGTATTATATGTGAAACAACTTCTGTCGTGTGTGTGTGTGTGTGTGTGTGTGTGTGTGTGTGTATTTAAGTATGCATTAAATTTGAGAGGCAAGTAGGTAGCTCAGTAAAGAGAGCATTGAGTGGGAATTAGAAAGATCTGAAGTCAAATCCAGCCTCAGACACTTAGTAGCTGTGGGACTCTGGGCAAGTCACTTAATCCTGTTTGCCTTAATCCAGTAGAAAAAGAAAATGGCAAACTACTCCAATATCTTTGCCAAGAAAACAGTATGGTTCATAGAATCCCAAAGAGTCAGATGTGATTGAATAACAATAAATTTAATTTAATAGGCAGTATGTGGAGTGAATAGAGAACTGTCTTTGGAAACTAGGAATATCAGGGTTCAAGTTTCTCCTCTGACACTGACTGTATGATGCTGGACAAATCACTTAGCCTCTCAGTGCTTTAAACAGTTCTCTAAGATTGTAAATTTCAGAGATAATGCTGACTTGGATTGCAAAGAGTCCTCCAAACTGTGGGTTCCTTATGACAGGAGTGAACCCTGAAACTTAGATTCAGGTCTCAGATTCAGAAAAGTCTGGGAAAAAGCATACTTTCCCAGAAGTAATATTCTCTTGTTGGCATTTTCTTGAGGTCTCTGGGAACAGCCTTCATTTCAGTTCAGTAATCACCACATGAGTAGCCGGGATTAAAGTCTAAATCCTTTATTGTCTCTTTCCAAGTCTTGTCTCCTTTCCTAGAGCTCGGTTAGCTTTCTTATAGTTCAGATCCTTTATTATCTCCTTCCTGGGGCTGGGCAGCAGAAAGCCTTTCAGTCTGGCCTTGGCTCCAAGAGCTTGAGCTCCCTCCTGCCTTCTCTGGCTTCTGAATCTCCCTGACTGAATCCTGACTGAGGCTTCTAGCTTATATGCCCCACACTGAAAATAAACCAATAATTATATCACTAGGAAATCATTATTTGTTGTAGTATTAAATCAATGCTAAACTAGATTTAACTAACCATTGTCTCCTCAATTCTATTTGTTTCAAGTTCTGGCCCATAACATCTCCTTGTAGGAGTAAATCAATCATACTGAATCATGCTAAATTAGATAACTACTGTCACTATCAATTCCACTGATTTAGTACCTTGTAAGAATCCTTTGTTTCAAGTTCAGAATTCTAACCCATAACACCCAGACAAGCCTTTTCCAAGTTAAGTGGCTTCATTCAATTGGAGATCTTGGTCAAATCACCTTCCATTGATCTTTTGTGGTGGCCTGGATCCTCTTCAGGAAATTCCAGACTCTGGGAAAAACCCTTCAAAATGATTTTATTCAGTTGGATTTTATTCAGTCTGTTACTTATGGCCCTGGTGTGACGCAGGTACGGCAAGGCAAGAGGTGATTACAAGGGAAGAGAATAGACAATACCAAACAATATAAGAATGACCAAAAAAGAGATGGGGAATCAAGAGAATTTAGGGAAAGTCCCTTAACCTGCCTCATCATCTTCTCCTCAATTTCTACTCTTCCTTAGCTTTCCTGATGATGTCCCTTCCCATTCCAATCTTCTACTTCCACAGATCTGATGAACTGATCCTCTATCCTACCATCAGTCATACACTGAAACAGTCATATTCTGGATCTCATCATTACCCATAAGTATTCTGCTTCCTCCATCAAAGACCTGACATTTTGCTGACTATAACTTATCATTCCATCTCTCCCTGTGCCTTACCCCCTCCTAAAACTATCTTGTCCTCAGCCTACTTTCAACCTCTTCAGTACCTTTTTTAAGTCACTGGGATTAAGTGACTTGTCCAGGATCACACAGCTAATAAATGTCTGAGGGTAGATCTGAATTCAGGTCCTCCTCCTGATAACAGAGCTGTTGCTCCATTCATTGTACCACCCAGCTGTCATCACCATTCAGGACTTTCTCATGATATTGTTCTTTGAATTTAATTTTCTTTCCTTCCTAATTCTGATCCTAGAGTTAAAAAATTCATCTCTGCACTCTCAAAAAGAAATATAACTATAGCAGGATATCTTTGAAAGTTATATATTTAATTTATGATATTACATTTGTTATATCATTCACTGAATATATGTACATACCATACTTAACATATTAAAAGGAAAAGCACGGTATATAAAATAGATTTACAACTTTATACCCAGTCTTCCAACTTTTATGTTCAGCTTTGTATATGGAAAGACTTTTTTATTTGATGTTTGTTTAGTTCAGAATAAAAAAAATGTAAGAATTATTTTAAAAAATCAAACCAAATGATTGAAGGCAATTCCAATACAGTTATGATGGAAAGAGCCATCTACATCCAGAGATGGGACTATGGAGATTGAATATGGATCACAGCATAGTATTTTCACTTTTGCTGTTGTTGTTTGTTTGCTTGATTTTTTTTCTTTCTCATTTTTTTCCCTTTTTATCTGATTCTTCTTGTGCAGCATGATAAATGTGGAAATATGTTTGTAAGAAAAAAACCCCAAAGCAAAGTGGGTTGGATTTAGACTGGGGTAGATTTCAAACTCAGACTCTGGAGTTTGAATTTCATTCTGAAGGCAGCTTTAGTCTCTATTCCCACTTCTTTTGCTCTCCCTGTTGGCCTCTGAGATAGGATTCTAGGTGCAAAAGTGTTTGAGAAAGTTCCTACCACAATCATATTACCTGCTTGGAAGCAACCAGTCTAACTAACACAAGTGTTTTCACATGTGAAAGGCTCTCCAAGGTCCTCAAAGACTGGACATGCTATAGGTTGTCGAACTATTCCTTGAGTGAAATTGGCCAAAATACCCATGGGGAAACTCAACAAAAGGCACTTTGTCAAATACTCTAGTATACCCATGTTTTTTTTTGTGTTCAATGGGATATTTTTTCAGTTCAATAGTGCCTGCTATATGCAAGATTGTATTAGATGCCAGCATTTTTTTTTTTTTAAGTGATACAGTTCCTGCCCTTAAAGGGTTTTTAGTCTACTGGAGAGGGAAGGGAGGAATATGTTCTTATATGTGTATTTCAGGCATCTAAAGATACTTCATTTATTTTCTCTCTGTCTGGGATGATGTTCTCCCAAATTACCACTCATAATACTGACGAGTATGGAAGGTGTTCTGTCCAATGGAGGAGATAGCCATGGATGCCATGCCATAGCAACATGGTCCTAAGATCAATCCTGGTATAGAAGAAATACATCATTACACTCAGAACTGTAGCTTTTGAATTCCTACTGAAATCTCTTACTTATACAAATTAGTCATAAAGAAAGAATGAACACTTTGTGAAAAAAATAGATTTTATTAATATCTTCTGTTTTTACTCAGCTACATATCCCCATGTACCATTTTTTCTTCCCCCCTCTGAGACATCCCTTATAACAAAGACTTGAAAGCAAAAGATTCATTAAGATCAATCCAACAGAAAATATCTTCACAATTAAAGGTTCTGATAAAGACCTCATTTCCAAAATATATAGAGAACTGACTCAAATTTATAAGAAATCAAGCCATTCTCCAATTGATAAATGGTCAAAGGATATAAACAGACAATTTTCAGATGATGAAATTGAAACTATTACCACTCACATGAAAGAGTGTTCCAAATCACTATTGATCAGAGAAATACAAATTAAGACAACTCTGAGATACCACTACACACCTGTCAGATTGGCAAAGATGACAGGAAAAAATAATGATGAATGCGGGAAAACTGGGACACTGATGCATTGTTGGTGGAGTTGTGAATGAATCCAACCATTCTGGAGAGCAATCTGGAACTATGCCCCAAAAATTATCAAACTGTGCATACCCTTTGATCCAGCAGTGCTACTACTGGGCTTATATCCTAAAGAAATACTAAAGAAGGGAAAGGAACCTGTATGTGCCAAAATGTTTGTGGCAGCCCTGTTTGTTGTGGCTAGAAACTGGAAAATGAATGGATGTCCATCAATTGGAGAATGGCTGGGTAAATTGTGGTATATGAATGTTATGGAATATTATTGTTCTGTAAGAAATGACCAGCAGGATGAATACAGAGAGGACTGGCGAGACTTACATGAACTGATGCTAAGTGAAATGAGCAGAACCAGGAAATCATTATATACCTCAACAATGATACTGTATGAGGATGTATTCTGAAGGAAGTGGATTTCTTTGACAAAGAGACCTAATTCAGTTTCAATTGATAAATGATGGACAGAAGCAGCTACACCCAAAGAAAGAACACTGGGAAATGAATGTGAACTATCTGCATTTTTGTTTTTCTTCCCGGGTTATTTTTACCTTCTGAACCCAATTCTCCCTGTGACAAGAGAACTGTTCGGTTCTGCAAACATATATTGTATCTAGGATATACTGTGACATATCTAACATATATAGGACTGCTTGCCATCTAGGGGAGGGGGTGGAGGGAGGGAGGGGAAAAATCGGAATAGAAGCGAGTACAAGGGATAATGTTGTAAAAAAATTACCCTGGCATGGATTCTGTCAATATAAAGTTATTATAAAATAAAATAAAAAATATATATATAAAAAAAAGATCAATCCAACACATTGACAAAGTCTGATCTATGTAACGCTCTACACCTGTGGAACATTGACTTTAGCAAAGGAGCAGGGAAAAGTGACTTCTTGTTTCTTGTTGGGGCCAACTATGTTCTTCATAATTTTGCCACATTCAATTTCATTTATTTTGTGGTACCATTAACTCTTAAGCACAGGACTTTTACTAACTGAAAAGACAAGGCCAGTTCTTCAAACAACGGAGGATCAAGCTTTCTCAATCAGTCCCTATCATCAATGAAGTTCCTGCAATCAGATCAGCTCCAGGTACCAATGCAGACATTGTCTGCTTTTAGTCAGCTAACCTTGACTTTTTTTTCAACTCTACTGGTTTCTGTATTTTGTCTTCAATTTCTGTAAGCATTTGCTCTCACCAGTTTCTCTATCCTTTTAAACCTCAAATCAGAGCCTCTAATCAGATGTAAAAAAATTCCAAATCTACATTTTTGTCAGATGTGCTACAAAGAATTAATACATAATATAGTCTCAGGATCCAAAATAGTTCTTTCAAAGTTTCCAACAATAAAAATAAAATTAAAAAAATTAAATCCTCTGTAAATTAGCTATTGGGAAACTGCATCAATCACTTTTATAATAGCTCAGGACTTTGGCCTCTGAAAAGCATGCTTTCACTCCAGTCCTCTCAGAATTTTGAATCTCTCCTCAAAACTCTTTTTTACAAGGGGTTGCCTTTTTCTTCAACACTGTTTTTGTTTCTTTTCAAAGTGTATATATATATATATATATATATATATACACACACACACAAACAACATACATAAACAAAGTATATATAAACAAAAACAATATCTATTCACCTTCCAAAATAAAATAAGAAAAGGGAAGCATCTTCCATGCATATGGTGTGCATATGAATAAGGATAAGACAAGATAAAATGTGATAGGGATTTTTGAGATATTCTGGTAAAGTGCTGTTAGAAAACCTGAATAGGCAGAAACACTTTTTATTCCAGGGGATGGAGGAAGGCTCCCAACAGGAAGAAGTAGAACCAAAAGTTAGAGCTGAGAAGGGAGCACATTCCAAGCCTGAAAGGTAGTCTCACAATTGAACACAAATGGACAACCCAGTCCAGTTTGGATGTCAAGTAAAATAAAAGGTAATGAACCCTCTTCCCAGGGTGTTGTGAAGATCCAGTGAGATCATAACTATAAAGCATTCAGCACAGTCTGTGGCACCTAATAAAATCCATTTCCTTATTTGTAGAATGAAGGGATTGGATTCTATGACCTTTAAGTCCCCTTCTTACTCTGATTTTGAAATTTTATGTGATTTATTCTTTTTTCTTGATTCCATTTACATTATCTAATGTCTTTTTTTTTTTCTCTCAATGGAATCCTTCTTCCTACTTTTCCCAATCTTTTTTATCAGTAGGGCCTTCCCTGGACCTGGAGGGAGAAAACCTAGGGGCAAATCCCAGCTTTCACACTTATTTGGCACACATGAACTCAGACAAATGACTTAACTTCTCAGGGATTCAGTTCCTAAAGTGCAAAATGAAAGGATTAGATGAGATGACCTCTTAGATCCCTTCTGGATTTGTGAATTGATCTTATACATCCTGGGTTTTTTCTGGCTGGATGGGACTAGATGGCTGCTCCTATTCCTTTCATCTCAAATTCTTTGTTTCTACATCTGTTTATATTGCTTTCTCCCAAAGGAATGTAAACTCCTTTAGGGCAGGAAGTGTCTCATTTTTGTCTCTGTATCCCTAAAGCTCTGCACAGTGTCTGGCAGACAGTAGACACTTAATGCTTGCTGAATGGAATGAGAGTGAGATTGGAAAGGTAGAGGGGGGCCAATTTGTGAAGGAGCAAACAATGCAATGGACAGAGGCCACTTGACTTGAGAAGGCCATGAGAGACAATGTTTTTTCCCTCTGGTTTCTTTTAACAGAATGGATTAATCCCACTGAGTTGGGTAATTTTACCTACTGGCTAATCCTACCTGGGTGTGGACAGGATTTTGAACTTCACAGGTAGGGTCACACCCAGCTTTTCCCAGATTAAAAGCAAACATCCAGGAAACCCCAGGCCAGGAACCCACTGAAAATTCTGAAGAGAATCTAAGCATTCCCCATTTTTCTTCCAAATACTGGTCGTCGCTATTTCTCTGTGGTGTGGTGGTTGGAATGTGGGACTGGGATTCAGAAGATCTAGTCTTGGATATAATGGCATAACCATGTATAAATCACTTAACTTTTCTGAACCTGTTTTGTCTATAAAATGTGGATGATGATACTTGAAATACCCATCTCATAGGATTGTTATAAGGTTCAAATGAAATCATATATGGAAAACATTCTGCAAACCTTAAAGCTTGGATAGACCGACAGATAAATAATAGATAGTAGATAGATACCAGTTTATTATTAGTATTCCCTGACATGGGGAATGAAATGAAGTGTGGATGTTAATCTGTACCACATTTTGAGAGCAGATATGAGTATTTAACTCTGCCCCCACCCCTTTCTCCCCACCCTTGCTTTTCTGTCCCTAGTGCTTGGTATAGTATCTGATATACATAGCAAGCATTCAATAAATATTGACAAAAGAATGAGGGGCCAAGAATAAGAAAGATAAGAAGCTTGGGATGAGGAACAGGAAGAGGACCAGATGCAGATGAGGGATAATACCAAAGAGAGTTAGGGGGACAGAAGTCCAAAGAGATGGGGAGACAAGGGGAAAAGGGGATGAAGTAGACAAAAGACAGGGAGACTGGGAGAAAAAGGAAACGGGAAATGAAAGAAAAGAAGATAAGGGACAAAGATGAATCAATTAACACATTTTTAAGAGTGTTAGGCATTAGGCTGTTGCTAGGGTTAAAAAGAGTTTTATCTCAAGAAACTTTTGCCATTCTGGCAAAAAAAAAAAATGGATTGAGGAGAAAAGAAAGGTGTGCAGGGGATGCTTTTAGGTGTGCTCCATGGTCCCTAACCAAGATCTTCTAGAGGCAGCAGATATAATAGAGAGAGTCTTAAGTGGTTAATTCAATATTTAGTGTCACAAAGGCTTGAGTTCAAATCCTGATTCAGATATATAATAACAATATGAGCTTGGACAGTTATCTAATTTCCTCTTAATTTGTTTTCCTATTTGTAAATAGCACCTATTTCACAGACTAGTGCTATGGATCTAATAAGAAAATGTATATAAAGTGTTTTTGCACACCTTATTAGGTGTTATTGTTATTATTATTATTAGGAAGACAGGTTTTGTTTTATTTTGTTTTCATTTTCTGCACCTTTTTCTTTTTTTAAAATTTATTTATTTTTTTAAAATAAGTTTTTATTGACAGAATCTATGCCAGGGTAATTTTTTACATCATTATCCCTTGCACTTACTTCTGTTCCGATTTTTTCCCCTCCCTCCCTCCACCCCCTCCCCCAGATGGCAAGCAGTTCTTTACATGTTGAATAGGTTACAGTATATCCTGGATACAATATACGTGTGCAGAAACGAACAGTTTTCTTGTTGCACAGGGAGAATTGGATTCTGCACCTTTTTCTTTAAAAAAAAAAAAAAAGTGGGGGGGGATTTTTCATTCTCTTCATAAATTTTCTTCCTTTTCTAAGCATCCTTTTTTTTTTTCCATGCTTCGTGGTCCCTATCCGTATTTATTCCTCCTTTAGACTGTATTCTTATATTGTTCTGTAAGGAACGACCAGCAGGATGAATACAGAGAGGACTGGCGAGACTTACATGAACTGATGCTGAGTGAAATGAGCAGAACCAGGAGATCATTATATACTTCAACAACGATACTGTTTGAGGATGTATTCTGATGGAAGTGGATCTCTTCGATAAAGAGAGCCTTAATTGATCAAAGATGGACAGAAGCAGCTACACCCAAAGAAAGAACACTGAGAAATGAATGTAAACTACTTGCATTTTTGTTTTTCTTCCCAGGTTATTTATACCTTCTGAATTCAATTCTCCCTGTGCAACAAGAGAACTGTTTGGTTCTGCACACATATATTGTATCTAGGATATACTGCAACCCATTCAACATGTAAAGGACTGCTTGCCATCTGGGGGAAGGGGGTGGAGGGAGGGAGGGGAAAAAATCGGAACAGAAGTGATGCAAGGGATAATGCTGTAAAAATTACCCTGGCATGCGTTCTATCAATAAAAAGATATTAAAAAAAAAAAAAAACAGACTGTATTCTTGGGTTTCCTCTTCCAGAAAATCCCTACGTTGCTACTCTGAGGTGGTGCAGGGGACAGTCCTGGCCCAGGAGTCACAAAGATCTGAGTTCGAATTCTGCCCCAGTCGCGCTCTATCTCCTAAGGTAGTTGTGTGGGTGACGTGAGTTGTAAAGCGAGCACTACGATCACTATTATAGTTATTAGATCTGGCATCTTATACTGCCCGAGGTGAGGGGGAAAGAGGGAGGGTGATGGGCAAGTCCCATTCCCCTACTGGGGACTCCCTCTTGCCTTCCATCTCCAGGGAGCGGATCCATAGACCCCCAGGCCACAAAGACAGACCAGGAGCGGACGACATCTCGTGAAGCTCTGCGAGAGGATCTAGAGCCAAAAGGTACACTAACTCCTGGATATCCGTTCCATGATTGGTCACTCTCACCAAGGGTTAAGTTACCCCTCCATGATTGGTCTCTTTAGTACAAGACTGATGACGTAAGAGGCGAGGGCCTAGGAGGCTCTTGTGGTCTGTGATTGGTCAATACCATCAGGGAACGAAACCAATGCTGGTCGCCATTGGTCTCTACCGCGAGGGCGGTGCAACCTCGGAGGAGGTGTGTTCAGGGCCGAGATCGGGAGTCGGAGAGTCGTTGGCTCGAGTAAAACTTGGGAGGCAGCGCGCACTTTCGGTGGGTACCTGGACAGCGGGCGGGGAAAAGGAGTCGTCGAGCCGGGCTGGGCCACGTGTGCATGGTGAGAGTAAGGGGGAGGGGAACTGAGGGGGCCTGGGAGGGAGGGGGGACTCGTGGGGTGTCTGAGGATGTTTCGTGGGGGAGGGGCAAGGAGAAGAGCCTGGGGAGGGGCCGGGAGGCTGGTCGCTGGGTCTCCTCTGGTGGCCGCAGTCTGACTGTAGACTACCCGGGGCTCTGAGAAGAGGTTGGGGGGCGGTTCTAGCAGGACGGGTGACTGAAGGTCTGAGGCGGAAACGGCTGGAGGAAGGTTCTGGGGGAGGGGTTAGCCGGCAGGTGGCCGGAGGGCTGTGTGTGTGAGTTGAAGAGAATCCTTGGAGGGATCTGGTAAGAGGTGTCTGAGGGACTATGAGGGGGTCTGAAAGAGGATGTTGGGGAGATCTAATAGGGTCCGAGCATCTTGGGGGTCTCAAAGAGGATGATGCAGGGTTGAAGAGGGCTGGCTGAGGGTCTGTGGGAGGTCTGAACGAGGATATTGGGGTCTTGCAGGAGGGGCGGTGTTTGATATTCTGGGTGGACGAGCAGGGTGTCTGAGGGCGCTGATGAGAAGGGGGGAGGCGGGTAGCAATCACCACTCCTGGTAGAAGGGGAACGCTCTGCTGAACTTGGGGCCCACACAGAGCCGGCTTGGATGGGGGTGGTGTGGGACTGGGAGGAAGACTTGATTAAAAAGTTGACTTGGAAACCTGGTTCTGCCAGCCCTGCCCGGCGGTGTTTGGCTTCCTCTCCTTTTAAGTCTAGGGAGGGGCAGGGCCTCCACTTCAAAGGCTGCTCCCCCTGAAGAGGGAGTTAATTATTACCTGGCCCCACCTCTCTTGGCAGGGGTTGCTGTATTTCACTGCTCTTGTCTTTGGGTTCCTGGGCTTTGCCCCTCTCCCAGCGGGACTTGGTCAGAGCCTGCTGGGCCAGCTAGCTGAAACCCCCTTTGGGCTCTCTCTGGTCCTGCCTCAGTGGCCCAGGATGTTCCTCCTCCTGCAGAAAAAGCCTTCTTACGGTGTAGAATTGGAAGCCGCTCTTGGAGGCTGACTTTGTCCGTTTGATATAGTCAGGGAAGCTGGAGATTGCCTCCTGTCTCAGTGACTCTGTAGTTGTGGGACCCCTGGCAACTTTTGCCCTTTGTAAAATGGGGATCACTGCAGCACTTACCTCCCAGGGCTGTGGAGGATCAAAGGAGTCCTATGTCTATGGACAAGGCACTCCCAAGTGTCGGGTAAACGTTATCTATCATTTAGTCCAGCCCAGAGATAGAATGATCATATAGTCGAGCCAGTCAGCAAACATTTATTAGGTGCCTGTTATGTGGTAATGGGGTTATCATCCAAGCAAATAGCTGAGACACCATCACACAATACTTTGTGGAGAGAAAAAGGGCTCCTGGTCTGGGGCCTAATCCTAGTCTGCTCTTCCCCTGTTTTAGAGTGCCGGAGACAATGTCAGTCACCAGCCACGAGACCCGGAAGTCTCGCTCCAGCTCTGGCTCCATGAACATACAGATCTTCCACAAGCCGGGCCACGCGGACAGCCTGCTGACCCATCTGAACTTGCTGCGCCAGAAGTGCCTCTTCACCGACGTGGTGCTCAGGGCCGGGAGTGGTGTGTTCCACTGCCACCGAGCTGTGCTGGCTTCTTGTAGCTACTACTTCGAGGCCATGTTTGGGGGAGGCCTGAAGGAGAGCAGAGAGGGCCACGTGGACTTCGGAGACCGGCTGCACCCGGAGGTGTTGGAGCTGTTGCTCGATTACGCCTACTCGGCCAGGGTGCTCATCAACGAAGAGAACGCGGAGTCTCTTCTGGAGGCCGGGGACATGCTGCAGTTCCATGACATCCGGGACGCGGCTGCAGCCTTCCTGGAGAAAAATCTGCACCCCACCAACTGTCTGAATATGCTGGCCCTGTCTGACACCTTTAACTGTGACCGGCTGTTTGAGCTGTCCTGGAGAATGGCTTTGGCCAACTTTGCTTCTTTGTACAAGTCTGATGATTTCCTAAAACTCCCCAAAGGAAGGCTGCTGGAGCTTGTGCAGAGCGAAGACTTGGAAGTGGAGGAGGAGAGCCTGGTATACGAAGCAGTCATTGGATGGATCAAGTACGACCTGTCGGTCCGCCACGACGACTTGCCAGAGCTTCTGCGTTCGGTGCGCCTGGCTCTTTTGCCCGAGGCATACCTGAAAAACCAGGTGGCTCTGGAAGAAGTGGTGATGGACCACAAACTGGGAGGGGAGATCGTGGCAGACGCCGTGCGCTGTAAAATGAGGCTCTTGCAGAATGACGGGCTGGTGACGGGCTTCTGTGCCCGGCCCCGGAAGGTCAGCCAGGCTCTGCTGCTGCTCGGGGGGCAGACGTTCATGTGTGACAAGATTTACACCATCGACCAGACCACCAGCGACATCATCCCCAGGACAGACATTCCGAGTCCCCGCAAAGAGTGCAGCGCTTGTGCCATCGGCTGCAAAGTCTACGTCACCGGGGGCCGAGGCTCCGAGAACAGCGCCTCCAAAGACGTGTGGGTCTACGACACCCTTCACGACGAGTGGGCCAAGGCCGCCCCAATGCTGGTGGCCAGGTTTGGCCACGGGTCGGCAGAGCTGGCTCATTCTCTCTACGTGGTCGGGGGCCACACGGCCGTGAGCGGCTCCTTCCCGGCCTCCCCCTCCGTCTCCCTTAAACAGGTAGAACATTACGACCCACAGACTAACAAATGGACTTTGGTGGCTCCTCTCCGGGAAGGGGTCTGCAATGCTGCCGTGGTCGGGGCAAAGAAGAAGCTTTTTGTTTTTGGGGGCACCAGTGTTAACCAGATTCACTTGCCCAAAGTGCAGTGCTTCGACCCCTGTCAGAACCGCTGGACGGCACCCACCACCTGTCCCCAAGCGTGGAGGTACACCGCAGCGGCTGTGCTGGGCAGCCAGGTGATTGTGATAGGGGGCGACACGGAGTTCTCGGCCAGTTCTGCCTACCGCTTCCACAGCGATACCTTCCAGTGGTCCAAGTTTGGGGATGTGACGGCCCGAAGGATTAGCTGCCGAGCAGTCACCTGTGGAAATAAACTCTTTGTGGTGGGGGGCTACTGTGGGACTCAGCGCTGCAAAACCCTCGACTGCTACGATCCCTCCTCCGACACCTGGAGCAGCATCACAACCGTGCCTTACTCCCTCATCCCCACGGCATTTGTCAGCACCTGGAAGTATCTGTCGGTCTGAAGCGCACCCTGGCAGAGAGGAAGGAGGAAGGTAAAAACGAGGTTTTGTCCTGGTTAAGGGTCAGTTAGAGCTCCCCCTCGTCCTCTAGGCCCATAATAAGATGGTGACATGGGTGCTTTCTACTGCCAGGCTCTCCCCGAATTGCTACTTTCTCATTTCTCTCTGTGGTTTTGCTTACACTTAAGTTTGCCAAACTATATTTAGCTCTCCTTAGCTATGGGTTTTTGAAGTGTGGTTTGAGATTAAATGTCCTCAGTAACTCAGGCCACTTTGTAAAACAGCACACGTAGAAGCCGCCTTCCTCCAAAACAAACTTACCTAATTATACTGCAACGTGCCTTCTTCAGGTTCAGGAGATACAAAATCTGCCTTAGAGGAAACCTCAGTAATACTAGAAGGCTCAGGCAGTGAAAAGTAATGGAGATGGTGGGGAATTCTGAGTGGAAACTGAGATTCCGTCTGGGTCAGCCACACTGATAACCAGAACTTGTCCACTGCTGGACAGAGTCCTCGTGCACCCCTGAGATTCTGGCTTTTTCATAGTTCAGGTTTCACTTACACTGGCCTTAAAACTTTGAAGTGATTCTTACTCATGTCTCAGACAGAACCTCCAACTTTTTTTAATTAAAGCTTTTTATTTTCAAAATATATACATGGGCAATTTTCAACATTCATCCTTACAAAACCTTATAGAATCTCTTAACTTATTAATGAGCCATGAATTGCATTAGAAAAAGTTAATATGCTGCCAGCATATAATACATAAATGAATTATTTTATGTCAGAGCAAGATGAGACCTGATCTTCTCAGGGCAAGGGCAATTATTTTTAATTTTCTTTTGAAAATCATGAAAGCTTTTTCACTGAAAAGGAAAGGATGGAGCCAGGCCATTTTCTGTATGTATACTGTGCACCTAATCATCACTTTTTGAGTTGAAAACACCTACTAAAAGGAGAAAGCCCAGTCCTTTAATCCTAACTGCAATTTGTTCTGTCTGTAGACTCTAACTTAAGGTACCGTTGGTTCCTTCTCTCCTGCTCCCCCTTATAACCTCTCATCATTCAGCAGCCATTAACCACATGATGCCTTCTTTTATTCTCAACAGGAGACCTGGGCGTCTGCTTTCATTTTCTTGCTGCAGAGGATCCTCTTAGGCAGGCAAGTGTTGTCTGCCCTTAGAATGTCCTGTCCACACCCAAGTCCTGCCTGGCAGTTGGCAGGGTGGCGTCTGTTACAGACGTGGCTTCTGGGATCACAGGGGCAAAGGGGGTCTGCTCCCCAAAGAGCAAGCGATTTGATTGATGCTGGTTATATAGACTTGGGACAGATACAGTGAGCCCAGTTGGGTGAATGGAGGGAAGAAGAGACCCCCGTGGCAGTGATCACAGCCTCTGGAAGATGGTGATCATTGTCACCGATTGTTCCCTCCTGTTAAAAATGAGGAGAGCAGTAGGTCAAGCAGAGAGGACTTTTTAAGCAACATATTCACACCTTCCTGCCCAAGAGGAGGTGGTAGTCACTGCTATCCTGATTACAGTTCTGCCCTCAGGGGCCCGCCCCATCCTTTTCACAATTTGCTTTGCCAGTTGTGACATGTTTGTCCACGTTGGTGGATTTTAGTCAGTGAAGAATGCCAACCAGCGTCGAGCCTCCTGGTCAATGTGGTGAATGACCAAGCTGAAGAGTCCTATTTTAGACCCAAAATGAGACCCGTATGTGAAATGACAGCTGGCTTCAGGGACGTGAAAATTAGCAGCAGTTCCCAGAGATCTGTACTAGAAGCATCTTTAGAATCTGTGTGGCTTTCCAAGATCAGGCATTGTTTAAGAAAAAAAGTCTTCCCTGACAATTTTCTGTCTTTAGTTCTTTAACTTGCAATATTTTCTTGAATTTGTGGAGTTTTTATTCTTGTATTAACATTTAATTATTAATTGCATCATTTATTTAAAATTTTTTGTCATTTATTTAAAATTTTAAAACATCTGTTTTTAGTCTGTAGTTTTTTTTTTTTTTTATCAAGTTCAAAGTTGCCTTAATAAAACTAAGTCTTAAGTGAAAAAGAGGGCTGGCACTTCTCTTCATGTTCCCTTAGTCTCGACCGCCTTTCAGCGCAGCAGGGTAAGAAAAATAAATTTCAGTTTTGCTGTTAGGTCACATCATGGCTGCAGAGGACTGAGTCCCAAGTGAACTCACTGAACTGATTGATAGAGGGGCGGGGCTACCCAGGTGGAATGAGAGGCCCTAACTAGGAGTTCTCCAAGGGTCAGTCTTAAAATCCCTAGGACTTTCATACTCTTCTCTGAGATTTGCAGACAAACATACATGGGCTCACCCGAGATCACTCAGCAAAGCTGGTCAGGCTGGCACACCCACTGACTAAAACAGCTCAGAAGGAAAGACGTTTCTATGATAAAGTGACAGTCACTCCACTCTGGTTGGTGTAAAGACTTAAAGCTGGAATGTGTCTTGGAGATGGCCCTTCCTCTCATGGTATAGATGGATGGGTGAGTGGGCAGTGTGAAGACATCTCAGCCATTCCTGTGTGCGCACGATGCCCATTTAGAAACTAAATGTGCTTCAGTCCACAACCACTGCTCTTAAGAAACTCAACTCCCAGCAAGTGTTAATGGCATAGGGAATCGGAGGCCTGGTCCTGGGTTTGAATCTCACCTCACACTTGATAACTTTGGGTCCCCAGGACAAACAACCTTTGAGCGCTCAGCTATTTTTTTTTCCCAATATTTATTTTTCCTATGTGTGTTAAATATGGTAAAAATATATGTAAATCCAATATAGGCATATGTATGCGATTATCTTGCTGCACCAGAAGAATCAGATCAAAAAGGAAATAAAATGAGAGAAAAAATAAAATTCAAACAAACAACAAAAAGTGAAAATGCTATGTTGTGATCCACACTCAGTTCCCACAGTCCTCTCCGAGTATAGAGATGGTTCTCTTCATCACAAGATTATTGGAAATGGTCTGAATCATCTCATTGTTGAAGACAGCCACATCCAGCAGAATTGATCATTGTATAATTTTGTTGCCGTGTATGATGATCTCCTGGTTCTGTTCATTTCATTTAGCATCAGTCCATATAACTTTCTCCGGGCCTCTCTGAAATCATCCTGCTCAGCTATTTAAAAAAAGAATTTTTTAAAAACAGCTTTTGAATTTCTAATTCTATCTTCCCTCCAAACCTCCCTCTCTGAGACAGTAAGTAATCACAGAGAGGTTATACATGTTTTGAGCCTCAGTTATCAGTTCTAGCCCTGTGGAAATATAGGGATAATCACAGCATCTGACACTGAATAAATTGAATGAATGTGAACTGATTTGTAAACCATATATGTTCCAAGGAGAAGAACGGTGCTGAAAGCTAGCGAGCTCCTGGTTTTAGAGGGGAGGCACTTCAGTGCAGTCCCATGGCTGAAGGCACTGGGCCCAGCCTGCTGCCCATGCAGAGGTCACGTGCTCCTAGACACCTTCCTTAATCATCAGCCAACATTTACACATACAGCTCTAACCCCCTCCACTTTACGGAGGGGGAAAGTGAGGCTGTGCTTCATGTTATAAACTCCCATGTTTTAGCAGAACCTTGTCTCAAACAGGAGAGGGCTCTACAGCAGTGGGGGCCTGATGCCCCTAAACTACTCCTCAGACCCGGTCCAGCCTATGGGTCATTCCAGAGCACCATGGATGGGCTGCTTCCCTGAGAGGGTCATGCAGGGGTTCCTGGTCCTTTTTACGGGTTCTCTGTGCTTTGTTCCTGGCTTGAACAAACCATCTTTCCCAGGAAGATTCGTCCTCTCTGGCTCGCACAAGCTTCCTTTGTAGCATAAAGACTAAAGTCTTCCCCCCTAAAAGGACCCTTACCCACTAGCAAGAGTCACGGGCATGGTACCTTCCTTTTGCCTTTTATGCCCTGTCCCCCATTCTTTCCCTCACAAGGTCAATATCTGGCTAAGATGTAAGATCTAACACTGGCCTTTTGCTGAGCCCCACACAACAGAAATACATTCCTCAACCTATCCTTCCCATTCAAAGGTGCTGGGCTGGCTTCCGGATAAGTGTTTGTTTCCTCAATTTATTAGCCTTCTTTCCCTAAACAAACTGCTTTCATTTTGGCTACTTCCCATCCAACATTGTCATTGACTTTATTATGTAGTTGTGCTTTTGTGTGGCAATCCCCCAATTGAGGTCAGAGGCCCCAGTCTTATTTTCCTTCTTCAAAACTGAGAGGCTTGAAGTATCAAAGAATGCTGGATTTGGGTTTGAAATTGGGGTTATAAGTTATGCTGTGAAAGGGCAAGTAAATAAGTGATCATTTCTAGATTCACGAATCCAAATGCAACATTGATTTTTCTTATTTCATCACATGCAACACTGAGCCAATTAGAAGTTTTAAACTAAGACATACCCATTGAAATATAAACTATATCCCACTAGGACCTGTAGTTGAGCACTGACATACACTACTTGTGAATAAACCACAGTGTTTTGGTTTTGTCATTTGACTTATTTTTCTTGATGGCATGTGAATCTCATTTTAAAATGATTTCTCTGTAAATGTACTTTTAAAAATGTTTGATGTTTAAATGTTTGAAATGCTTTAAAATGAACTAAAAGCAGTTACAAAACGAGCAATACTAAAATTTATAAAAGCATAAAAAAGATATTTAAATAAATGATGCAGAATACTTAAAAAAAAATAAAATGGGGACGATGATGCTCAAATATTGCCAGAGCATAATTGATGTATAGACATCAATTAATGAGTGAATATCAAGTAGTTTGTAAAACAAACACCAGCTTTTATTATCACAGTACAGTAGTTATTTCACTTTTATTGAATTTCACCAAATTCAAGATAAAATCTTCCATCAAAGTGGCCTAATGTGGGAGCACCATTAGAATTCAATCAGGCTTGAATAGCACAGTGGTGGCTCGTGAAATATTCATATTCATCATAAAGCCCCGGAGACTTCTGGTGTCATTAAATTGGGAAGAGATTATGGAAGGACAAACTTCACAGAATAAGGTATGGGTGGGTGGTGAAGAAATCCCCAGGCCCCAAATTCATGGATCTATTTAAGTATCCCAATATGTAATTGTCACATGTATGGTAGCAGGAGTCATACCTTAGGGTTCCCTGTACAGCCCCATACAGGGACCCAACAGAAGGTGATCAATAAATGATTTTTAAAGAACATTTAGAAAATAACAACAATGCAAAGAAATACAAATTTGAAAGATTTAAGAACTCTAATCAATACAACAATCAAGTGTTTCCAGAGAACTGAAGAAGTCTGCTGCACACCTCCCGACACAGATGATAGACACACCCATAACACAGAATGAGGCTCAAGGTGGAAATTTGTTTTTCGTGCTTTCATAAGTTTTCTTTTTTCCCCTGAGGTGTGTGTGGATGAAAGAATTTTTTGTTAATTGAAAAGGAGAAAAAATTAAAACCAACCAAATAATTAAAAAAAAAAAAAACCTAAAGCTGAAATAGGCCTCCAAGTTCAGAGGTGGAGCATTCTAGCTTTGTCACTACCTTAAAATAGCCTCTCTCAAAGGAAAACGTTACACTGATCACAAATGCATCCCACTCCAGACAGGGAATGGAGGCTGGACAAGCTGGAGGCAGCACATAGCACCATGAGAATGTGCAATCCCAGCTCTCTACCCAGCTAAATCCAGTTGAGACCACAAGATCAACCATCCCTTGGCAAAGCTAGTCTTTCAGAGCATTATGAAACTGATACTCAGACACAGTTTAACTTGAGACACAGAGCTTATTTTAGTAATTTTTTTATTGCTAGAAATCAGTACTGTTGTTCTGAAATCGTGCTGACAAGAGCCAGCATAAAAAAATTATTAAAAAAAAAAACCCACAAAAACCCCAAAACAAAACAACAAACCAGGAAGTGAATCTAAGATCACAATACAATTAACGAAGTGCACGAGTCAACAGATGTATTAACATGTGCTTATCCATTAATTTTACAAATAAAATTAGATACTAACAAGAAGTGACGGGGATACCACTGGCAGGGACATGACTATTTACAACCCTGCCTTCCAGCAGAACTGAGAAATCTCCTCAACTTCAGGGAAGAAGACAATCCTCTTGGAGGTTTGGATTGAAATCCCCTGAATCTCCTATCATGATTATTAACGAGATCACAAAGTCACTAGACTGGAACTAAAACTAAACAGCATCAAACTATCACAGCTCAGTAAAGAATTATTACGTGAGCTCAGCAACAGAATTACAGACAAGTCATTTTCCTTCCAAAATCAAACAAATTTAAAGTAAACATTTCTAAAGTGCTCCAATACTTCAGTACAAAAATAAAAAACACTGATTATAAACATGGCACAATGAAATTTAATGTGTAGTACATATATTTCAAAGGGCAATGAGAATCACTGGTGAAAAGGGTTTTTAAAAATGGTAAAAAGTTTTTCTCTCTCAGAACTTCGCTTGCTGGGCAGGACCTGCCATCGTAACAGAAACTGAAATCAATGCTGACTCATGATTGTATAATTGTTCCTTCAAGGAGAGGATGGGGGTGGGGGGAAAGGAGATAGGGAGAGACAAGATCCCAAGTGTTAGGGACTCATTTCTGGGCTGACAGCAAACAACGTTCCAAGTGCCAGAAAGGTTTCCCTCATTAGAGTGAAGGTGAGAAGGAAGACTTCTGCTTTTGGTCCCTTCTGCAAGTTCATGTGGGACGTTTAAGCAAAAGCAGAACCTCACCTGTCCTGCCCACTCAGGTAAAACTCAGGTGTGCTGCGGGAAGATTTCTTTACCATCATGCTGATGGATGCAGCAAGACCACAGGGGCCATCAGAATTTATGTGGGGGGATGGGGGGGTGGAAGACATGTTCACAGAACCACAGGGAACAAAAGGGACTACTACGATCACAGGACGCTTTAGGAAAGACAGACTACCTCACTCTGGCACCAAGAGCTCGAGCTCTCCTTTCTCCGGCCCACTCTCTCCACCTTCCACTGGGCCTAGATGCAGCATCAATGGCAGAACTCCTCAATCAGGACAGGACCTGGACAGCAGGCACCTGGCCATGTCTCCCTTGTAGTAAGGAGACAGAGGTCCCCGACTAGGCCCTGGAAGGAGCTCCTTCTGGAAGCAACTTCCTTTCCTATTATCTTGCCTGTCAGGCTTTGAACAACTGAACTTTTGAATCCGATTTTGATTCAAAAAACTGAAAAATCTCTCCCAGCTCCACTGACAAATCTATTGTGGAACCCATGTGCATGCGTGTTTGGGGCTGGATTTCCCTGTGAGTATGAGTTGATAATAAGACAGGAGACTCTTACGTGGCCTGCAGACTGTGGACTTGCTGGAAACATACCTGTTCCAAAGATGAAATGAATTCCTGCAATAGGGCCTATAACTTTTATTATTTGCTGACAATTACAGTGTTAAACTCTTCAGTTGTCCTTAACTTGGAGGTCTGGGGAAATGAGTTGCAACTCTTCCCTGGCTATGACAGGTTACAGTCCAAACCCCCAAACTTAGATAAGCCGGCCATCAGCCCGATAAGTCCCACACCAGAGCCCTCGGAGGAGGCATCTGCAAGTCCAGAGTTTGGGCCAAAGCTGTGATATGGCTATAGATGGAAGCAGACAGAAATGATATCTAACCACTCCCCTAACATTAGATTTTAAAGGTATTTCCCCCCCAGGTGTCCAAAAGAACCATAGGCAAACAATTTCATTTCCACGACACTGGGCTGGGATTAATTTAGAGACAGACTTAATTCAAATCTAGCCTCTGCTATTTCCTCCCAGTGTTGGCGGCAGTTTCCTTACTGGTGAGATTATTGAGCTAATGTGTCTCTGGTCACTTCCAGTTATAAACTACGAAACTACCCCCAAACTGAGGGGAGGAGAAAGGAGAAAACTTCACACCAACAAATCTTTACTGTAAATCACCTTTCCCAATAGCATCTGTTTTGTGCTAGTCACTAACACTTTCCTGGCACCCAACCACCCAGATGATTCTCTCTACAGGAAACTTCAAATCATTTGCCAGCTCTTTTGGACAGATGAGAGAATATGTATTGGTTACATGGCTCCTTAACTACTGAGAATCAACACAAAATGTTTCTTTGCTTCCTGCCACTTTGTTCAGCTATTACTAAATATTCATCTTTAATGACAATATTCTAAGACCTTTAAAAAAAAAAAAAAGCCATTTGTCCCCATTTCAGAGCCAGACGGGTCACTTCCTTCCTGAGGGCGACTAGCCCGGTATATAACCCATACATTCTGCTTCTCCGGGGGCAATGGCAGGGAATGGGGCACACAAAGAAGAAGTTGCTGTTGCTAAGAAGCAGCTTCATGGCCCGAGAGCTCGGTTCCCCTGGGTTGCTTTATGACCTGCCGAGGGCCTGCAGCTTCTACAGATCCCCGGCCAACACCAAGCTCTGCCTCAGGTAAACTCCCAGGCATTCATCTGCAGAAGCACTTTCCACTGTCTGTGATAATCAGAAGCCCCCACAAAGACTGGGCACCGAGCTGCCATAAAGACACACTGCTGTCTGAACAGCCAAATTCATTTTCTTCACCATATCAAATTCAGAATGAGGAGACTCCAAAGCAATAATACAACGGTTCGCCAATGAGAACTCCTTTTTGTTACATATGTCTCGATGTTGCTGCTCACGTGTGGAGATAGCAGGACCTCGACAGCCACCTGCGTGGTAACAAACGCCTCTGCTGGCAGGGTGCCCACTCTAACAACCTAGACTACGTTATAGAAGGATTATTGAAGACAGTAACCTATTGCACTCTCAACCTTGCTAATAACTTTTTTTAGATTTAGCATCTTCATCAATGATCAGGAAAATATCCCAATCTTAAGTTCACTATGAACCAACAAATAATTCGCTTTGGGAATCTGCACCACACCCAACAAAGCCTCAGAAGCGGAGATGAGCTTAAGGCTCCTTTTCTGAAGACAGACAGCACTGACGGCCAGTCTGGACAGCCAAGAAGGTGGGCTGCTAGCACCACCTCCCCCAGAATGGACACATTTCCTAAGTTGGCCTCTGGGGCCTTAAAACTATTACCTGGCCTCCTGTATTCCAGGTCCGCCTGCCAGCTCATGCCCAGGGCCGAGAACCCCAGGACCTGTTTTCTGAAACTACAGCTAATGGCCACAGCTCTGTAAAACCAGATTGAAAATAGATTTCTCTCTTACCCAAACGGGGGTCCTATTATTTAGAATAGCTCCTTAGTTCATTTATAGTTCAACTTCCAATTAAAACTTTTTTCTAAAAAGAGATTAAAAACTTTATCAGGGAATCACTGCAAATTCACCAAAAAGAGCATATTATGGTGGATGGCAACATATCCATAAATTTGGAATTGAGACACCCAGGCCATGTTCAAGTCCATAGTGGTTATGCCTGAAAAAGAGACAAGCAGGTGCCCACATGGTCCCAATGACCCCTTGGAGTCCCCAAGTGGGTTCTGACCATGTGAAGGAAAACCTGGCTTCATCTGAAGGGGATGTCATTCTGGAGGAGACAAGAGATGCCAATCAGCAGTGGCCCTCTGTTGTCCTGGAGACTCCATGGAAATCTTCTCCAAGGGGATGGCACCAGATGCACCGTGCAACAGCAGTTCAGAAAAAGATAACATCTTCCTTGTTGGCGTCTTCTTCGGAAGCGGGCCGCGCGAGCGGCTGGGCCGGGGGCGAGAGGTGTGGGGCGCTGCTCGGCCTGAACATGTTTCCTGAGCCCAGAGGAGAGATCTCCGAGGTCTGGATGTCCGCTGGGACACATGACTCTGAAAAACACCGGATCCCGAGTCAGCAGTCGCCTCTGTCCCAGGAGCCCCCCCACCCCCCCCGAAAACCTTCATCAGCCCTCGGCCGCTCCCCGACCAGGCCTTACCCTGATGCACAATGACGCTCTGGCCTGTCAGGGCAGGACCCGGGGCCTGGCGGGCTTTCATAGTGTTTTCTTCTTTGCCCATAAACTTGCTGAGCATCAGCTGCTGTTTTAGGTCAAAGGAGGCTGGGGGGAAAAGGAGAGGGATTTGCAGGGGCTCTTTCGGATGATCTCTGCCCTCCCCAGCCCCCAGGGCCGGGGCTCCATGAAGACACCAGTTTCTGGACAGGAACCCTTTCAACGACTCCCTGCCAACACCCAAGCCGAGGGGGGAGAGAGGGAGCTCATGTGGCCAAGTCAGGAGTCACTTCCCCACCTCGGAAGCCCCTCCTGAATCTGTCTCCATCGCAAATTCACACGCAAGAAAGACAAAGTGCACAGAGGCTCCTGGTCTCGAGTTCTGTGCTGGAACCTACTGGCGGCTGTTGTAGTCTCTCCCCACCCCCCACAAGCAATCAGGCTTAAGTGACTTGCCCAGGGTCACACAGCCGGGAAGTGTTAAGTGTCTGAGGCTGGATTGGAACTCGGGTCCTCCTGACTTCAGGGCTGGGGCTCTATCCACTGCGCCCCGTAGCTGCCCTGTTGTAGTCATTCAATACTGATTTCATTGGGACACGGTCCCGCCATTACTCTCCTTACCCTCAGCAGTAACTGTATCTTGACCATCTCCCTTATGCATGTCTCAAACAAGATAAAAGCCTTAGAACAAGAAGGTAGGAGCCGGGCTTCCTCCGCAGGCTGCCTCCCCTCTCCACCACAGCCTCAAGCCTGGCTCCTGATGGGAGGGAAGCTCAGGCTGTCTCCTTATTCATTTGTGAGCCGGACTCACTAAATCCGGGTCTGCTCGGGGAACCACAAAACAAGGGCTGCAGCTGCCCCGCCACACTTAGGGCCAGAGCGCGGCCGGGAGCCGGGGCGTCACTCGGCTCTGCGGCCACAGAGAGGGCGGCCCCCCGAGCCGGCCTGTCTGCAACACAGCTAAGGAGGAATCTAAGCAGAGGCTTTCACAAAGTGGCCACGTTGTGGCTTTAGTCTTGCCTCTCACTGGCAGAGATCACAACCTTAAATTAATTCTCAGTGACAAATGTAGCTTTAGCTTCTATTTTTACAACTATAAAAGCTGATTCAGTGCCTGAGACTTAGGTTAGCTCGTCTGAGGACTTCCCACTCTTACAAATACCTCCCCCTCCTTCTTAGTGACCAAGACAGAAAAGACATGTCTCTAAATGAGTGACCTAGGAGGGTTCCGGTTAAAAGGTTCCCTTTTCTCTTCAAAGCTCTTCTTTTAAAGAATAAGCCTATTTCAATCTGTTACTGATCAAATTCCCCAATGAACTATATTCACCAACCACAATGACTTTAGCCTCTCCAGGCTACTTCCCTGCCCACTAGTGACTGCTTCCTCCTCTGTCCCAGGAAAATGGCCCATGAGCCTCCTCAGGTTCAGTGTGGGAAGAGGGCACAGGGCATTAGTCACCAGCTGGGGTCACCAACAGGGAGCCCAACCCCCCTCCCCCCAGGCTGCCCAAGGGCTTTGTGCTCTGTACATTCTGAGAGCACTGAGGGGGAACCAGCACTCACTGGAGCTGTCGGAGCGCTGGGAGGCTTTGCTCTTCCCCCCCTTCTCTTTGCTCCCTTTTGTGAGCACGGCCAGCTTGGTGGGGATCTGCTGCTGGACGGCAGCTTGCTTCTGGATCTGGTTGGTGGCGCTCAGGAGCTGGATGGGCACGTCGCTCTTCGCCAGGCGGCCCTCTGCGGCCGTGCTGTCCCGACGAGCCACCTCGGGGCGCTCCGCGTAGTCAGAGCCGCACAGCAGGGTGCTGGTCCTCGCCAGGGGCTTGGCCAGCTGCACGGCCCCCTCGAGGCCCTCGCCGTTGAAACTCGAGGAGGTGCTCAGGGTGTGGCCCTACAAGAGAAAAGTCCGCTGACTCACCCGAGCCATCAGGGCCATCCCCGCTCCGGCCCCAGCACATCAGGGAAGGCTGCCTCTAGGCAGAACCCCAAAGCCCTGCAGCTCTTCCGAGTGGCAGTTAACCTCTCCACCTAATAGCTGGTAGTACAGCTTCTAGAGTATATGGCCTCTTTCCTGAACTAAATGGAACGATGGGTAGGGACCAGGATTTGTACCCTTCCTTATCTTCCAGAGCCTAGGTACTCCAAAATTTTGGATACGAGAATTTTCCCCTAGGATTCTTCAGGACATCCAGATTATGCTGATTCACTTCAATAATTGTTGACTAACAAACTTTAAGACTGTGATTCATTTTCCGAATCTCTTATTACTTAGGACTTCTTTCTTAAGCCAGATTTTCAATCACGAAACCACACTGATCCTGAGCTAGAAGGGGCCTTTAACATGTCAAACAAGTCTGCCAAACAACAAAATTAACGCATCACATCCATTTGATAATATACATTTAGAAAAGGAAAGTGTGGTCACAAAGAAGCAGTGTGGCAGATCCCCTCTAAGCTTGCTTTGCTCCTGAAAGAAAGGTGGGCAGCCAACTGTTTCCCATTAGAGCAGAACAACCTACTTCCTTGTATCCCACTGTTACTAAACTGATAAAACAAGGGAATGTGGCAGCTACAGTGTGACTAGATATTTAGCAAAGCAAATGATGATACAAGTGCATGGATTTGGAACTGGCTGAGTGGCTGGGCCCAAAGAGTTTTATGGAAGGTGGTTTCCAGTGGTGTGGCCCAAGGATATATGCTACTTAATATTTTTATCAACAACTTGAATAAAGTCATATCAGATATATACACATGATAAAAAGCTGGAAGGATTGGCTGACACACTAGATGACAGGGTAAAGACTTAAAAACTACCCTATATCAAAAGATCAATGAGTCAACACTGGGAAATAGCAATTAGTCTCTCTATCCTGAAGTTGTGCAATTGGCCTTTTAAAATATACATATAGTATGATTTTTCAGTTATCCTTTTTGAATTTCATAATAGATTCAGTTTTAGTACTTCCTTCCACCAGATCTATTGTCAAAACCAGAAATTTCTGTCTGTACCTGATGAGAAAAAGCTCAATATTCAGCCAAAGAATAGTATGAAGAATTACTGCTTCCCAAGTCCTCTCAAAACCAAACCCTCTAAAAGAACACGAGTGCCTCACCTCCAGCCCTTCGGGAGGTATTGTGCCAGGCACGGTGTTCTGCTTCTTTAATTTTTTCAGAAGTTCAAGCCTTTCCTTTTCCTTCTCCACAGCTCGCTGGGACTCACGGAGCCTCTCCAGATCATGCTGGTAGGCCTCGCGCTGCCGGTCCAGCTCCTCTTTGTCTTGGGTCAGCCGCTCCCTGAACTGCTGGGACTCACTCTCCCGCTCCTGCAGCCGGGCTTCAGTGTATTCCAGTTCTTTCTGCTGACGGCTGCGCTCACGCTCCCAGCGTTGCTGTTCCTGCTTGAGTTGGTTCTGAAGCTTCTGTACATTGGCCAGTTCTTCTCTTTGCTTCTCAAAGTTCCGCTGTTTCTCTTGTTCTAACAGGAAGTTTCCACGTGTTGACTGCAGTCTACATTGCTTTTCTCGGTCAAGGATTGTGGCCCTCTGCATTTCAATGTAGCTGTCCTGCTGAGCAACCACTGCCTGAAAGACCCAGCACAAAGTACTGTCAGAGAGACAGGACCACAGGGGCCTCCGCTAAACAAGATAGGGTTTCTGTCACCAAAAACTGATTAAAAACTATGGCCTCTCTTGGATTACAAGTTATATAAAAACAAGCAGTTAATTATGCCTTTTCTAAAGATCCACGTTTACCTGAAGATTGGAAAGCAGCTTTGACAGGGTGTGTATTCTCTTTAAAAGCTGAGGAAAAAAGAAAAGAGGTTTTTAGAAGAAAACGTCATTGGCCTGAATCTGTATTTAAGTAGGGGAGGAGAAACAACAATGAACATTTATCAAGTCACTATTGCTAGCTGTTGGGGACGCTACAAAATTTAGCTAATGGAGCTAAGTCTAGCAGAAAATAAGTCATCCACTGCCCCATGAAAGTCTAAGTGCCCTTAGTGATATGGTGAAGTCATCACTGATCAAAGGGATCAGGGAAGGAATATAAAAGGTGCCAGTTGATGTGGGCAAGAGGAAGAGGGCAAGCAATACAGGTTCAAGAACTCGAGGCACCTGGGAGAGTACGATGCATATTTTCACATTTAGACTCAAATCCAGTTTTAAGGGGAAGCAGAGTGTGAGAAAGACTAACAGAAAGCAAAGCTGGAAAGAGAATGGTGGATGCTGCAGGATAGAAAGCCTTGCTTATCGGGCATAAAAGCTGGAACTGAGTGTAGCCATTATCAGAGTAATGAGATCTAGGCATAAGGAGATGCTTCTGGAATATGGAGAAAGGCTGGGCTGTAGCACAGATAAAGGGGAGGTAGGAAGTGGTAGCTCAGGTGGCTGATAATAAGGACTTGTACTAACTAGGATGGGAGCAGAAGGATGACACAGAACATGCTGTGGCGATGAAATCAGAAGGCCTTCGTGAGATACAAGGGGCAAAGACAAAAAATTGGGAAACTGGGTGAACAGAAATATCTAACAAACAGTGATAGGAGGGAGAAATAAGTTTAAGTTTGGTTTAGGACATCCTGGTAGATGAAGAAAAATCTTACAAGAAATTTTTAAACCAACACTAGAGAGAGCATAGGAATAAATGGAGTTTTTCTTAAAATTGATAAGTAGCGTCTATCTAAAAACATCAGCAAGCATTATAGGTAATGGGGAACAGCTTAGAAGTGTTCCCAGTAAGATCAGGGATGAAACCAGATTGCCCACTATCACCACTAATATTCAATATTGTACTAGAAATGTTAGCTTTACAGGATTAATACAGAAAGGCTTGGAGAGACTTACATGAATTGATGCTAAGTGAAATGAGCAGAACCAGGAGATCATTATACACTTCAACAATAATACTACATGATGATCAATTCTGATGGAATGGCTCTTTTCAACAATGAGAGGATCCAAATCAGTTCCAATTGATCAGTGATAAACAGAAGCAGCTACACCCAGCATAAGAACACTGGGAAATGAGTGTGGACCACAACATAACATCTGCACTCTTTCTGTTGTTATTTGCTTGCATTTTTATTTTTCTTCCCAGGTTATTTTTACCTTCTTTCTAAATCCAATTTTTCTCATGCAACAAGATAACCGTATAAATATGTATACATATATTGTACTTAATATATACTTTAACATGTTTAACATGTATGAGGCTGCCTGCCATCTAGGCTGGAAGGAAGGAAGGGAAAATTTGGAACAGAAGTGTTTGCAAGGGTCAATGTTGAAAAATTACCCATGCATATGTTTTGTCAATAAAAAGCTATAATAATAATAATAAAAGAAATGTTAGCTTTAGCAATAAGAGAAGAAAAAGAAATTGAAGGAATTAAAGTAGGTAATAAAGAAACAAACAATTACTCTTTGAAGATGAAATGATGATAGATTTAAGAGAATCCTAGAGAATCAACTAAAAAACTACCAGAAACAACAATTTTAGCAAAGTTGCAAGATATAAAATAAACCCGCATAAGCATCAGCATTTCTGTATGTTACTGACAAAGTCCAGCTGTAAGAAATAGAGAACTCCCATTTAAAATAACTGTAGATAGCATAAAATATCTGGTAGTCTATCAGCCAAGACAAAGTTAGCAAGTATAAAAACACAATTAAAAAACACTTTTCACACAAATAAAGTTAGATTTAAACAAATGGAAGAATATCAAGTGCTCATGGGTAGGCTGAGCTAATATTAAAAAAATGACAATTCTACCTAAATTAATCCACTTATTCAGTGCCATATTAAAATGTCAAGATTTTACTTTATAGAGCTAGAAAAAAAAGTATTGTTTTAAAACCCCTTTAAATTAACAAGTATTTATTTTTTCCTATTCACTCTCCTTCTCTACAAAAAGAAAGAAAAAATCTTATGACAAACATGAATAATGAAGCAAGGGCAGCCTCTAAGGTGACACAGTGAATATAACTCGGCTTAGAGTCAAGATGGCTCATCTTCCTAAATTTAAATCTGGCCTTAGACACTTATTAAGGGCAAGGCATTTAACCCTATCTGCCTCAGTTTCCTCATCTGTAAAATAAGCTGGAGAAGGAAATCACAAACTACTCTAGTACCTTTGCCAAGAAAATCCCAAATAGGGTCAAAAAGAGAAACAACATAGTAAAGCAAAGCAGAGGTGCA
Organism: Antechinus flavipes; assembly: GCF_016432865.1. NCBI lineage: Eukaryota > Metazoa > Chordata > Mammalia > Dasyuromorphia > Dasyuridae > Antechinus > Antechinus flavipes. The sequence continues at coordinate 680,840,651 of NC_067398.1, read as the reverse complement.
CATTGGCTACGTCCAAAATGCTTGTCTCAGTTTTCTGTCAGGAGATGAAATGAAGGTTGGAATTCAGAAGAAGGGTCAAGATGAGAAATAAAGACATAGAAATTATGGCCAAAGAGCTAAAAGTTAAAGTCCTGAGATTTAAAAAGATTTGTTAAAGGAGGGAGCATAGAAAAGAAGACTTTTGTGTGAAAATTCACTTCCACAGCCCAGAAAAAAGACCAGAAATCAGGTGAACCCTAACCAAAAATTAGTCAGGTAAGGACTACAAAAAAGACAAGGTGGCTAGGAAGAGGAAAAGGCATTCTCTAGATTTGTCAGTGAGGTGGCAGTGACCTCTGAGAAAGCAGCTTCACTAGGGCTGGGGGAGAGCCTGGGTGGTGAAGGTGGAAGAAATCAACTGCAGAATTGGGAAAGGATGTCGAGCAGCCTGTGGGTAAATACTGGGCTGAGCTGAACCCAACAAAGTGAGCCTGAGAAAGCAAAGATGTCTTTGCTCAGGGGGAGCACCTCAGATTCCATTGTGGCTGGTGCACTGTTGTTCCAGTCCATTTGGGTTAGCTCAGCCTAAAAGAAGAACCACAGAAGGATACAAATTAGTTTCTATTACATAGAAAACAATATATCACATTGTTAATAAAAATGTAGCATTATATATAATATGTAATTATATTTAGTAGAGAATATCTTATTTTACAGTTAATATCATATGTGATTCTTCGACAACGATATTGTATGAGGACATATTTTGATGGAAGTGGATTTCTTTGACAAAGAGACCTAACTGAGTTTCAATTGATAAATGACGGACAGAAGCAGCTACACCCAAAGAAAGTACACTGGGAAACGAATGTGAACTATCTGCATATTTGTTTTTCTTCCCAGGTTATTTTTACCTTCTGAATCCAATTCTCCCTGTGCAACAAGAGAACTGTTCAGTTCTGCAAACATATATTATATTTAGGATATACTGCAACATATCTAACATATATAAAACTGCTTGCCATCTAGGGGAGGGGGTGGAGGGAGGGAAGGGAAAAATTGGAACAGAAACGAATGCAAGGGATAATGTTGTAAAAAAATTACCCTGGCATGGACTCTGTCAATATAAAGTAATTATTAAATAAAAATTTTAAAAAAATATCATATGTGATTACAGAGTAAATGACATCACATAATTTATAATTAAGAAGCATGGGGTAATTGAAAAAGTCCTGGCCTTAGCTGCTAAGGAACTTGAGGCTAAAAAAGCTGAGGCCTGAGGTCACACTGGCAAGTAGGTCTCCTAGACTCATCACCACTGGCCACAAGGCCAGACTTTGAGGGAGGCCCTTGAGCAGACTCAATCTTCTACCCAATCCTATTTACTCCTTTCCTCTCCCCCATCCCTCACTTCCATCCCTCCCAATGTCCCACTCCTTCCCTGTACTTTCTGCAGGGTCTGCTCCTCAGTTAAGAAGCTTGCTTTCATCTTAAAGTTTTTCCTCCCTTACTCTTTCCACTGCAGGCATTCATTCAGACTTGGTCCCCTTTCCATTACTAGTTGTACCTTCACTCCCCCAGGTAATGTGCTGGTCTTGAGGGAGTTGAGGTTGAAGGTGATGATACAGTGGTTTGTATACTTTATGCTCCCCATTCCCATGTTGTTGGACTTATGCTTTAGTCTATAGTCAAACAAAATTAGTTCTTTCTCTGAATGAGGATTATATGCTTCATCATTATAAACTCAATTTTAAAACACAGAATTAAAATGAAGAAAAACCTACTGTCTGTGATCCTTCTTCAGAGTCTCCTGAAAGGTCACCAAGCTGTGAGTCCAAACCGGTAAAAGGAATTCTCCGGTCTTTAAGCCGGGCATCGCAATTGCAGACTTTCTTCTTAAAGCTAGCATCTTAAAAACAGACCAGAAAAAGAGTCCTAAGACAGTGTCGATAAGCTACCACACAGGACAAAACCAGCAATTAAGCAGAATTCTGAATGCCAAGAGTGTGAATTTAGTTTTTGGTCCTGAGTTTTCGCTTTTACTTTTACAGGGCGCAGGGGCTGAAGCTTCTGTCACTCAAGACAACGGCACTAACACTGAGAGGAGCCCTGTCAAGATGGGCCAAGGAGAGACAGAGTAGAGAAGCCAACTGGAGAGGATCTGAGAATCCTTTTGGAAACAGCTCCTGGGAAGTGCACAAGAGGACAAGTTATCATGAAAGGGCTTTCCTGGGTCTGAAAGTGTGATAGAAGTTGGAGAACACCAGTAGAACAAAGGAGTCAAAAGATAAATACCATGTGCTCTGGGGAGGAGAGTACTCTCAGGGGTGTGGTTTAATGATCAGAGTAAGGACCAGGGGCATATTAGATCCTCTGAAGAGCGGACCAGTTCTCCTTCACTTCCCCCCTCCTCTTGCCCCCCCCCCCCAACTCCCCAGTATGTCCAGCTGCTTACTTTTGTTTGGGTTTGTATTGTTGTCAAAGCCTCCGAAGGTCTCTGCTCTCCTGGGCAATGAGAGATCATCCCCGGCCCCACCGTCTTCACTGTCGTTTCTCAGCTGTTTATATATATGTGAGTGCACCAGGTGAAGCATATTCTCAACTAGCGAAAGGAAGAGAGAGCACAGAATTATTGCTGCCATAGAACAAGGTGGTCAGCTATCAGGAAAGAAACTCGGAACCTCACACTGATGCGGGGACTTCAATTGGGGTATCTGATGAAACCCGTCCCTGCTAGTTCTGCCAATGTCTTAGCAAGGAGGAGTCACATCATGGACTCTCTAATTTGTTTCCCTTTGAAGATGGCCACTATCTATCACTAAGGTCCATATCCTGAGCTGTGTTTAGAGTAGTGCTGACAGATTTACACTGAAATAAGCCTCTCTTGCTCAATCCTTAAGAGCACACACTGGCAAGGTGGCAGGCCAAGGTTCAGGCTGTGGCCATGGAAGAGACAAAGCAAAATAACCCATAATGAAATCTGATTCAGGGATGTGGCTTCATGAACACAGTGCCAATTAGCCATAGATTCCATCTATCAATGCAAGCAAGTTACATTTTCTGAAATATGAAATCAGATTAATCAAGGAGAAACAGTCAAGTGAACCTACAAGCGAAGGCATCCCCAAGGGTCAGCCCCCTTGGCAAAGGACAGATAAGGTAGGTCTCTTCCACTTTTAAACTCAGAAAAAAGGGGCTCAATCATATGGTTGCAATAAGTGCATGTTTGTGGGATGAGTCTGATATAAATATCAGATTTATAATATTCTGGATCTAGCAGTACCACCTCACAGCTGTGACCTTCTGGATAATGAAGGCTTTGAACTAGGTAGTCAATGACTCCCTGTCAAGCACTATGTCCTGTGGTTCCAATGAATATTTTCCTAGTCACGAGGGGTCATCATGTGTGTCCCTAGCCACCATCTGAAAGGGTTTTGTGCCACCTACCTTCAGATACTGCCGACTTCAGAATCATCTCGCCTTGCAGGCTGTTCTCTGAGGGTTCCCCTCCTCGGAAAAAGAATCTGGACTGCGAGCCGGGAGGAAGATCTTCAAAGCTGTTAATCTCAAACATTTCCAAATAAATCTGCTGTTTCTCACTGAGACTTTGAGCAATCAGCTCATCTTTCTTGCTTAAACGTTCTAAAGCGGGGGAAAAAGGGAGTCAAGTTAAAAATGTGTCAGTCTCTTCCATGTTAATTTATGACTTTTAGAATAGAAACCTCTCAAGTGCCATTGGTGCTGGGGCCAAAATAAGTAAGTGTCAGCATTAAAGTTAGGCTAGGTTTTTCTGATGAGAATGTTTCAGACACAAGCATGAAGCTGGGCTGGAATACTTAATTAAAAAGCATTACTGTTTTTAAAATCTTCAGGATGCTCCAAAAGTCTAGCTCATGTCCAATTCTATTAATTGGAGAAGCCATGGGCCAATGATTCATCTTTGAGAATAGCACATGATTGAACTCATAGGCTGGCTGCCTAAAGAGCCGACTTGTGATTTAGGTCAGGGAGAACCACTCACATGTACGGAGCTCAAGCTTGCCAAATATTATGTTTGTTTTAGAGATGAAGTAACTGAAATTTCTGAGGCTGGATTTAAGCCCAGTTTGGCACTCTACTTCTACTACACCAAGTTGTCTCCCTAAAGGACAAAGGGTCCCAGTCCCTAAGGAGTGCAAAAATCTAAACAATCTCTTCAAACGACAATGAAACAATGAGTTCTTTCCAAAACATGCTGTACTATCAATGCTGTCCTAGTGGTGAGGCTCTGGGAGTTGGGACACATGCAGCATCCTCCCTGACATTCCACACCAGAACACCATGTGATCTCCTCACTGTGCAGATAGCGGCCCTTCCACTTAGAGCAGGAACTACTTCCCTAGCTCACTGGAGAGGCGCACTCACAGCCCCAGGACGCTGGCTTAGTTGGGGGCGAGTTTACTTGGTGCTACAAAGTAATGGTCCCAGCTTTGCTACTGGTGACAGCCACCTGGTCCTTTCTGATTCCTGGCTTCTCCGAACCCTTCCTTCTCCCTGCCCACCCAGCAAAATGCCTGAGAACCCCAGGAGAGGAACAACCATGTCTATCTCTTTGCTTATGTGCTGAACTGAAACTAAACCCCAAGCCACTGGGGGAACTGGACCAGAACTGCAGCCTCTGTGCCCTGGCCCCACATCCCTCCAGGGGTTTTCTGCTGCCAGTGGCTCTCCCAGGACATAGTCAAGAATTCACACACATACACACACACACAACAGACACAGATACAGAAACACAGACACACACACACACTAGAGACAGATACACACACACTCTCACTCACTCATTTACACATCCTAGAAGGTTCAGAATTTGTTTCCAGTCCCTTTACCTTGGAATTCTTTTAATTTGGCAGCTCGGGCCTCAGCCATTTTTTCTTCAGCCTCACTGAATGGCTCCTCCTCCCCGTCAGGGCAGCTGAGGGAAGAAGGGAGGACACTGCTGTGAGCTGACTTTATGCTTTTCCTGGATCATTCTCTGATTTCTTAAAAAAAGACACTGCTCTTCTAAGTCATCTGACAGAGAGGGAGGCTAAGAATTTTTTAATTGAATAAAACCTGTTCATCACTAGTTTAAAAAAAAAAAAGGCAGGAGGAGCTGGAAGAAATAAATGAGCAGACATCTGGGGAAGATTATCTGTACAGAGTGTATTAGTGAAAAAGGAAAGCATGTTCACAACCTGTAATAACAGAGAGCTCACAATTTAAGAAGGGGACAACACAGGCAGGGTATAATAAGAACACAACAGAAAGAAAAATCAGTCAACATTTATCTGAAGGCTCCAGACTATCGACACTTAGCCCCAACCATATGCAACACTGATGGATTGCTGGAATGAGAAAATCTGGACAAGATTAGCCTAGGAAGCCTTCAATGGTGAATGGTGAAACCATTTGGTAGAAAGAAAAGGAAAGCATTCCGTAAAGAGGGAACAGGACTCAGAAAACCCTCCAAGGAAGCCAAGTTTTTCTAGGGCACAATGTAGGTTTGCCCATCCAAAGCTAGCTAAAAGCCAGGGTGTACATAACAGGACTGAAGGGCTCTCAAGTAAAAGCAGAAAAAGTGTGTGGGGAGAAGAAGTAAGGTAAAGGGATGAATGAGTTTAAAGAGGAAAATCAAGTTTGTAAACAACTTGTTCCATCTGGAATATGGAAATCTAGAATCCACCAGATACGCAGAGAACTAACTTTCCATACTCCCTCCCTACAGAACCAGTGGTTTAGTTTTTATTAAATAATCTCTATGTAGTGCTACTAATAACTAGGACAAAGTTAACTTTCTTTTGATCATGAAGGTAAAATATTTACTCTGAAGGGAGCTTATGTACAAATGGGAAAGAAAACCCTTCCCAAGTTTTTATTTACCTCTCCACAGCTCTGCGGATCTGGTCCATCCATGAATTTCTCTCTTCTTTGGAGCAGGTATAAATTTCATACATTTCTGGGCCTTTCAGGGAGGCACTGATCAGAAACATTGCTTTTTCCTCATTCGCTACCTCCCTCACAATTAGCTTTTGTAATGAAATAACAGGTGGTTTTGAATCCTGAAAAACAAAATCAGATGGGGGAGAGGAAGGTGGTGTTGTTATTATTATTTTTTTTTTTTTGCCATCACCTCTTCACACACCAACTGAGTATTCCTCTCCTTAGCAGCAGCCTATTTAAAGGAGGAAGGAATGTGTCCCTGTGCATTTTCAACCTAAGTTAGAAGTAACTAATTATATACAGAATTAAATGCTGCCAGCAGGCTTGGTACAGGAAAGGTAATGGCAAAGCAATGAATATTTTTAACACCATGGGGACACATATTTTCACTGGCTAATACAACAATGAGACAAAGAAGATATATTTCTCAGTTTTTAATTATTTGCATTTGGCCAATCACAGTACCCAAGAAGGGACCCAAACTACCATCTGTCTCCTTGCTCCTTCATAGCTGACCTTCTGAGGAAAGTGTCTTCATGAAAGCTCATCTGTAGCAGATGCTGCCTGCACCAGTCTGTCCCCAGAATCCTCCCATCAGGCAACTGTGCTCACAACTCCTCTGGACCTCATCACCAGCCTTTGCTCAATTTCCTCTAACCACTTTGAGGGACTGGATTCAATTTAACTCAATAAATGTTTACTAAATTTACTAAGTTGAACATCTCACGCTCTGCTGACATTAGCAGCCACCTTTTCTTCTCTGAGATCGATTCCCTCTGTCCCCAATCCCCTGTTTAGATCCTGTGGCCATTCCTTACCAATCTCTAGTTTATCCTCCTTCTCCTTAAGGAGTTCAGTGTCTAGCTGAGTGTTCGTCTTCCTGTTACTCCAACTCTTGTCCTCACATTTAGGAATTTCAATATACCTAGTGATATACTAATAAAAAAAGCCCTTACTTCCATTCTCTTCCATTCATTCCCATTCTTCTGACTTGAACCTTATTAGCAGGAATGGATAGATGGATCAAGGGAGGTTCCTATCACAGATAACTCAGTATATGGGTAGAATAGTCTATAGATAGAAGCAATGCAAATCCTGATGTAGGGAATCCTTCTGAATCTCTGAGAAAGGTAATAGGCACCTGCTTTGTCAGAGAGCACCAAAATCTACCTCAACCTCCCTCTTCTTCCTCCCAATCTGCACAGTAAAGCAAGCAGCTGGGCCTTTCAGTGCCATTCAGAAGGGCAGTACCAACCAGCAAGTAATTCTACTTGCCACGCAGTCACCAAATGGAATCCAAAGTAAAGATGGGCCTTGGACCTGGAAGTCCAACAGTAAGTGTCCTATAGCAATTCCATTTGGATTTGTAGTTCCTTAAATCTGCTTGAAGAAAGCTCTCCTGATCTTCCAACATCCAGCTGGTTCTTAGTTACCATAGACACAGATTAAAGGCAGAATGAAGTGTACTGTTTTCCAGGGTGAAATAGTAGGTCTAATCCTCCTCCTCCCATCAGGCCCCTGAATTAACATGCTACTAATAAGAGAGTTCATGAAGCAGGATTCCAGGACCAATATCCGAGGCTATGCATTTTCCATGCCCATGCAATGGAAAAATGCAGTAAACAAATATACTGAAAAAAGAAGGACCCATTCCTTCTGTCAATAACAAAACTCTTCCCATTTTAAAGGTGCAAAACTCCTGAACTCATTGAAACTTCACTTTGTTTTCAATTTTTCCCTCTGGATTAATATTAAACTGTGTCACTTGCCTCCTTTGCTGAGTGAAGTTTTTAAAAATGCACTTCAATACACCAAAATTTATGGGATGCAGCCAAAGCAGTACTTAGGGGAAAATGCATTTCTCTAAATTATTACATTAACTGAGCAGAACCAGGAGATCATTATACACTTCGACAACGATATTGTATGAGGACATATTTTGATGGAAGTGGATTTCTTTGACAAAGAGACCTGAGTTTCAATTGATAAATGACGGACAAAAGCAGCTACACCCAAAGAAAGAACACTGGGAAACGAATGTGAACTATCTGCATTTTTGTTTTTCTTCCCGGATTATTTATACCTTCTGAATCCAATTCTCCCTACGCAACAAGAGAACTGTTCGGTTCTGCAAACATATATTGTATCTAGGATATACTGCAACATATCCAACATATAAAGGACTGCTTGCCATCTAGGGGAGGGGGTGGAGGGAGGGAGGGGAAAAAAATCGGAACAGAAATGAGTGTAAATATAATGTAATTATTAAATAAAAAAATTTAATAAAATAAATAAATAAATAAATTATTACATTAACAAAATAGAAAAAGAACAGATTAAAACACTGGGAATGCCACTAAAAAAAACTAGCAGAAAAAAAAATCTTCAATTGAGTACCAAATTGGAAATCCTGAAAAATTAAAGGAGAAATTAATAAGATTGATAGGGGGAAAAAAACCCCAACTTTTCAGCTAATCAATAAATTTAGGGGCTGGTTTTATGGAAAAAAAAATCAATAAGCTAAACCACTGGTTAATTTGATTAAAATAAAGAAAACCAAATATTCAGTATCAAAAGTAAAAAGTAATTAACATTACCATCAATGAAGAAATTAAAGCCTTAATTAGGAAATATTTTACGGTTATGTGTCAATAAATCTGACAATCCAAGCAAATTTGATGACTATTTACAAAAATACAGATTACTTTGTAATTTGCATTTCCCCCCACTTATTTTTCATGTTTTTAAATTTTCCTTTTGATCTTTTCACAACTGTGACTAATATGGAACGATGTACATGATTATACATGTACAACAATTACCTACCATTTTCAGGAGAGAGGAAGGAACAAAAAAATTTGAAACTCAAAAATCTTATAAAAATGTAACAGGAAAATACTATTAAAAATGTATGTGTGTGTGTGTGTGTGTGTGTGTGTGTGTGTGTGTGTATATATATATATATAAAATTCAAAAGCAAATGCAATTTTCTCAATGTGTACATGCTAATCCTAAATACAATTTATTACACAATACTACACTAATCAGTTCATCTTCAATCTTAGCGATTAGCATTGATAGGAAATGGATTAAAACTGGGAAAAATGGCTTCTGGAACAATCCAAGTCCCTATGTAGGCAAAAAGCCCCATTGCTAACAAACAGCACCAGCAAAGATCTTTGCTTTAAAAACAGACCTTCTCTCTGTGCTGTCCTGAATACAAATGAGAGGAGCTTTATCAGATTAAACCAGGAGTGCCCCAGAGGTTCCCAGACAAAAGTTGCCATCAATAATTGTCAAGCTTCCATTTTCTATCTTGGAGCCATTGGTGAGTGCATAAAAAATATGGCAACCATAAAAGTAGAAACAAAGTTGCACCTTCCCACAATAGACCTCCTTAATGTACATCAGCATGCTAGGCTTTCACTCTGCACAAGCTCAGTGGGCCAGTCTGTTCCGGGGGGCTGCTCTTTATCCTTTCATTCTAACATTCTTCCCACCCTTCTAAAGTCCTTATCAGGACTCACTGTTCTGGGCATTAATAATTTGTTTGTTAGTATAGCTAAAAGTTATTAACCACTGCTATTCCCCTCTCAAATATTTATGCCTTTTCTCTCTCTTCCTTTTCAAACCTATCCTTTAAAAAAAGTTCAGAGGCTCACGTACTTCACCTCCTGGCCAACCCCTGGCAAGTTCATTCAAACACGAGCAGCATAGACGCCTTGATACCCTTGTGTATACACGTCTGAACATAGGCAGCAGCCCAGGACCCTAACACTAGACCCAATCGAGGAAGGCCTGGCCAAAGTGTCACTTATAGGGAGGAGTATACAAAATACCTACCACAGATGCAAAGACATATTTCTGGTCCTTTTCTTGTAGCAGCAGAAGCACATCAGTCAGTAGGACAGCAAGAACGTCTATTAAGAAAGAAGAATGAAAACATCAAATGCTATCAGTAGATGACTGAGAAGGATCTGAGTCAGAGAGGCCTAGTCCTCAATGCCACTTTCTGTCCATACTATCCCAGGCAAGTCATTTTACATCATTAGGACTCAGTTTCCTCATCTGTAATTGAGGGAACTGAATGAAATGATCTCTGGGTCCCAGAAGTCCCCTAAGACTGTTCACATACAGTATGGAGATAGACTTTTAAGCGCCATAATTATGTTTTCCAGAATCTAAGAAGTCCCTTGGCCTGAGGAAGATAAGTTCCTAACTTTCCTTGATTTTTGTATTTGAGAAAAAAGAAGTGGGGTGCTTTCCCATTTCAATCACAAGTAAACCCAGCAATAAGCTAATGAACATGCTAAACAGTCCCTCTCTGAACGTATATCTTGAAACAAAGGAAAGACCTACTATAATCTTTGACATGGAAAATTTCTGCACAATAGATATAACATGCTCTAAAAGGAGCACATCTCTAAAGATTCACTACAGTTACACCAAGAATACTGGGACTTCAAGTTGCAAGTACTGGAAGGAAAGGAGCTGGCTTGAAGGTAGGCTTGTTAGGGAAACCTGAAGAATGTCAGCTTTTTAAAACAACCTTGCTTCCTGCCCTGATCTTTTGTGGGCAAAAAAGTGTCATGGGGTTGACATGACATAGGTTGATGTTATTTTCTCGACTACAAAGCACAAGTCTCTCAGAATAATGTGTTTTCGTGGAAGAGAGCCCATGAAGCACTCATAGAAGAATGGAACAAACAGAATAGAGAAAGAAATGATTTGTACAGTTATCTTACATCATCTTTCTGAACCATAATGTTCCAAACTTAGCTTATATAAGCAGTTAAACTCGTAGTTGCCTTTCTTTGTACCCAAGTGCTTTGTTCCTCGGTGCATAGCTGGTCATAATATAGTTTTATATGACAAACCAAAGGCACCTTTTCCACCTCCTTTCTCTCGTGGAGAGGCTTACCTTTCAGACGTCCTGATGCAGTTTTCCAGCAAAGCATTCCATCGACATGGAGCTGCCTGTGAAGCATATCCTCTTTCCGGAAGGTCAGCCCGTTTTTGAGCTTGCCGGAGGATTTGAGGTCCATCTTGCCAACAATCTCTTTGAGGCGTTGCCCCTTCTCACATTCATTCACTTTGGCATCAACTTGCGTGATGATGTCTTTTATGAGGCCTAGAGCCTGGTTCAAATCTTCATAATCTTCAGTGCCAGCTACCATGGACAGCAGAGTTAGTTGCTTTTTTTTTTTTAAGCTCAGTAAACACAAGAAATGATGGTCTTACCCCCAGATGTTATTTGTACAGCAACCCAGGGATCCTCCATCAAATTTTAAAGTCTCATATGGCTCCCCAAAACAAAACTACTTTTTGTGCCAATGTAAAGATTTTCATTTTTAATGCATCAAAATAAGTGCAGCTAAAGTGACCTCCAAAATACTCTTCATGGGTCAAGTCTTGGGGGGAGGGGGAATCCTGTATGGAATTTATAAGTATACAACTCAAAGGCAAAAAGAGGATCATATTTGGATATTAGGAAGACAATATGTGGGACAAAAGTTAAATGATCCACAGAATTTTATTTATCAAGCAGTGCTTTGATGCCCATAGAGAAAGACTTAGAAAATTAAGTACCTTCAGTATTCTGAATAATGCGCTCGACCAGCACAGGGTATTTGGTAATACGCTGAGTAACAAGAAGGATGCACTCCTGAACACCAAGCCGTCTAACAATGGAGAAGTTGCCAATTTTCTATGGAAAGAAAAAGCCAAAGCTCACACATAGTAATTCTTGAGCAACCAGAATGCAGTCCTCTACCCAGACCAATTAACAAGTCAGTCTGCTTTTTATGTCTCCATTTTCTGATCAGAAACACCTGGCCTTGGATATCAGGCTGCCTATGCCTTTGGAAATATAATTTTCAACTTGTAAAAGCCAAGGGGGGTGGGAGGGAGGAGCGAAGGGACAGTACACCTCTTAGGGAGGATAAAGGATTAGTAACTAAGCCAGGTTGGAAACTAGCCCATCCTTGCCACTGGAGGGAGAGAGAAACAAGTTTTATTCTTCTGAGCATAGTGTCAGTTATCCTTTTATGCTTCTAAAGCTTGAAATTGTTTCCAAAAAAAAAAAAAAAAAAGCTGGCAGGACTCCAAAGTCACCAATTCAGAAAACAGCTGAGAATGTGGCCTTGACCTCTGGCTCTGGACAATCCAGTGACAATGTTGCACATCAGCTTCCCCCCTCCCCCAATTTGGTCAAAATCTTTCTCTTGGACATTGTTCTGGTTCTCTAAGCATGAGGCAGCGTCCAGCACAGCTTATCAGACAGGCACGTGTCCTCCAGGTGTTCTCTCCCTTCCTTTCCAATTCAGTTTGGTTCCTTCTGGACCAAACTCGATTGTTGTACTTTTAAAAATAAATCCTCCTGTAAACCATTTATGCCTCTCCTGTTCAAGAACAAAAGCATCAGGGAACATAGAAAGGCCTCCAGTTCTCACAGCTAGAAGGCTCTTACTTCTTTTTACCTTAATCATATTTTGGAATTTCTTGTTTTGCTGAAGCAGTTCCTTATAGTGACTGACAGCTTCATTGTGACCACAACAGAAGATACCATATTTTTCTTTCATTCTTTCTCCATTTTCACCTGAAAACTAATATAGAAGAGACAGAAAACAATCATGGAAAGTCTGTTTGCAACCACCAGAAGCTAACTGAATTCATTTCATCAGGCTTCAGATGTTTACTCTGTTTTCTCCTGTTTACTCATGTTTTCAGTTTTTCCTCTTTAAAAAAAAAAAAAGAGAAACCTGGAGGCACAATGCTCAGACTCACAACATACTAAGCCAAGGGCTTTAACAGGCTGCAGAAGTTAACAATAATTTGATAACCCATAAACCAGAGTGATAACACATTTTTAAAATTCAGAAAATATGGGGAAAAAAGCAGAAAAAGAAATGAGGATTGCTGTAATAAACATTCTTCTTATTAACAGTACAAAATAACAGTTTAGAAACTGATTCAGGAATGAATTCTAGGATCAAGAGATTTGCTGCTCTGCTCAGGAATTTATGCTAGTCATTTTATTTCTTTCAGATTAAAACACATTTTTCACTTTACTTTTCCTTAAAAAAAAAAAAAAAAAGCTTTTTATTTTCAAAATACACGCAAAGATAGTTTTCAGCATCAACCCCTTTAAAGTCTTGTGTTCCAAATTTCTCTTCCTCCCTTCTCCCCACTTTCCTCCCCCAGTCAGCAAACAATCCAATATAGGTTAAGCATGTACAATTCTTCTATACATATTTCCATATCTATCATGATAAAAAGAAAAATTAGATCAAAAAGGAAAAAAAATGAGAAAGAAAAAAAAGCAAACAGCAATTTTAAAAAGGTGAAAATTATATGTTATGATCCACATTCAGTCCCCATAATGCTCTTTCTGGATTCTGCCTGTCATTTTACAAGTGACCCAAACCACCTGTACCCTGGTAGTTCTCAGCCCCCCTCACATGAATTTCTGAGGAGAACAAATCTATCCAGAAGCCTGAGACCAAAACAGCCACCTAAAATGGGCTCTGTGGTCTCAGACCACAAGCTACTCTACTCATCAAAGATATTGGGATGCCTACTTTACACTGATTCCCCCCAATTTCTAGAGTTCTTACCTGTTGTACCAAGAGGTCTCCAATTTTCTGGATCACATAATTCTGATCACTGCCTTCTGCCAAGGATTCTCTGCGTCGCTCCTTCAAGCGGTGCAAGAACTGCCCGTGCATCTCCAGCAAGTCATCCACACATGGGAAGATGCGGTTGATTACTCTGCTACTAAACTGCATCTCTTCCTTCAGTGCTTTGGAGTAGACTTTCAACATTATTTTCAGGGTTCGGACATGATGCACTTCAGTCTGCATTAATTCTGGAGAGGACACAAAGTGCTGACACTAAGAAGCAGCTACAGCAAAATCACAATTCAACTCAGGTGCCCACACACCTGCCCAGGACCCCATGTCTCCTCCACCTCTCAGAATCCTGCTCTTTCTTCCAGGTGCATGCAGCGCTCTGGTACCACCTCCTTAAAGAAGATGATAAATCCCAATGATCAGTGTTTTATTCCTCTTCAGGGATGCTATATAGGTCAGTGGAGAGAGGGCCAGGCCTGGGGGCAGGAAGATTCATCTTCTGAGTTCAAATCTGGCCTCAGACACTTACCTGTGTCTGACCTGTGTGCCTCAGTTTCCTCAAGTGTGAAATGAGCTGGAGAAGGAAATGGCAAACCTCTCCAGTATCACTACTAAGAAAACTCGAAATAGGATCACAAAGAGTCAGACAAAATTGGAAAAACAATAAAATGTACTTATCTGTGTCCAGATTACAACTTTTCAACATACTAAAAGGTTCTTATGAGTAGGGAATGCTTTTTTTTTGGTTTTTGTTTTTCTATTCTCTGTTTAGCACAGTGCCTTATGCCCAGCTGGGTGCTTACTAAATGCCTGTTCATGATTCTAACCACTAGTTAATACAGTTTTCAAAATGCTTTCTTATATGTGAATTGGCTCATGGAGTCCAATAAGTCTGGGAAGGATGTTTGCTGAGGGTTCCCCAAAGAATAATCCTAAGCAAAAATCGCAAGAATTATTTATAGATCCCAGCAATCTACTGCCTGTCTGACCACTGTACTAAGCCTTTTGATATAGACCAGGGCTGGGGAATCTTTTTTCTGCTCGGGGTCACTGGACATTTCTAACATCATTTGTGAGCCATACAAAATTATCAACTTATAGAACTCAAGCAGCAGGAGCTTGTTGTGCCAGCTTTCAGCTCATCATCACTTGCAGTTGATTGATTTTTCAGGCCTTATTTGACCAACCCACCCCACAGTGAAGGCAAGAGAAGCAGAATGAGGATGAGAGAGTCAGATTAGAATGAGATGGTGGAAAACCAATCTGGAATCCAAACACTTGGGTTCAAATCCTAGCTCTCTTATATATTATCTGTAGGGCCTCAGTCAAGAGATTTCACCTCCCAGGACCTCACTTTCCTCATGTAGAAAAAGGACAGAGGCTGGTCTAGATCATCTTTCCAGTCCTCTTTAACTCTAAATCCTACAACAAACTGGCTTTTCTTGCAGCTAGTTTGGTAGCTCCAAAGGTGATTCCTTAAAAAGGTGCCCAAAAGTGTATGGGGTTAAGATATCCACAGTGAATTCCTGCACTTACTTGTGCAATGAATGTTGTGCAGGTGGGGAGAGAGAGAAGAACAATTAACATCAAAGTCGCAGAATACCTTATTCAGCGCAGTTTGTGAGCATTTAAAAAGGCAAAAAGGCATTAATAAGGGCCAGTTTGGACATAACAGAGTTAAGTAAGGGAATATGAAGTTAAACTCACTAAAATCCAGCCAAAGACTGTTCTAAAGATTGTGGTCAGTCTCAAGCTGAGTGCCCTTTTGGGCCTCTCTTTGGTCCTAAGAATGTTCAACATAAACATTTAATACAATAAACTGAATAGAGGAAGAGAGCATGTTCTTGGTTTTTTGGGATATCACAAAGCTGGGAAGGATAACAAACAAATTAAAAAATCTAGATTCTAATAGATGTTAATAGACTAAAAAGATGTTCTGAATCTACCAAAAGGAAATGCAAAAGTGAGAAAGGTAAAACTTACATTTATTTTTAAAAGAAATAGAAAATGACAATAGCAGTGTAAATGATCTATTAAGCGCAGGATGTGGAAAAGGAAAAAAATCACTATAGGTCTTCAAAGAGAAGTTGGGGCCATTGTAAAAGGGGGAAAATCCTATTGAAGTATGAGATGATCTAAGGTCTCTCAAAACTAAGGTTGCATGATACTAGATAGAATTCATGATCATCCTATTGCCCTGTTTGATATATAATATGCTACCTACTGTTCAGGGCAATTATATAGATTTATTATAGATGGCAGCTGTAAGAATTTCTATTAAAAGTTGAATATCAGTTAATTGCACAAGCAAACTTTTAAGACATACCATTTTTTTTGGAGGTGGGGAGGGAGATTCTACCCTGCTATACATAAATTCAACTTCAAGTATTTTCCTATCAGCGATTTATAGGCCTTTAGTACACAGACTATCTCTAAAAGAAAATACAATATGAAGAATAGCAAAGTATATGTAATTAGCAAATTACATATAATAGCAAAGTAATGTTCTTGAACTCAGAAAAAGGAATTAACAACTCATTCTCAATCAACTACATTTTGTTGACTATATTGAAGACACAGAGAAGATAAGACAGCTAGCTCTTGACATAATTGGTAAACCAATCCGAAAAGCAATTTGGAATTATGCAAAAAATTGACTAAAAAATTCATAATCTCTTAAACCCAGAGACCCAATTAAAAGCATATACCTTCTTTAAGGAGGTTAAATAAAGGTTCCATATACACCAAAACATACATAGTAAATTTGTTTTGTGGTAGCAAAGAACTGAAAAAAAGTAAATGCCTATTATGGTACAAGATTGTAATGGAATATTATGGTCTAAGAAACAATGATTATGAATTCAGAAGACTCATCTAAATGGATACAAAATATAAAGCAAGCAAACCCAGAAAAATATGACAATATTGTAACCAGAAAGAACAAAAAATCAAAACCGAACATTGCAATTTCAATGACTAAGTACGGCTCAAAAGAAAAGGTAAGAAAACATGACTCCCTCCTTTGCTTGTAGTATTGGGAAGTATGGACATAGAAGCACATATAAACTGTGAGACCTGAAGTCTTAGTGAGTTTTGCTAACCTGCTTTTTTTAAAAAAAGTTTTTTTATCATGAGGGATGGCTTACTAGATAGTGAAGAATATATCTGGAAATAAAAGTGATATAAAACTAAAAGGTAATAATACTTTTTAAATAGGGAAAAACTCAATTTTCTGAGTACCTTTACAAGAAATAGCTAGGTAATGAATGGGCAAGATACTTATAACTTACATAGAAAGTTAGTAACAATGCAAATTTGCTTGTGCATGGTAAATAAGAAATACTGCAGAAGAGGAAAGGACTGTAGCAGTCATGGAATGATTGATAGAGGTGGCTGGTCTGGAGCTATGCCCTGAAAAATGGGTAAAAGTTTAAAAAAAAAAAAAAAGACTGATTTTCTCAACCCACATAATAACATAACTTGAAACGACCTAAGTTCTGGGAACAGTTCATCTCACATTTACTGGTTAGGTCACCTCAAGATGGGGGTGATACACAAAGTGCAGGCACCTGTTGCCGTGGCCTTTAAAATTTTGTAAACTAAAGATGACAAATACCTGGGGACAGTGGCCAGGTCTGCCCTTGCCAGCCCAAAATATAATAACTTCACAGGCATACCTATACCAATTCAGCTCATTCTATTCTGCTGAAGGAAGTAACACAGACAATATAAACAACATACCTGAAAGTAGCAAATAATCTGACAAGATTACTAATATGGTTCTCCCCCTTTGCCCCAACTGTCTCACTAGCTCCATTAGAGGGATCTTCTTTCTCATATTTGAGAAAGAAACACATGCTTCTGTATGCCAATGATTAGTAAAAATAATATTCATATGAGATCCTGGAAAGGATCCAAATCTCCATCAAAATATAGCTCACAATTTAAATCAACAGACTGGCCATCGAGACCCTAAGTGACTGCACACCTCTTTAGGCCTGGAGTCCAATAAGAAATAATGAGCTGGCTGGCTTTCTGTGAAAGCAAAATTGATTCTTCAATTCATCAAGCATTTCTTAAATGGTTATTCTGCAGAGAACACTGTACCCAGGTAATAAAAATGCTTTTAGGGTGGCACTGTGGAGGCAAAAGGCTAGCCTTGGAAGAGGAAAGAAGGCCTTGGTTCAGATCCTCTCTGAGGCATATATAGAGATAGGTACATTTATTCCCAGGTGTAGACCTAGCACTATCAATCCACTAGTTATGTGACCCTCTCAAAACTAGCAAGAAGTTGTTCATCTTCATCAATGGAAGGAGTTTTAGTGCCAGCAATGCCCTACATCAGTACACTCAGGTCCAAACCAAATATCACTACAAATTTATATTTACAATACAAAAACAATAATGAGACAGACTATAGAGAGGTAGAATTTCCATTTTATAGCCAAGGAAACAGCTTCATGAATTGATAGGTAATGGAATAAAAAAGAGCTAGAGTTGGGACAACACCTGGTCTACTTCTTCCGGCTCCAGATTCAGCCTGGAAGAAATGGCACATGATGACTAACACTTTGCTAAAAATAAGCTTTTTCCTAACACCCAGAAAAACGAATAACTGGAAGGTACTGCTAAAGAACAACTGGAAAGCAACAGATCTTACCATAGATGACATCTTGCCTCTTCAATACTTCCTTTTTTTGTTTCTTTGCATATGGCAGTTCCACAGAAAGACTCCAGGACTCAGCCTCAAACTCTTGGCCATCAGCTTCTATTTCACTTTTTAGTGAGGCAGAGTAGGAATCTAATTTAAAAAGCACAAATATTCTGACTCATTAGACGACATGTCCTACTCCATATCACCCTTCTTTATGTCTTTTAATATGCTAACAAAAAGCATTTGCTGCAAAGAAATTATTTGAAATTTTTACAAGAATAAAAAAGACTTTTATACCTTCCACGAAAATAGATTCAGTAGTTGATGCAAGTGAAAGAGAATCATCTGTTGCCTGCTTGAATTTTACTAATCCAGCATCGGTTTCATCCATCTCTCCTGTACCTGATCTAAATAGGGAAAAAAAAATATCATTCTCATCTGGCCAATTAGATTAGTAACTAATTAGAGATGTGTGGTGCTCTCCTTTTTATAGGATTTCCACATACACTTTCTCTTTATCATAAGGATGATAAAAATTAGGGAACACTGACTCAAATTCGTTTGTCAATTTGAATCACCAGGACATATTTCATTACAACAAATGGGGGAAAAAACCAAATCTTGAGGATAGGTCATGTGTGATCCTTTGGAACTCATTCTAATCTGTAGGATCAATCTAGTTTATTAGTACCACACCTTAAGGACTCCTTGAAGTAAAGAGTGGAATGATAGACCTCTCATCCTATGAACACAAATGTAAATATTCCCAGCAACAGTCTGGGGATCTGAATCAAAAGACCATAAGATAAAGATAAGCATTAGCATAATGAATAGGAAAAAAGGTGAACACAGCAAGAAACCACAGAGTCCTAAGAATTTTCAGAAAGACAATGAACAAGCTGGGAAGCTAAAAGTCAGGTGTTACTTAGGATTTCATTCATTAACTGAAGAAAAGACAGCTGGCTGTCTTACAAATTCAGTAATGGAATCATCTTCCTACAGAACATTTTAAAATCAAGTAAAAATTTAGCACAAAATACACCTAATTAATCACATTTAAACAGAGATGGGAAATCAAGCTGCTTTATGAAAAAAGCCAACTTACCCAAATCTATTCAGAGTTCCAGCCGTATTTAATGCTGCTTGAAGACTTGCTTTGGTGGAGATAGTCATCCCGACATTCCTGGGCAGAACTGGGGTGCCATTAGATCCCAAGAGGGTGCTGCGAGGCTGCTCCTTCAAAGAGGCTGCTACGGATGCAAACACAGAGTTGGTACTCAGAAAACGAGCAGGACATTGAAGATTTCCCGTCCTTAAGCCCCTTTCAGAATGTGGCCGAAGTGCTGACAGGATCTTGGATGTTAGGAGTTCATTATCCAAAAAGACATTCTCATTCCATTTCCTAGAAAAAGAGCCATACAAAGACAGCTCGGGATGACCCGGGATGGAGCTGTTTCGGCTGCTGCTTTTGGAGTTTGCATTGCCCATGTCGATACCTGGGTCTCTCCAACCAAGCAGTGTGAGGATCAGAGAGGCACTGGCTTTATAGTACCGTGTGATCCTTCTAGAAATGTAAAGCTCCACTTAACTTACTGTATTGGCTAAATCAGCAGGTCTGAAGGGCAGGAAATTGGTCCCTACTGTGCCCATTTAGTGTGGAAACTGAAAAGTATTTTCTCCATTTATGAAACACCAGAGCCCATCACTGTTCACAGATGATAGAAAGCAAAGATCATTTTACATCCAATGCGAGTAAACAGATCAGAAAAGCCAGTGCTTTTTCCTATGATGCAAATTACATTATATTAGCACAACAGTGACTAACAATCACATCTAGGGCTTAATTACATGAAGTCAGGATAATTTTTGAACTTGAAGGGATTGCAAAGTATAATAATATTTGGCTACATCGTGGTCAAACACAACAAACAACTTTCATATTTAAAATGCAATAGATATTAACAGTTCCTTCCATTTGCTAATTAATTTATAGATTCAAATGATAGGCTTATCCCAATAATTTCTACTAAAAGAAAATGCATTTCTCAGATAGAAAAATTATGCTAAAAATTTTCTCCTCAGTCAAAACACTATTCCCAAGCAAAACCTGACTAAAAAAGGCTAGAGAATTAATTTGATTCTTACCATAAAATCAAATAAATAAAAAAAAATAAAGCATTTTAGAGCTTGTTCCATACAAGGATATATATATACACACATACATACACACACACACACACACACACACACTAAGAATTAAAATAAATCTGTCCAGTGGCTGGCTTTAGCAGTGGTCTGCTACCATTTTCCTTAAACTGGAAAATCCACCTACAGGTCAGCTGAAGGGAAAGCAGTAAATCCATTAGTTCTCAGCAGTCTATCTACAAACTGGTACTTTTAGCATGAAGCAATTCCAGAAAAGGAAGAGTTAGCTAATCTATATTTAAGACACTACTTCATTTCCAAACTGAGATTAGAATTCAGGTCCTAGGGCAAGATTAATATGGATTAGCATTTAAGAATAATCATAGCTGTACTTCTTTTATAGAGAGATAAAGACACAGGGTATTCTAAACATAAAATTTCTGATAGAGCAATGATGAAGAATAAAACAGTTTGTAAGTAATATTGGCATTTAAAGTCTATGATTCAGGTGAAGTGACATTACACCTAAACTATGGCTTAAAAAAATAACGGCGCAATGGCCACAAAAGTAATTCATCTTTATCTGTCAGTTTATATACAATAGGTTTCATCTGATTCTAACAAAACGATAAGCTAAGGGACTACTGGTAATAACATCTATTTGATAGGTGATATTAGGTGTAATGCAAGTGAGCGTCAGAGGTGGGAGGTGACTCAAGATGTCACCTGAGTCCAAAGTATACAGAGGCAACAATTTCATTAAATTTGGATTCAATATGTCCATAAGGAAATAAAATAGCCAGAACTGATATCAAGCCTATGATGTTAAGAAAGATGAGGGAGTTTGAAGGATCACAGATTTAAAGCTAGAAAAGGTCCTTAAAAAATCTAATCCAAGCCTTTCATTTTACAGAGAAGCCCAGAGAGGTTAAATGATGTCACAGCCAATCACTCAGTACTTATTAAATTCCCACTGTGTGCCTGACTACGACAGGTGGGCACTAAGGACACAGAGGCAAAAAAGCAACAATGTCTGGCCTCGTGGAGCTCACGCTCGATCAGAGATTGAGCCCAGTCAGGATTCAAACTCTTCTGCCTGCTAAAAAACAAACAAACAAAAAAACTTCACCTGTTTCCTTATAAACTCTACAATAAAATACAAACTCCTCAGATTGACATTCGTAAGCCTACCATCTTCGGCTCTTACCTACTTTTTTTCTCTCTTTTTTCTTTTATTTATATATTTAAAACTAAATACAAAATAAGAAAAAACAAAATAGAAAAAGATAGAAAAGACAAATAAAAAACAAAACATTGTCATGTGCCCAGCAGAGTATCAGGGAGGATTCAAAAGATGTAACAAATTTCCATTTCAAGAAAGCATATAATAATAGAAGAGATTATATATTCATGACTGTCCATCTCTTCTTTGCTTCCTTGCAGGTTATTCTTTTGCTCTCTGCTGTGCGCTTTTTACTTTACTCTTTTTTTCCCCTTTCATTCCTTCCTCCAAAAAACAATAGTAACATGGCTGACGTGTAATGCAGATTTTGCTACGTCTCCAGTTTAATGTTTTCCTTTTTGTTTAATATATCCCCTTTGTCAAAGGAGAGCTGTTTTTCACTGTTGGGACTCCAGCTTCCAATGCCATACATTTGTCCAGCCTGTCCTACCAGTCTTTTAAGGTTGGTTCAGATGCCACCCCTTCAGAACTTATCTCCCCAGTTTTTTGTGCTTACTTCCCCAAATTTTCTTGCATTTTCTTATTTGTGCCATCCTGCACACCATAAAATGGCTTTTTATTTTTGTACTTTTGTACATCAGAGATACTGAATAAAATGGTTTTTGAACTGTCATACCCAGAAAAAGCAACCAACAAATATTCATTGACTGAACTTTCAAATGACCAACACTCCAGTCAATAAAAAGTTACCATACATGGATTATTTTATCCATAATGAACTACAATACTACATTAAATCTATAAGTGAAATCACTGCATCAGCCTCTAATAATTAAAATGGCATTTCAAGATTTCATTGAATCGCAAGATTATTAGGACAAGGATAAACTGGGTGACTCAGTGGATAGAGCTTTGGAATCAGGATGACCCGAATTCAAAATCAACCTTAAACATTAGCTGATTGATCCTGGACAAGTTACTTAATCATGACTGCCTCCTTCCTCCACCACCCCAGAAAAAATTAGAACAAACATCAATCACTAGTAGAGGATAAACATGTAAAAATTACTATGGCTTAATGAAAGAACATAAGGCTTGACAGTCAGGAGATAAGAGTTAGTATTTCACCCCTCACATTTCCTTACCCCACGATCACAGACACATAACTTAACCTTTCTTTAATACTACCTGCACCAGACTGTGAAGTCCTTGAGAACAGAGACTGCCTTGCTTTTATCCCCAGATTTAACCCAATGTCTGGTACACAGTAGGCACTTAACAGATATAAACATAAGTGGTTGCTTTTGTAAACAAAAGGTACATAACAGATATGTACTACTTCTCTTTCAAACATTTATTTCCTAGAAAAAAGTTTGCCAACCAAAATCCTTCAATGTAATCTTTTTTTAAAAAATATTTTATTTTATTTTATTTAATAATAACTTTATATTGACAGAATACATGCCAGGGTAATTTTTTTTACAACATTATCCCTTGCACTCGCTTCTGTTCCGATTTTTCCCCTCCCTCCCTCCACCCCCTCCTCTAGATGGCAAGCAATCCTATATATGTTAGATATGTTACAGTATATCCTAGATCCTTCAATGTAATCTAATAAAAATTTTTCATCAGGACCATTCTACTTTATTTTAACTTTTAAAATGAAAACTATCAGGAATAGGCAATTATTTCCAGTAATACAGAAAGAATTATCCTACACAGAGAACCCAGGGCATGCCTCCGCAGCAGACTGCCAATCTGGGCTTTTAAGCCTCCAAATATCAGGTGGGAGTTTTTTCCTAGCTCGAGTTGCGGATAACCACACAAAACAGAATTTCTTAGAGAAAGTGCTACCCCCCATCTAAAAGATGACAAATTTAATTTGTAAAGATGGGCTTTTGGCTCTAAGAATAAAAACATATATTCAGAATCAGATGGTGTTTCTCTAAAACAAAAATCCAAGGAGTCAGAAGTCATTAGTTTCTTGGAGTTGTGCTCTATTGGTCACAAGGTGAAGTACACCATGACTGCCAAACAGTATCTTCCCTAACACAAACGACATCTCTGGCGTTTAATTAGCACTGTCTGCACACTGCTGAGATTTCATATTGATTGCTGTCAGCCTATCACAGACAACTAGACTGTGCGTACCCCAGAGCTGTTTCATGGGAGTCTTAGGGAAGGAACGGATACTAAAATAAGGAGTGAAGAACAGTGAAAATGGAAGAAGTTGTCTGCCTTAAGGCAAAAGTGATGAGACAGCTCTTGGCAATAGCAGTAATCTTGTCTCAATCACAACAAGTGCCCTGGTGTTACCTCAGTTTCCTTGCTTATTGAAAAGGTCTCAAGTGAGTCTATCTGACAATTATAGCCTCTCCATAACCTCAGCTCAGGACCTCACCTGGCCCTAAACAAATACAATGGCACTCTAACAAGCAACCTGATTTTATCCACTTGAAGACAATTTATAATGAACTCTTTACAGAATATCATTTTACATGTTAAATCTCGAGAGACTCACATATAAAAAGACAAAACATTAATAAAGTTCACTAGTGTCATTAATCTATACAAAGGTAAACTTAGAGAAAGCCTTCCTCCAAAAAGGAAAAATATGAAGCAAGCTCTTTGATAAAGTATAAACAGTTTGTCACACATATTTCTAAATAAATCTTTCCATGTTAGCTCTGCAAAATACCAATTCTAAAGAAAGCATTTTACACACTAAATGTGCAGACTCCCAACAGATATGAAAAATACACACACACGCACGCATTAAATGTGTTTGCACTGGTGCAAAAATTTCTCCACTGTGTTCATCTCATCAGAAAGTCCTCCCAAAAATAGCCTATTGGAGTGTTGCCTCTGAAAGCAGGAACATCCTGGACATGGCAGCAAGAAGCTACTTTAGAAGCACTATCTCCCCTTCAGAAAGAACTGTCCCGCTATCATTTTGTACAATTTTTAATCCTTCCAGATCATTCTTCATTTCAATAAAGATTTTTCTATCAGACTGAGAATATCTCTTGTCTCTGGAGAATTCTAGCAAGCTTCAGTTACAAATAAGTTTTAAATAGACAAGCAGGAAAATGATGTAAAGGAGATTTTCAGATCACTGTTCTAGTCTTTTCCAAGGTCTGAGAATAGATGTAATCAATGAGAAGCTAAAACATTGATTTCTCTTAACTACCTCATTTTGATGTTACACAGCAAGAAGGCTTCATAGAAAAAAAATATCCAAGTGAAAAAGTGAAAAAGTAAAAATCAAAAATCCCAGCCATTCTTCATCCTTGCTACAGGAAGAAAACGGTACCTTGCTTTTAATTCATAAACCAGAAACACTGCCCTTTCTCAAACACAACTGAAATTTTAGAAGTTAAATTTGACTTACATCCTTTTAAAACTAAAAAATGATATTTTAAGAACAAACCTTGATAAAGACTCTGGACTGAACTTTGTGCTGAATTCTGTGGAGATCCTGGAGGTTTATGCTGGAAATCTTTCTGCTATCGAAAAAGAAGACAAGTAACAACAAAAATTACTTTGGGCACAAATTTTGAGTTTTATCCTATTACCATATATCATAATTGCATCATTTTCTACAAATATTTTTGAAGCTCAAAATGTAAAGGTTCAAAGCTCCATACCTTTTCCCCAACTTCAATAATATTTAAACTAGTTTCAAGCTAGTTTGTTTTAAAATTTCACTTTCTTCACATTTATCATTTGCCAACCAGTATTTGAATTCAGGCTAACTGAATTCAAATAAGTAGTCAAAACACCACTGATAACATTTGCAGTAATGGAGGATCTACAAAAACTCTTCACTCTTCCCCCAAGTACCTGAGTTTACTAGTGAAAGCATTCCCATACAATCTTCATACATAGGTACTTCAGCAAGTAAAGAGTTGAAATTGATTTCTAAATATTTGAATCACTGATTTATCTCAATTAGATAATCATTTCAAATGAAGCCACAAGTATACCAAGAAAGGTACATAACTAATCTTTGTTGGAAGAAAAGAAATCATAGCTTGGAAATAAAGGCCTGAAAAAAATTAAAAACCAAAATTTAACAAGAGAAATACTTGGGGAATTTCAATAATTGAATGTTATGGTTAATTTGGATTTAGCCAGAAAAATAATTTTAATTTCAATTTTCCCGGTTGAAAATAGTAAAAACAGCAGGGGTTATCCTAAGAGTACCTGATATCTCCTACAGCAGCTTGTGTATAACAGGCACTCTTTTTAAAAACTTAAACTGAAAATTCAGAAGATGTGACAAAATCTTACTCTCACTAGTTGAAAGTTAGTGTATTTATAAAACTGTAAACCAAAGTAACACCAAATGTTGCTTTGTACAAGTAAATGCTGTTTTTTAACAGCCACCTCTTGCTATTCTGGTGAATATGGAGAATTTACAATCTGAGCCCAAGGTAGTAATGATCCATGCTTGACATCAGAACCACTTCTTTTAGGGATGAACATCCTTAAAATAGATAAATAAAATATAGGTCTATTTCATGACATGGAACATCACTAGTGGAAACTGCGATAAAATGCTTTGATTAAAGATAAGTCTTATTTTAGATCAGGAATTGAAATATCTTTGCAAATATTTACTCATTCATCTTAATATCATCCTTTACGTAGGCAGTGAAAAAGCAGTCATTAATGGATCAATCTTAACTTAAAGGGAAGGTGCGATGGGAATGCTCTAGTGATTCTATATTCTTGATCTTGAATAAAGACAAAGATGGCATTCTCACCAGATCTGAGTGACACAGAAATGAGGGCTACCTCATTTTCAGTGTGTTAAGCCAACACACTGGATGATAAAAGCAAGATCCCCGAGTATTCATCTGGACAGGTTAGGATGAGGAGACAAATCAAATAAGAGATGATCATAAAGTTCTACACTCAAGTTGAAAGAATCAGCTGTAGCTCTTTTTGTAGTGGCAAGGAAATGAAAATTCAGGGAATGCTCATCAATTGGGAATGGCTCAAGCTGAGGTATATGAATGTAATAGAATAATACTGTGCTGTAAGAAATGATGAGCAGGCTGATTTTAGAAAAGCCTGGAAAGACTTCCATGAACTGATGCTGAGTGAAGTGAGCAGAAAAAGAACACTGTACACAGTAGCAGCAAGATTTCGTGATGATCAACTATGATAGATTTAGCTCTTTTCAGCAATATAGTATTCAAGACAATTCCAATAGAGTTGGAATGGAAAGAAAACGCCATCAGCATCCAGTATAAATTAAGGAGACTGAATGTGGATCGAAGCATACCATTTTCATCTTTGTTTGTTTGTTTGCTTTTTCTTTCTTGTAGTTTTTCCCTTTTGTTCTGATTTTTCTTTCACAATATAAATAATATGGAAGTAGATTTCAAAATGATTGTACATGCACAACCTGTATGAGATTGTTTGCTATCTTAGGAAAGGAGGGGGAAAAATTGGAATTCAAAATCTTACAGAAAAATGAATGTTAAAAAGTATCTTTATATGTAATTGGAAAAAATAAAATACTACTAAGTGTATGTGTGTGAAGAGGGGGGAAGAAGCAGCAGTACAAACTTAAGATAGTAGATAATCAGCTGATTTGTTCCCCATGAAAAATATCTGGTGATCTTAAAGAGGCTTGTAAGCTCCCAGAGTCGTCAGGATGATATAATAACAACCTTGGACCTTAGGAACACTTTAAGCTGTCTTAGTCAGACCACATCTAGAGTGCTGCTATCAGGTCTCAGAATCAAACCTTAGGGAATGCAAGCTGGATTGCATGCATAAGAACAAGCAGAATAATAAGGGTATATAGAAGACAGTATCCTTTAATTTGATGGGTCAAATGAAGGAAGTATTATTTCACATAAAGAAGAGAAACTGAAGGGGGAGATGGGATAGCTCTGACTTTGTACAGGAAGAGGGACTGACTTTGTCTGACTTCAGAGATCAGAATCAGAATTAGAGCAAGTGGTTACAGAAACTAAGAAACAAGAGTTGCAAAAAAAAAAAAAAAAAAAAAAAAACAGATTTGGACTACATTTAAGGATATACTTCCTAAAAATCAGATCTGTCTCAACAGTAGAGTGGGCTATTCCCTATCAACAATGGTCTTCAAATGGAGCTTAGATGGCCATTTCTCAGATATTGAGTAGAACTGTCCCCAAATCTCTTACAACTGAGATGTTAGCTAGAGAGTATGCTTTAAATTTTAAAGACAGGAAAAAATGATGGAACCAGACATCAAATCCTATTCTAATTCCCATGTATTATTCTAACAGTTTAAGTTACATGCAGTGTTTAAACTGAGAATCTCTTGTCAATTACTTTCTTGAGAAAAGAAAGCTGGGTTTAAAAACCTACCTTGAGTTTATTGCTATAACTGCAGTCGGCCAGTAAATTCTTACAATTCTTATGAACATTCACTGCACAGTCTGAAATTTTTAAAAAAGTCTAAATTATTCCATAATATCAGTCCATAAAGGAAACAGATGGTATTTTTCAAAATTAAGAGAGAAAGAAAAGTCTAGTTTTAAGTCAAACCCCACAATCTTATTCACCAAAGATAAGGATTTATAAAGCAATGTTACTGGCTGAGCCACTCAAAGAACAAAGAACAACATTCTTGGCAGGAAACCAGTCAGTCATATAACATGACCCCAAAGTACAAATCAGGTACAAACTCATTCTTCACATACAAGGATTCCTAGATGATAAAAATAATGACCCTTGTGCAAGATCACAGATCTCTTTTCCAAAAGGTTACCTCAGTATTATATTATTTATTTAAGATTGCTCTTTTGCCCTTCCCCCAAAAAGATTAAGATAGAAAGCCTAAGATTTTCTGACACATTTTCCTCTGTGAGGGTCAAGGAATAAAGACAACAATATTTCTCCCAACACAGACAAAAATCACATGATTGGGCATCAACATCAACTCTATGAAAATCTTATTAACCAAGAATTCTTGGGGGAGTAAAGGACTCTGCTCTAAAATTCCAAAATCACTTTTTTATTTCTTCCATTACAATCAAAACTCTCCTTCCAGAAGTGAGCTCAACTAAATGTTAAGAGGAAAACACTTCAAGTAAATCACTCACATTTACGCTTGAATGTGAGAAGACTCCTCCCATCAAATGAACCCTTCACAGGTAAAATTCTGGACACAGGGAGACATTTAGGGAAAGGCACATATCCTGCAATCCAGGGAAGCTCCATGAAACCACTCCCTTTTCTACTTTTGGTTCTAAATATGTTCACAATAGTTCCTAGGGAAGCAAAGTGCTCTTGGGATCACTTGAAAGTGGAGTGGCATCTATACTTTGTGCTCTGAGGGATAGGCCACTGGATTAAAATGTCCTTTTTTAATATCAAAGTCTGTATCTATCAAGTATAGAAGAAAAAAAAAAAAAAAGACCCAGAACTTTGAACTATCTGCATCAATTAAATGATCAACATATGAAAATAATTAGGCATTATGATAGGTAAAAAAATAAGTGATTTTTACTGAAAAACATCCAGTTTGAATTCAATTGTACTCAATCTTGTGCAGTCTTTCTACCTCAATTGAAAAGATTATTGGGAAACAATAATTCTTATAGCCAGCCTTTCCACATCTACAAAAAGCTCCCAGAAAATACTTAATAGAAACTAATTTCTCTTCCAACAACAAAAGCACATTGTTAAAAAACCAAGTTAGAAGAGGAAAACACATATATACAAAGCCAGAAGAAAACCTGTTTGTCTTAAATGTATTAGGGAAATTATTCAAGGACACTGCATTTGTGTAAAAGGAAACCTGAAATGGTATTAAGGTCAATGAAATCAACAAAGACCTACTAACAGAAGGCAATGTCTGAATTCCTGCCCAAGGACAGAGTTCACTGACATTAATTTTTCTAAAACATCAAGCTACATACACCCAAAGAAAGAACATTGGGAAATGAATATAAACTGCTTGCATTTTTGTTTTTCTTCCCGGGTTATTTCTACCTTCTGAATCCAATTCTCCCTGTGCAACAAGAGAACTGTTCGGTTCTGCACACATATATTGTATCTAGGACATACTGTAACCTATTTAACATGTATAGGACTGCTTGCCATCTAGGGGAGGGGGTGGAGGGAGGGAGGGGAAAAATCGGAACAGAAGTGAATGCAAGAGATAATGCTGTAAAAAATTACCCTGGCATGGGTTCTGTCAATTAAAAGTTATAAATAAAATAAATGAATAAAACATCAAGCTACAATAGAAAATAAACTAACTTTAGTTCTTTTACAGAACATTAGACCTGACTACTCCCTCCTGTATTCCAAACAAATCTGAACTCTATTAATGGGGATCACTTGCCAGAGCAACCTGATTCTTTTAGACCCCATTCCACAGGTAGGCCTAGAATGTAAATAAAGCACGCCTATCAGTAGTGCTATTTCCAGTGAGGAAAACAAAGCTTACAACTTTAATCAGAGTATGTTAACTGTTCTTAGAAAACAGGATCAAGAATTATCTCAAGTTTTCAATGCTTCTAAGCAATACTGGCTCTAATTTAAAGAAGTCAGCATGATGTTTCTGTACAAAGAAAATGAGAATCTTCCAAAATTTACCAGTATTTCTTCTGAAATGGTATTATTTTTGAGTATGAATGTTTAAACTACTTCATCTCCATTGCTAGTGGAAAACCACTTACGTTACAATACAGTTAGAATATACCTTTGAATTCTTTTAAGAGTTTCTAACAAACAGCCAGTTTACAATCAATATTAACTTTCAAAGCATGGCACTGTCCTCATTCCCCAAAATGGAGATGAAGTCAAATAATTATACACCCTTCAACAAAGATTTGCTTTCAAATATTTTAAACCATTTGTTTAAATGTACTTTAATAATCTGGGTATTAAATTGTTCTCTCCTTTCAGACAATGAAGGTTCTCCAGACATAAAATCTGTCAATACTTTAATGCCACCAACTTACATTTTAATAAAATTTATACCTTTCAAATTGCTTTCACACAAGTCTCACATTTATGGTCTAAGGCAGCTGTAATGTCATCAAATTACAGAACTAGAAAAGATACTTCAGTGAGAAGTGAAGGTATTTTCAACAATGAAAACAGTCCAGAAAAATCAATTCTATTTATTAAAAAAAACAAAAAAACAAAAAACCCCAAAACAACTATCTTTAGAAATAGAGAATTCAGCTTAACTATATATAAGGAGTCAAGCAATAGAAATACACTATTATCACTGAGAAAATTATTGGTATCTAGTCTAAACTTTTTCTTGCTGAGAATTTAGCCCATTTTCTTTTGTTCTGGTTTAATTCAGTCTGACAACTCCACAAATAATTTAAAATAAAAATAAAAACACTATCCTAGGGGCTGTGGAGACAATAAGTAGTCCTTGATTCTAAACCACTTCTCCAGAGACAAGACAAAAGCACAAAGTGATAAAAATCAACATGTAACCCACAGCAAGTCATTTCAATCTCTGTTAGAGTAGGCTTAATCTGTCAAATAATGCAGCAGTTCTGGAAGACATTTACATATTGCTTTTATATTCTCATTCGATCCTAACAAAGCCCAGGGAAGGAGATACTGATACTATCCTCATTTCACAGATGAAGACACTGAGATTTAGAAGATTAAATGATATTCCCGGAGTCACAAAACTGGTAAGAAGAGGCAGGTTTTTAACCTCAGATTCCAAGTCCAGCAATATTTGTTTCTTTCTTTCCTTATTTAACTTATCGTTATTTTATTTCTTTAACTTATAAACTCTTCAAGGTTACCTCTCAAGTGGAGTTATACAAAGAATGCCTGAGCTCAGAGGAGGAAGAAAAAACACTCCTTACTGGCTGGCAGGTGAAACTTCAAGGAAGGGCCAAGGGCAAAGGGCAAGGCAGGGCAACCAAGGGAAGGGAAGCAGAGGCCTGCAGATAGCTCAATTAGGATAGGGCCTGGGGCCAGTGTGCAGGGGCCCTTCCAGGCCAGGCAGAAGAATAAGAACTTTCCCCACTAGGCCCAGATTTCCCCTGCTAACTAGGTAGAATATGCATCAGAAGGATGCAAACACAACTTAATGCCACATTTACTAAGCACTTACTAAAGCCAAAGTGACTTCATTTGATGTTGGGGATCAAAGATAAA
Source organism: Antechinus flavipes (assembly GCF_016432865.1). Classification (NCBI taxonomy): domain Eukaryota; kingdom Metazoa; phylum Chordata; class Mammalia; order Dasyuromorphia; family Dasyuridae; genus Antechinus; species Antechinus flavipes. The sequence continues at coordinate 680,808,949 of NC_067398.1, read as the reverse complement.
TTTAGCCCAGAGCCTGCCCTAAAACCTTGCAATTACAACTGGGGAGATATCCAAAGACACAACTATAAGACTTAACTTTAATAAGATTTCTGTAAGATATTTGATGCTAGCAGTTTGGGACCTCCTAAAATAGGGGTTAGTAAACTCGGGCCCCCCACTCATGTTTTTGGTATCAGAGGGTAGCTAGGAATACTGTTTGCATGAGAAAATATTTTATTGTCATTTAAAGTGTAAGAGCCAGAGAGCTCTATTTGGGACTCAGTGAATTTTGACACTTTGCCTTAAAATATTCAATATGGAATTAAGCAGCCAAAGTATTTTGGTGAAATAAAAATACCTTATTTCCTCTATTCTGATCCAACATTTTCCCAACCCAACTTTTATTCAATGGAGGATATCATCTATTGTCCACCTCTGGCTTTCAACATCAAGAAACCATACTTATTGACCTCATCAAGATTTCAAATTCAAAAGCAATTAATTAACCTAGGGAACTGCTGTAGTCAATATGGAGAATGTGATGAAAGCAATGCCGAAAAATTTAAATGAATTTAGTAGCAGTGTGGAGGGTAGAAGAACATGGAAGAATCCAGTCCTTTTTACATCTCTCATATTTCATTTTCTCTAACCATCACTCTGCCCCAATGCAGTCAAATTCTCATAGAAAAGGGGCTCTGAATTCATACATGAAGATCAGTGGACCATAGTGGGCTTAATTTTAAAATGTAATACATCTGTTTTATTGAATTTTTATTTTAAGTATTTCCAATTACATTTTAACCAGTTCCTCTCCAACTCCCCGGTGTTGCTAGCTTTGGGACCATGTGTGGCACCTTGGCTCAAAAATTACCATTCCACACCTGGACTGCTATAAATCTCCCTTTTTAAAAAAATGTTCCCCGATTCTAGTATTAACTCTCTTCAAATCTAACAAAAGTTAACCTAGCATTAGTATAAAGTACTTTTATCATATAGTTCTTCTACTCAAATACTATCAATAGCTCCCTCTTTCCTAGGAAAGAGTCCACATTTTCCCTAGGCCCCTCCACAATCTAGCCCTACTCCAATTCCTCACTGGACAGTTTGTTTGAAAAAAGACCTGTGGATTTAAGTGGACAGTGAGCTCAGTGAGTCCAGTGTGTGATCAGTCTGCATCTTTGCAACCTCTAACCACTGTCCCTTGTTCTGACTTCAGGGGCCAAAGAGAGCATTTGTAATCCCTCTCAGGTGTGGCAGTCTCTCTCTCTCTAACACTCCCACCCCCCAGTCTTCTCTCTGTACCAAACCTCCCCGATGCTCCAGCTGATCCGCCATGCTCTCAACATTGCAACTGCTCGGTCCCTCGAATGTTCCAATTTGCCAAGACCTTTCTGGATCCGCCATCCAGCCTGTCCGCTCCCCTTCCCAGCGCGGTCCCATTTACAAGCCTGGGAAGCACCCCAGCTGCACCCAGCCGAGTCACAGAGACAAGCACAGAGCCTTCAGCAGCTCTTTGAGAGATGACAACCACATCGCTGGCTTAGTGTCAGAGGACTTGACCCCAAACCCTTAGACCAATCTCTCTAGGGCCGATTTCCCTATCTGCTCACTGGAGACCTGGTGACCGCTAAATCTGCTGGTTCTGTGAGCTGATGATACCTAACCACTGAAGCCTTCTCTTTGGATATGGTCTTTCATTCTGTTCTGGACAGCCCTTGCTCAAGTACTATTTAGCTCCGTCTTTCAAACTTTTCCACAAGTGCAGCATGAGATTATCAAATGCTTTGCAAAAATAAACTGTTATCTATAGCATTTCTATAGCAATTCAACTAGCCTAGCAACCATGCAAAAAGAAAATGAGGTTCATCTGGCATGACCTGTTCCTGCGAAGCCAAACTGACTCTAGGATCATTACTACTTCCTTTCCTTGAAGTTCACGAACCATCTCTTTAGTAACACAGTAAAGCTATTTTGTAGATTCCACTCTTGCCTTTTGGGGAAATAAGTCTTGGTCACCTCTTCTGGTCTCTGTGATCTTTCAAAGTGGCTCACTGATCTTATGGAACAACATGGACCAAAAAAATAAGATAGGAAGGAGCAGAAGTGTTGCAATCTTAACCAAATGAAAGTACAACAACAATGAAATTACATATCCAGGAAAGCATACATAATGGGGCTTTGCAAAAAGTTGTATTCTAAGAATGTTATAGAACATGGTCCTCCACCCTTAAGAAAATCTGACCCCTGACCTAGATAACCTCTAAGGTTGCTTCTGGCTTTAAACCATGCTCTGGAGAGTCTTATGTTTCCTACTCTAACTGTGAACAAAACCAGAAACATAACCTGGTTTGATAATGGGTTCCAACTTTTATATTTTGATGCAATTGTATGAAATGCAAATAAGTCTGAAAGAAGCAGTGATAGAAAATATTATTCAGGGACCTTCCAGACAAAGAATTAAACCCCATTTAGATTGACAGGAGGAAAGTGAACTCTGCAAGAGAGATGGCTTGGCCCCAGGGCATGGAGGAAGTGGGAGCTGCCCCCTCAGCCGCTTCATTAAAATCTCAAGTGCAGGGATAGCTGCCCTTTACCCACCATATTCCACCTGGTAGGCCTAGAGCTGCTCCCAGATTGTTGTGTAAAAGAAAATTGGGTTCCAATTCAATAGCGCTGCTCCTCGCCAATTCCTGGAAACAGCCCAGCTTTCACAACAGAGCAGCAAAGCTGACATTCTCAGAGGTTTTTCTTAATCACGTTGTTACTGTTCAGTCACTTCAGGCATGTCTGACTCTTCATGACCCCTATCTTGGCAAAGATACCGGAGTTTGCCATTTTCTTCTCCAGCTCATTTTAGTTTCCTAACTGTGGGAAACGGGGTTAAGTGAGCCGACCAGGATCACAAGTGTCAGGATCACAAGATTTATCTTCCTGACTCCAGGCCTGGCACTCTAGCCCCCGTGCCTCCTGGCTGCTCCTTTTCTTAAACATAACTCACACATTTACGGTACTTTACACCACTACCTCATTTGATCTGAAATAACAATGGCTTCCCCATTTTTATCACTTAAGACACAAATCAAAATATCTAATTCATGAGAGATTGCACTGAAAACCAAGAAAAGAGAGCGATCCCCCAAGCACCGAGAGAAGAAGCGGCAGCTGTGCGTCAGCACCAAAGGCACGCCAGCCATGTGACGGGTGAACATTCCAGGCCGGTGCAGCAGGCAGTCGGATGGCTCTTGTCCCGACAACTGTTGACTCTGTCCTAGCTAGAACCGCCATTCCTCACTCAGAAAGAAACCGCCACCAGCACGCATGCCCGCAGAATTGGACGCAGGTGGGCTTCCTGGGCAGAAGCTCATGTGACCCTCTAATGAGGAAATAAAACCCCCAACTGCACCTGGACCCAAGGCCCTTACAAACCAAACAGCAGGTCACACAGTCACTGGCAGCTGGCGGGACGTGGGAGGCCCCAGGGCCAGGGGAGGCCCCAGGCCAGGGGAAGCCAGGCTTTTCGGGCTCTGGGTGCTGCACTCTATCCTTCTCCCCCAAGCTCCGGAACTGATCCTAGGGAAAATGGCAGACCTGGAGTCTGGAGAGGTTCAAACCTAGGCTGGGACACTTCCTGATGGCATGGACAACCAGGAATCATCTGCCTCAAAACAGATGTGGGCGTGTCCTTGGGGATTGCCCCCCTCCAACTATCTCAGTAACCTCCTCTGTAGAATGGGTTGGTGCTGCCGCAAAGTGACTTACTGCTGCAATGCCAGCTAAGGGACTGCCGCTCACCAAGGAAACATTTACCATTATCTGCAGAATCATGCCAATGTAAGCCATGGTCCTTCTCTACTGCCAAGGAAAGCCCCAAGTTCCTGGTGCCAATCACATAAAGGGGAAAGGATTAATCGGAAAGATGCCTTCAAAGCTCTGTGCTAAGTACACAGGACTAGAGAAAAACGGACCGGACGCATTAACCTTGCACTGAGAAGCCCGACAAACCCCACAGCCGTTACTCATCTAGTCTCATCCTTGGTGGCACAGTGATAGAAAACCGCCCGGAGTCAGGAGGACCTGGGTTCAATGGACCTTCCCAACCAAACCACCACCAAAACCCCCATATAAGAACAGAGCAGGAGGGAGGAGGCAGCAGCACGGAAGGAGCAAGGGGTTCATGCCTATCAGATTCTAAAGAGGCAAGACAAAGGCTGGATGGGCCAGAGGACACACAGATCAGCTCCCGGGCCAATGGAATCGGTGCAGCCGTTCTGGATAACAATTTGGAAGGCGGTGGAGCCACCGAGTCCAACTCTCTCAGAGAAGCCAACCGAGGCACAGAGAGGTGAAGTCACTCCCTAACATCAAGTGCACTACGGGTCAGGCACTAGGCAAAGCTCTGGGGACACAAAAGAGGCAAAGACAGGGAGTCCCTGCTCTCCCGGAGTTTCCAATCTAATGAGAAAACAACAAACAATTGTGTTCAAAGAAGCTGAATACGAGATCAATAGGAAGTAAATGAGAGCTGGAAGGTACCAGAGTGGCTGGGAAAGGCTTCCTATATAAGTAGCACTCATCTTAGCGCAAACTTGAAGGAAACAATGGAAGCCAAAAGGCAGAGATAAGAAGGGAGAGGCCTAGAAGTCAGGAGGACCCGAGTTCAAGTCTGGTCTCAGTCACTCAATACTTTCCTAGCTGTGTGACCTTGGGCAAGTCACTTGACCCCAATTGTCTCAGGGAAAAAAAAAAAAAGAAGAAGAAGGGAGAGCCCTGCAAGCAAAGGGGAAAGGCAGAGAAAGTGTCCAGAGCCTAGAGACTCTAGGAATGGCCAGAAGATTGGAAGAATACCTGGCCCGGAGTGGGATTTAAGGACAGAAGAGCAGGACCTAGCAACCTGCCCAGGATCACAGCTGGGAACTGAGGTGAGAGCAAAGCCCTGGTGTCCCCGACTCTGAATCATCCTGCCAGAGGCAGCAGAAGGAAGCGCACACTTTCCGACATAGCCAAGATGGGAGGGGAGGGCTTGCTTCACCTGACTATAGCTATCTCTTCACATCGTGAGCTTGGGGCAAGGAGCTAATGGGATCTGGAAAATCCAAGTACAATGTTGTGGCCTTCCCTTCATAGCAGGGAAATCTGAACTGTTATGGTATTAGAAGATAAAATGCTTACATTTTACATATGCATATGTATTTTGAGCATTTCTGAGTTTCTAAACTTTTTCTACATCTGTTTGCTGGCCGTCTCATGTTGCAGCTTCCACGAAACTCTCCCAAAAAGTTCTATTTAATTTCTTATGCCAATCTGAAATACATCAAAACCAGGATGGACACAGTCCTGATGTGGATGGATAACTGTGGTTTACCGTATTACAAGGAAAGATTTTATTAGGAATTCATTAGAAGGAGGGGGACAGGTTAGGAAGAAATCACAAAAATAACTGCAATATATAGTTAGAGCACCTGGATTGAGACTTTAGTTCTATTTTACTAATTATATGGCCTCATAACAAGCCATTTTAAACTTCTCTGAGTTTCAGTTTCCTCATATTTAAAATGAAGGTAATAAAATAGAGGACATGTCAGGTTTCTAAATCTTATGACCTTAGATAAGAAAGAACAGAATACAGTAGAAAGCACATTGACCAGGGAGTCAGAATCCTAGGTTCAAGTGTAAATTGTCTAAATTTGGGACTGGGGGAAACCCAGGTTGAAAAATCCAAAGAATCTGTCAAAGTCCCATTACATATTCAGAAATCTTTTAGTCAAGACTGAAAATGCTCTCTTTGTTCATGCTATAGTATGGAAGCATCCAAGTCTGTCACTGTTGCTTAGATCACTCAGTAGGCCCTAGGAACTGACTTTTTTTTCCTGCGGAGATAGTTCTAGTAACGAAACTTTGGATTCCATCATTCTGAGAATCAAATATATTCCTGGAAATACCAATGCAACTTCCACACACACACACACACACACACCCCTTAACTTAAAAAAAAAAAAGTCCTTGAATCCAAGATTGTGGAAAGTACTTTAGAGGTCATTTGTTTCAACCTCCTGCCTGGCACAGGAATTTGTTTTGAAACTTTCCAAGTTTCCTGTGATGGAGTTGGGTTTTTGTTTTTTTTTTTTTTTAATTACAAGTTCTTCCTAATCAAACTAATCTGTCAAAACGGCAGATTAATCCTAAACTCTGCCTAGTTTCCTCAAAATCAGGGACAACCAGCTAGCCCCACATTCAGTTTTCAAGTCTCTACCAAGTATATCAAAACATATCAGAGTCCCAGACAGGTGGTGCTGACACAGGATAAACTGTGTGCCAAAGAGCCAGCTCAGTGTGTGGAGGAGGAAAGAGAGGAAAGGACAGAAGGGGCAGCTCCCACTGCTGGGACCAAACTAATGGAAGCAGTAGCAGTCACACATCAGACCCACTTCTAAATACTGTTCCTTCAGGCAGAAGAGACACTATTCTTATTAAAGACTGTTCAAGTTCCCTGCCAGCTTTCAGAGGGAGGAAATAAACCATCCTATTGCTCCTATCTGCCCTCTCCTCTCCCTCATAGTCTTTCAGTCAATATTTTACAGATATGTATTTTTCCCTCATTTTTTTTTCAATCCCAACACCATACAGACCGTATTCACTTTTTTCTCCCTACTTTTCAAAGCAAACATTTCAATGAGAGGTTCTAACTAACCTCGAGGCCATTTTTTCATTCACCCAAAACTCCTTGGTGTAGTGAAAACTGTACGCGGGTGAGTGGAACACGGGTTCTTGTCATCCACCTTAGACCCAGAGACTGCCTGCTGCTCTCCCCACACACACTCCATTCCAGTGGCCCCCATCTCCCCCCACACACCGCAAGCATCCATCCCTGGCTCCCTAGCCAGCTCCACTCCAGGGCGGCCTCTCAGGATCTCTCCGCACCCTGATAATTTGCACTTACTTGTGGGCATACAAGTTGTTTTTCCAGATCCAATCTAAGCTCTTTGAGGGTAAGGACTGTTTCCTTTTTATCAGTGTCACACACTCAGTAGGTGCTTAATAAATACTTCTGGAATGACAGATCCACATTCTCCCAGGAACTCCTCCCCAAACTTTTCACCCTTTCTTTCTGGGCGGCCCCACCCACCCCTTCCTTATTCCACAACCCCAGGAATCCCATCCTAAGCCGCTCACACTCGCCTCCACCAGAGCCCCGTGGGGCCCCAAGGTCTCACCCCCGCTTCCCAGGGCTCGGCATCCTCACTTCCCAGGCAGATATTTCCCCCTTCCTCTTCCGTTCTTAAAGCCCCCAGAATGTCCCAGCCAGGCCATCTCCCTTATCTCTTCTGTCCACACCCCTGCCTCTCTCTAAACCTACTTGCCAGTCTCAGCCCCTTCTCGCCAGGCCTGGAACGCTTCCCCTCCTGACTCCAGCCTCACCTTCGGGGCCCTCCCCAATGCACACCTTCTGGAGGATGCATTTGTCACCTCCTCCTCAGGCTGGAACCGGACTCGGGCTCGGGCATCCCGGGCAAAGCAGCCCCCCAACATCCCTGCTCCCTAGCCAGCTCCACTCCAGGGCGGCCTCTCAGGATCTCTCCGCACCCTGATAATTTGCACTTACTTGTGGGCATACAAGTTGTTTTTCCAGATCCAATCTAAGCTCTTTGAGGGTAAGGACTGTTTCCTTTTTATCAGTGTCACACACTCAGTAGGTGCTTAATAAATACTTCTGGAATGACAGATCCACATTCTCCCAGGAACTCCTCCCCAAACTTTTCACCCTTTCTTTCTGGGCGGCCCCACCCACCCCTTCCTTATTCCACAACCCCAGGAATCCCATCCTAAGCCGCTCACACTCGCCTCCACCAGAGCCCTGTGGGGCCCCAAGGTCTCACCCCCGCTTCCCAGGCAGATATTTCCCCCTTCCTCTTCCGTTCTTAAAGCCCCCAGAATGTCCCAGCCAGGCCATCTCCCTTATCTCTTCTGTCCACACCCCTGCCTCTCTCTAAACCTACTTGCCAGTCTCAGCCCCTTCTCGCCAGGCCTGGAACGCTTCCCCTCCTGACTCCAGCCTCACCTTCGGGGCCCTCCCCAATGCACACCTTCTGGAGGATGCATTTGTCACCTCCTCCTCAGGCTGGAACGGGACTCGGGCTCGGGCATCCCGGGCAAAGCAGCCCCCCAACATCCCTGCTCCCTGCAGCCAGCCTTGCCCTCTCCATCTCGGGGTCCCGAGGTCTCACCTCAGATCTGAGACCCCAGAATGATCCGAGCCCTTGCCACCTCCCAGGGCCCCAGAGTCCAGGCTCTTGCCCAAGCCCCCACCTGCTCCTTCCTAAGCCTGGAGTGCAGGTACTCAGCACCTCCCAATGCCCTGCTCACCCAGGCTGGACTCCGGTCTTTGTGGGCTTCCCAGTCCTTCTGCAGCCCCCTGCGCTCCCAGCCCCCTCAGCTCCCTGAAATCCCACGGCCTGAGCCAGCACTCCAGCCCCCCACCCTCCTAAATCTAGGCCCCAGCACCTGTGCACCCCCAAAACCCAGGGACCAGCCCCTCTGCACCCCTAACCCCCCATGAACTTGGGCCCCAGCCCCTGTGCACCCCCAGCCCGTGCCCCCAGAACCTTGAGCTCCAGCTTCTCAGCACCTCCTGAACCTCGGGTCCCAAGCCCTCTGCACCCCCAGCCTGCCGGCCCCTGAAGTCTAAGTCCCAGCCCCTGTGCACCCCCAGCCCCCCTAAACTTAGGCCCCAGCCCTTCTGCACCCGCAGTCCCGGGCCGCAGCTTCCCGGCCGCCGTCGCGCGGTCACCCAGAAGGACTCACCAGGCCACACCGCCGCCGCCTCCTTTAAGCACCCCAAAGAGCCACAACCACCGCAAAACTCGGTATACTGAGCGCCTATGGACTCGGAGCCGGAAGGGGACGCCGAACCGTGCGCTCTGCGCAGGCGCCCGCCCCGCGGAGGGGGGGCGGGACCCATCCCACGTGACCTCTAGAGTCCCAGCGCCCTGGGGCGGGGGAGGCAGGCTCGCGCCAGTCCGTAGCCCGGGGTCAGAGAGCTCAGAGCGGCCCCTTCGAGGGGAGGGGAGGGGTGGGGTGAGGTGAGAAGAAGCGGGGAGGGAACGTCTACCGAGTCTCCCAGAGCCGCCCTCCCCTTCCTCCCGCGCGCGCTTGCTTTCCGGGACCGGACACGAGGTCCGAGTTTGGGGCCCCTTTCCCTTTCCCCTCCCGACGCTGAGACAGGGTGAGGAAACTGAGGTCCCGCGGACCCGAGCTCGGGCGCCCCGCGACATCCCCTCCGGTCCCGCTAAGAAATGGGCAGCATCCGCCCCTAAAAGGATCGCGGTGCCCATTCCTCTGCACATTGTAAAGCACCAGAGCCCCGGACCTGAGTTCCAATTCTACCCCGGGAGGGATCCTAGGCGAACCCCTCAGTCCCTCAGGGCCTCCAATTCTTTGACGGAGAAGACAGAGCTCAACGCACGCAAACGCTGAGCTCGGAGTCCCAAAAACCTGAATTCAAATTCGAGCCTCCCCAGCCGTATGACCTTCCCGTAACCTCCAAGACCGAGTTGGAGGCCCGGAAGAGTCGGACCCGAACAGAAGTACTGACTGACTGGGCTCGGGGAGGAGCGGGGCTGAGCCGAGGCAATCCCGGCAGAGGGACCCTGCCCTCAGGGCGCTTACTTTCTAATTCGGGAAGGCTGCCCCCTAAGAGGCTCTAGAAAGCGAAGACTTTCCTCCTGGGGGAGGGGGTGGCCAAGGACCCAGAGCCCAGAGTGGTGGAGAAAAGAGTCAAGATGAATTTGTGTCGAGGCTTCAAGGAGATATTTTATCTAAATAAAGCATTTTGCAAACCTTTGAAGCTCTAATTTTAATGGAAAAGTTTTACGTTGAGCTCTATTGTTATTAGTCAACATTTATTAAGCACCTACCAAGACCCAGGCACTATATGCTAGAGACACAAAGAAAGGCAAAAAAAAAAAAAAAATAGCTTTAAAGGAGCTGACCATCTAATTAAATTCCCTCAATTTTAAGCGATAGCGGTGGGGGGGCGATACAAACTGCTGTGGACAGCAAAAATAGATAACTGACTAAATTAGGAGGATTAATTGAGGGAAAGCATTGGTATTAAGGGGGATCTGGAATAGCATCTTGTTTGGAGATAAAGAGAAAAAATCCTTTGCTCTTCCTCTTTCACAATTTCATAGATACCAGAGAGACCTTTTAGACTGGGAACTCTTTGAGAGAAGCAGCGCTTTTGCCTCTTTCTGTATCCTGGTACATAATAGCCACTTAGTAACTATTGGTTGATTGACTAAGAAATTGCTTGGGATGTCCATCTATGATCAAACTTTTGGCAAGTAAGTGACCAGTCCACCTTCTTTTCTGGTCAGAAATGTCCTTGCTGACTTCTTTTGTACCACTTCCTGTGTATAAATTACATATAAAAATACATATATACACACATATGCGCCAGTGTCACATACATCTAACACGTCATGTATATTTATTGTATGTATGTTATATGTATTGCAATATAACTTATTTTGACATTGCAAAGCATGTATGTGATCACATGATACACTGTGTATGTAGCATATTTCCACACATGCACATGTGTGTCATATGTTCTGTATCCTAATGACATGAATATTTCCATTGTCCTTTAGGTCATCTAGAACTGTGACAGTAAGCTGACACAGTGGATAGAGCACTTGGGTTAAGAGAGAAGAATCCAAATCCAGCCTCAGACACTCATCTGCTCTATCATTTGGGTAAGTCACTTACCCTCAGTTTTCTTAATAAAATGAGAATATTATAGCACATCCCTTTCAGGATTACTATGAGGATAAAATGAGCTAATATGAATAAAAACACTTTGTATGAGCCCCTTGAAGTGCTACCTAAAAGCTAGTAGTAGGAGTGAGCCTTTTTGGCAGGACTTGAAATCAGTCCTCCCTTATCTCAAGTGTTCTAGCCATTGTGCTAATCTAGAATCAAAGTTGTGTATTTGGAATGAAATGTTTTTGATTCAACTTTTTTTGTTGTTTAGTCATGTCTGATTCTTCATGATTCTATTTGGGGTTTTCTTGGTAAAGATATTGGAGCAGTTTGCCCTTCCTTCTCCAAATCATTTCACAGATAGGAAACTGAGGCAAATGGGATTGTGACTTACCAGGGTCACACAACTAGTAAGTATCTGAGACTGGTTTGAACTCAGGAAAATGAGTCTTCCATCTAGTTGCCTCTTTGATTCAATCTAATATTTATTCAGTGCAGTGCATAGAGCTTGGTGCTGGAGAAAGAATCAGGTTAGAGAAATCATGTCCTCATAGGTGAACAGTTACTCAAAGGTCAGTGAAAAGATTCATGTCAGTAGGTTGCAGTATATACGTGTGTGTATGTGTATAGATGCAGGTATACACACACTCCATATACACACACACAATTAACCTGGAGCAAGAAGTAGCATAAAAGGGTCAGCAGGGGCATGTCTGCCCAGAAAAGGAGGTAGCTACTCATTTATCAAGAATAAGGAGTCATCGATGGACATCCCCAAGTATTCCCTTGGTGGCCATGAAATTATGAAAGAGCAAGGAGAGCTTTCAGTGTCTGGGTGACCTCCCTAAGCCAGGTTTACATAAGAAAAAGAACAGAAATCCTAGGATGAGGAGGTACGGAGGGCTTGTGGTCAGCACAGGTAGAGGGAGTAGCCATACAAGTGGAACTGAATCATAGCTTCCTCATAGTATGGAAGAAGCATCTATCTACAGGCGTCATCTGCTCTATAGCCAAACCCTCCTATACTATGGTCTTCTTCAATTAGAATATGAACTCCTTCAGAGCAAGGATTGACTCACTTTTCCATTGATGCTCTCTCTAGTCCTTAGCACATAATTAAAACTTAATAGATGGTTTTTCATTCATTAACTCATTAATGCCTCACCATGCCCCCAGTGTGAAGTGGGACCTTGGGCCTTCTCTTAATGATAGGTATGAGGTGCCAGACTAGAATGTCAATAAGTGTGGCTGCATATCTGTGGGAATTATCCTTTGGGGCATTGTGTGTGACTAATTATATATTAAGTTTAACTGGCCATTTGATGATGTTCTGTCTGTAGCAGATGGTAATAAAGTGGGCTGAAACGTCTTTGCTGAAAGGTCAGAGGGAGGAGCTGCTGCTGCTGCGGCTTCAGTACTAGAGGCAATGCCAGCCCCCAGCCCTAGACTGGCTTCTATGAGAAGAGAAATGTCTGCCACCAAGAGTAGATCACAGGTCCTAGATTCCCATCCCAAGTTACCTGGCGTTTATCTGGTATTTACTCATCTGTGCATGTATGCGCACATCTCTTTCCATCTCTTTCAACTCAAGCTTAGCAAAGAGCCTTGTGCCCAACAGACACATCATCAATATTTATTGAATTGATTAGAATTGGATCTCAGAATATTAGAGCTGGAGGGGATCAATGCCCTTATTTTAACAAAGAAGGAAATGAGGAAGTGTTTTGTGGTAGAAAGAGTTCTGGATTTGGAGTTGGAGAACCCAAATTCAAAACTCAACTCTCCACTAGTTGCATTATATTGGACAAGTTACTTCACTCCCTTGGGCCTCAGTTCACTCAGCTGTAAAATGTAAAAAAATGACTTCTAAAATTCCTGCCAACTTTTCATCTGTGGAAATTAAAACTAAGGAAGGTATATTTAGACAAATGAGTAAATACAAGAAACATATCTGGTAATTTGAGATGAGGATCTATGTCCAATGAACTAGTGGGTAGCAGAATAGACTGGGCAGGACAATCGGCAAATCAGTAAACAGTAAGCACCTACTATGTGGTAAGCACTGTCTAAGCACTAGGGATACTTACCAAAAGAGGCAAAACACAGTCCCTGCCCTCAAGGAGCTTACAATCTGAAGTGGAAGACAACCAGCAAATAGGTACAAACAAGGGATAACAGAGAGAAGGCACTAAAATTAAGAGGAGTTGGGGAAAGCTTCCTGTAAAAGATGGGATTTATAGGAAGCCAGGAAACACAGAAGTCAGAATTCAGGAGAGAGAGCATTCCAGGCATGAGGGACAGCCAGAGAAAATGTCCAGAGCTGAGAGATGAAGGGTCTTGTTTGTGGAACAGCCAGAGTTATTGGATGGAAGAGAACATGGCAAAAAAGTATAAAAGGACAGGAAAGGAAGGAAGAGCCAGGAAGAGAACCCAGAAGTGATAACAGGGAGCAAAGAATACTCTAACTCCTCTATTTTGACCAGTCCAAAGGTCTGGGTCCAAGGAAATGGGCAAAGATGCAACCAGTATTGGAAAGGGTGGGCAGATTGGTAGTGTCATCTGGCCAAGCCAAATTTCAATAATAAAAGATGGAAGAAGTGGGAAAGGAAAAGAATTAAGATGAAGGGAAGTTCATTACTAATGCAACAGGGAAGGAGACCCATTACCTTCCCAGGCAAGTCCACTCTTTTATGACCTGGCCAGCTCCATAGTATAGCTAACAGAGTTCCAGGCCTGGATTCAGGAAGAACTGAGCACACATTTAGCCTCAAACATTTACTTGCTTTTTTGACCCTGGGCAGGACACTTAACCCTTTTGCCTCAGTTTCCTCATCTGTAAAATGAGTGGGAGAAGGAAATGCCAAACCTCTCCAGAATTTTGCCAAGAAAACTCCAGATGGTGTCACAAGGAGTTGGACATGATTGAAATAGAAATGGTTGAGAAGCTTCCTCCCCACCCCCATCAACCCTAAATTAGTATCTTTGAAAATTCTCCCCATTGAAATGAATATAAACTGTTTGCATTTTTGTTTTTCTTCCCGGGTTATTTTTACCTTCTGAATCCAATTCTCCCCATGCAACAAGAAAACTGTTTGGTTCTGCACACAGATATTGTATCTAGGATATACTGTAACCTATTCAACATGTAAAGGACTGCTTGCTATCTGGGGGAGGGGGTGAAGGGAGGGAGGGGAAAAATCGGAACAGAAGAGAGTGCAAGGGATAATGTTGTAAAAATTTACCCTGGCATGCGTTCTATCAATAAAAAGTTATTAAAAAGTTAAAAAAAAAAGAAAATTCTCCCCATTGCTCCTATTTCTGCCCTCTAAGTAGTCAAATTAAATACCTCCTCTATATCAGAACTTCTTAAACTTTTTCTACTCATGACCCCTTTTTGTCCTGAGAAATTTTCACGCAGATCCAGGCATATAAGTTTACAAATCAAACATTTACTGATGATAAATCATAATTTCTAGATCCTCACATTCAATTACACAATTACATAAGGGGTCACAACCCATAATTTAAGAGGCTTTGCTATATATGAGAGCCTTCAAATAATTCACAGATATCTGCTCCACTAAGTATTTTCCTCTACACATTAAGCATTTCCTTCATTTGGCATTTATACAAGAGGGGCTCATCAAGATCCTTTATTGTCCTGCTTGCCTTCCTCTAATATTTAGAATTAAACATGATATTTCAGATGTGCTGTGATCATGGCACAAAATACCAGGATGATCACTTCTTTGAACCTTGATGTCATTCCTCTATTAAAGCAGCCTGAGATGACATCAGATTTCACAGATTTCATATCTCCTAGATGGTACTCATATTTAACAAGTAGTCTATAGACATCTTCAAATGTTTTTCAGAAGGACTCCTATCCAAATATGATTCCCTCATCTTATACTTAGAAAGTCCAATTGTGAGGGTTTTCTGAATTATTTGCTTCATACCAATTGGATATCGTAAAGAGAATGCTAGATCTGAGATCAGGAAGAACTGAGTTCAAATGCTGCCTCTGATACTTGCTAGCTATATGACATGGATAAATGGATTAACTTGTAGGATTTCCAGTTTCCTCACCTGTAATACAAGGCTCAGATGAAACCATAAATGCAAGATACTTTGGCCAATTTTGCCATAAATGTCAGTAGTAATTATCATCCCCAGTCCTAATTGCAGGGGTATGCATAGAAAAGGTTTTAAAAGTTTCATTCCCTTTTACAGAAGAGGTGTTATGGGCCAGAACTCTGAATTTGAAACAAAGGACTCTTACAAGGTACTAAGTCAGGGGAATTGATAGAGACAATAGTTATCTAATTCATTTAATTTAATTGATTTAATTATGATTGATTTAATCCTACAAGGAAATGTTATGGGCTAGAATTTGAAACAAGGTACTAAGTGGAATTGAGGAGACAATGGGTAAATCTAGTTTAGCATTGATTTAATCCGACAACAAATAATGGTTTCCCAGTGATATAATGATTAGTTTGTACTCAATGGTAGCATATAAGCTAGAAGCCTCAGCCAGGGAGATTCAGAGATTCAGAGACAAGCGGACAGAAGGCTGGAGGCTGCAGGCTGGAGCATAAGCCCTTGGACTCAGACAGATTCATCCCATCTCACACCACCTGGGTGGCAGGCTCTCCTCCTTTGCTTTTCCACTGAAACCAAGACTCCAGAAGGCCCCCAGAAAACTAGCCGAGCCCCAAGTGAAGGAGATAAGACTTTGAAGGAGACTAAAGGAAATCTCAGTAGAGACCATTGCCTTTTAGAGAAAACATTACATTTTGGCACCCAAACAGGGACTTGAATCCTGGATCCTCAGATCCTCATTACATTTTAGAAAGAATATTACAAAAAGGGAAAGAGAAAATTGAGGGACAGAGGATCAAAGAAGAAATAAGATTTTTGCTTGAGGAGGGCAGGAGAATAATAACTCAATTGAAAGAATGTAAAGTTGTTCTGCTTTTACAGTGTTTCTATTTTCTCACAAAGGAGCATATATGACCTTTGTACTAGAAAATGACCAACAGGGAAGGTGATTACTGAGGTGAGTAAGGAGGCAATTGAGCTACCTTTGATGAACCTAGCCCAGATATACTCCAACCTTATGTCTGAAAGAATGGGTAGATATGATGACTGAGCCATTGTCGGTGACATCTGAAGGGCTAGAAAATGGAGAGAGGAATCACAAGATTGGAGAAGGGCAAAGGTACCAATGCGACCCCCCCAAAAAAGAGAGAGAGAGAGAGAAAGAAACAGTAAACAGAATCTTTTAAATTTGACTTCAATTTCTGGGGAAATTCTAGAATTGAATATTACAGACAAGGTTGGAAACATCTAAAAAGGGAAGCAGTAATTATGGAGAGCCAAGATGGTAGATGCAACAAAGACCAGGTAAGATTAACCTGATTTCATTTTTCATGGTATAATTTTTATTATAGAAATGAAATGAAAGCTCTTATATCCCTGATAGAGCTTACCTAGATTTTCAGCAAAGTTTTTAATAAGATCTCATATTATTCTTGTGGAGAAAATGAAAAGATATGAACTAGATGATAATTAAATGGATCCAGAACTGACCAGATAGCCAAGTAGTTGTTAATGATCCAATGGACCAAGGTTCTTCAGTGGAGTGTCCCAGCAAATGGTGCTTTTTAACAGTTCAGTAATATAGTACTGAATCAGTGATATAGGTAAAAACATAAATGCTATACTCATCAAATTTACAGATAATCCAGAGCTGGGAGGGGAAAGCAAATATATTGGATGACAGTTAGGATCCAAAAGTTAGGACAGTTAGGACAAACTAGAACATTGAGTTGAATGTAATAAAATGACATTCAGAAGACATAAATATAAATAAAGTCTTGTAAATGGGTACAAAAATCAGCTTCACAATACAAGATTGGAGAGACATAGTTAGACAATGGCTAGTCTCTAAAAGATCTAGGGGTCTCAGTGGACTGCAGGCTCAACATAAAGTATCAAAGTAATGCAGAAACAGGCAAACAGTTCAGGTTTGGGCTGCATTGGGAAGTATAGTTTCTAGGAATGCCAGAATACAGGAATGCCAGTCCCACTGTGTTACACTCAGACCTCAGCAAGAATTTCATGTTTATTTCTGTGCATACAATTTAAGAAGGAAGTTGATAAGCTAGAGAAGATCAACAGGAGGGCTACAAAGATGACCAAGGGCCTTGAGTCCATTTCATATGAGGCTCGGTTGAAGGAAATAGAAATATTTAGCCTGAAGAAGACAAGACTCAGGGGAGATACAATAAGGACCTTGAAGTATTTTCCAAGTCAAAAGGAAGAAGAGGCTCAAGGACCATTTGTTTGGTATATTATAATAGAAATTTCTTTCATGGATGCATTACGGCCTCTGACATCCTTTCTAATAAGAAGTCTGTGACTCTGGGGAAACAGAGGCCCACAAAAGGGAAGCATTTTCTTCAGTCACAAAATGAGGGTTCAAGCTTGTGTACAAGAGTATACCAGTCATTAACTTGCTTTGGGTTTTGTTTGTTTGTTTGTTTTGGGGTTTTGGTTTTTTTTTTTTTTTTTTTTTGGAAGGAAGGCAGCAACCCTCTGCTATCTAGTAAGAGATAACAGATTTCTCCAAGGCTGGGTTTTTTAAATGGGGCCCACAAACTTATTTTTATAAATATATTTTAATAGTTGGTTTTCTTTGTGATAAATAGCGTTCTCCTCTAGATTACCAGTAATAGCATCCATTACCCAAAAGAAGTTAAAAAACAAACAAAACTCAACTCTATTGGAAGCCAGCATCAGGCAGCCTTTTCTCCCCAAAGCTAAGCAGGCAGGAAGGCTGACTCTGCAGGGGACTTTCCCCTGCCCTGTGCCCTCCGGCTATCACAGCTATAAACCTGTGTATGATCTGGCTTTTCCAGTCTTATTTCATACTATGCCCCTTCATACCCTGTCCGATTCCAGTCCAACTGGCCTGCTGGCTACTCCCTGTGCACCACGTTCCACCTCCACTGTGTGTCTTTGCACTCATGTCCGAATGACCTCCACCCCTAATGGCCCATCTCTTTCATCTCAATCTAACTTCTTGAATGTACCGATCAAGGAGACCTGCTTTTTCTGATTCCCAGAGCTGTTAGGACTTTTCACCCTCTTGGAAATACTTTGCCAAAATAGAATGTAAGCTCCATGAAAGCAGCTGGTTTTATTTTTGTATTTGTATCCTGATGTTTAGCACACAGCAGGAGCTTAATGAATGTCTGTTGATTGGCTGAGGATATATGTACATTCCAGTAGAAGGGAAGCCCTCTGGAGACAAGGACTCTTTCATCATTGTTTTTGTATCCCCCAGGATAGTAGATGTTTAAGAAATATTCTTAGATCCATAATAGCTAGTATCTATGTAACACTTTAAGATTTACAAAATATCCTTTGCATATATTATTTCCTTTGATCTCACAGCAACTCTGGGAGGGAAGTGCTACCATTATTCCCATTTTACAGATGGAAAAACTGAGGCAGAGTTTAAAGGCCTTGCCCAGGATCACCCAGCTAGTATGGCTCTGAGACAGGAACCAAACACAGAACTTTCTGAATCTAATCCACTGTGCCACTTCATTGTCTAGATTTAGCACAGGAAGGGACCTCAGAAGCCATCTAGACCTGCTTTATTGTTTTGCAGATAAGGAGGTTAAATGACTTTGCCCTGGTTCTCAAACTGATTGAATGAAATTGAAACTAAACAGAACGAAGACTTATGAAATCTCATTCCCACTAGGTCCTGGACCATAGTTATGTCTAAGAGAGGGAATGTCTCTCCATTTTTCTTCCCCCTTTTCCTTCTTTCCTCTCTTTCCTCTCCCCCTCTCCCTCTCTTCTTTTTTCCCCCTCTTTACGCCCCTCCTTTCTCTCTCTCTCTCTCTCTTTTTTTCTATATATATATCTTTGTATCTTTCTCTCTCTGGGTCTCAGTCTCTGTGTCTCTTACTACCCTCCCTCCTTGTTTCACTCCTTTCTTCTTTCTCTCCTCCTTCTGTCTCTGCCTATCTCCCTTTCCCCTCCCTTCTCTGCCCTCTTCTCTTCTTTCCCCCTCTCCTTTGTCTTCCCTCTCCCTTTTCTCTCCTCCCTTCCCTCTGTCCCCTTTCTTCTTTTGCTCCCCTTCCCCCTCCCTTCTTCCCTTGCCAATCCTGGGCAACAATAATAAAACAACCAGGCTGGGATAGTTTTACACAGAGCTGTGCCTGCCACCTATTGACACAAGGAGTTGAAACATGTTTGCAGCTACTCCAGGCAATTCTTTGCTAAATAAAACACAACAGAATTTTTTTTGTGTGTGAAAATATTGTTTCTGGCCCATAACACTGACAAATTCCCAAGACAATAGTAAAGGACTGACCCATGTCTGATGGCCTCTGAGGTCCCCTTCAGTTCCCTTCCTGGGGTTCAGTCTCCTCATTTATAAAATGAGGGGGTTGGTCTAAATTAGTGCTTCTCAAATTATGGTCTAGAGAATCCTGGGGATCTCTGAAACCCTCTTAGAGGGTCTACAAATTCAAAAATAGTTTTTATTTCCAATATGATAAATGTCTATAAATATAATCCAGATAAACAAAAACTCTTTGGAGAGATCCTCAATCATTTTTAATAGGATAAAGATACTGAAAACAAAAGTTTGAGAACCACTGATCTAAATGAACTCTGAGGTCCTTTCCAAGTCTAGAGCTGTGTCCCCATGATATTTCTCTGGCCACTGGGCATGAAAAGGGACTTCCAAGAGAAGGTGACATCCCATGTCTTAAAGAGGAACTACTGGTTGGTTCTCTTGTAATGCACCAGCTGCTGAATAAGATAAAAAAAAATTGGTTCATAGTAGGAAAAAAACAGTCACCTGCTTGCCAAGAAAGCCCACCTAGAGGCAGGTAGGGGCTGAGCCAAGTTCAGAGGAAGCCCAGAATGAAAAGAGGATGACAAGGGAGGAAGGATGAGGAGACAGCCAAACCTAGAGCTGGCTGCCTTCACAGAAATAGGAGGCAGTCTGGGCCAGATTTAAGGACAGCTCCCTTTTCAGGACTGCTTATCCACGAATCCCAGTGGCTTTCCTGGGAGTCTGTCCAAAACCTTCTGTAGGTTTTCTCCTCTCCTCTCCTGGAGGCATTCCCACAATTTCCCATTCTAGCTGGAATTCCTGTTTTGTTTATCACTGACATCCCAGTTAAATTGTCAAAACTTCCTCTTGATTTTTCAGAGAGATGACCCAGAGCTTTGAATTTCAGAAAGTGCCAAGCCAATCTCAAGTTTTTTTTTGTTTTTTTTTTTTTTTTAAATCCATTCAGGTTCTTATTTCTTTGGATTACTGTAGTCCCAAAGTGAGAAGGAACCTGATAGGTCAAGGGAACATCAATTAGAGCCAGAAGTGACCTTAGACATCATCAAATGCAGCCTCTCCCTTTGCCAGTCAGCCTGGTGACTGTCTGCCTTATGGTACCTTATAACCCTTCTCAGTATCATATATTAAATGAATCAAATAAAATAGATAGAATTACAAAGAAAACCAATTATACTGAAATACAGCTCCCAAAATATTAAAACAAAACAAGTTAATGGACTCCAGCATAAGCTAGAGAATGCAGCCTGAAGTCTGGAAGGCCTGACTTCAAATGTGACCTCAGATATTTACTGGCTATGTGATTCTGGGTCAGGCTTTAGCTTTAGCTTCTTCAAATGGAAAATGAGGCAATAATAGCACCTATTTCCCAGGGTTGTTGCGAAAATCAGATCAGATACAATTCACAATAATAAAAGGAGAGAAGAAAGAAAGAGGGAAAAGGAAGAAAGAGAGGAAAAAGATGAAGGAAGGAAAGAAAAAAGGAAGGAAGGAAAAAAGGAAGGGAGGTAGGAAGAAAGAAATGAAGGGAGAATGAAGGAATAAAAAAAAGGAAGGGAGGGAGGGAAAGAGAAAGGAAGAAATGAAGGAAAGAAGAGGGAAAAAAGAAAGAAGAAAGAAAGAAAAAGGAAGGAAAGGAAAGAAAGGAGGGGAGGAAGAAAGGAAGAAAAAAAGGAAGGAGAGGAGAGGAGTCTGGCTCATAGTAGGTGCTATATAAATATTTATTTCCTTCCTCCCTCCCCCCACCCTCCTGGCACTTAAATGCTATTATTATTCCTATTTTATAGATAAGGAAACTGAGGCAGAGGGTGGCCGAGTGACCTACGGGGTCACCCAGTTAGTGTCAGAGTCCTGATGTGAGCTTTCCAAACTCGCTGTACCAGCCCCTGGCGACCACACGCGGCTGCCTTTCAGGGGCAGGCCCCTTTGATCTGTCTGCCTGCAAAGCCCCAGCCCACACCGACAGAGCCTAGGCTTGATCTAAGACAGGAGGCTGCTCTCTCCTCCAACAAGCCTGTTTAAGGAATTATTGCTCACTCTTTGGTGACACCGGCAGCTGAGAGCCCGGGATAATAGCACCACCTGCACGCCCTGGGATTCGTCTCATGCCTTTATGTAAATAGGAGACGCTAGTTCATGTCAAGGACTTAATTTAAGTGTAGCACCTAGGGCAGGGCCCAGGGTGGGAGGGTCTAGAAGCAGCTGGAGGGGAATGGATTCAAAAGAGATAGGTAGAAAGTGAGCCTTTAAAAAAAAGGAGTTAAACTGAGACAGAATTTACATTCAGAAATGTTTAACTCCAACTAAAAAGCTCTATCCAGTCCACCACACTGCCTCTCAAGGCAGATAAACACCATATAGTCTGGCCTCTCAGGCTCCAGTGATGGGTCTAGGCCGAAAACGGTAGGACCTTCCTTCCATCTCTCCCTTAGGACCAGATCTATTTCCCCTTTTCTCTACCTCTCTCATTGCCTTGTTCCTACACACACACACACACACACACACACACACACACACGCACACACATGCACACACACACACACGCGCGCACACGCACCCATCCTCCAAGAAGTTCACCTCCAATTCCCATAAACCTCCAGAGCCAGAAACACTGAATCAAATTGACAAGAGAATTTGTTTGTATGGCCCAAGCGAGCCCAGTGTTCTGGTAGAACAAAAACTGCCGTGGGCCCTCCAAGCTGCCAATGTTTTCCATTAGCACCAGAAAACAACTTCACTTTGAACCCCAACCAACTCATCCAATCAACTCAGCCCCAGGCTTCCCCCGGTGGGCTGTACACCCCGTCCCGAGCAGCCAGGAAGGGTGTTTGGAATGTCAGACAGGACCCGCGGCTGTCAGCCACTGGGGCAACCAGGGAGGGACATGGATAAGGCGGAACCCGAGCAGTTGTCTTGTCTGTTCTCCCTTTCTCTTTCCATCGATCAGACTGAGCCTATGAGATCCCATCATCCCTGGTCTGGGAGCTAGGGTCAGGTTGAGACTTAGTAACTAAGAATTTGGGAGCTCACACAGTACTTAGCTTCCTACCCTACTAGGGAAAATTCTCCAAAGTACATCTCCTCCCCACCCCTCAGCCAAAATTTCCATAATTAATCACATTCATGACAGATCAAGAGCTGGCAGGGGTCTCAGACCCTCAGAGACCCACGTTATACCCATGAAAAAACTGCCCCAGGGACAAAGTGTTACAGATCTGCACATGGTCTTCAGTTGTGCCCGTGACCCCAATTAGGATCTTTTTGGCAGAAATACTGGATCAGTTTGCCATTTCCTTCTCCAACTCATTTTGTAGATGGGGAAACTGAGGCAACAGGGTTAAGTGACTCGGAGAGGGTCCCCCAGCTGCCAAGTGTCTGAGGCTGCATTTGAACTCGGGAAGTCTTCTTGACTCCAGGCCAGCACTTTATGCACTGTGGCGCCACCCAGCAGCCCGAGGTCACTAAGGGAGGGAGGAGCTGATCAGGGAGCCAAACAGCTCTCTCTGAATGCAGCCGCCTCTCACTAAGCTCCTGTACCTGACATCTGAAGCTCACAACGTCAGTCCTTTAGGGAAAACAAAGAGGATGTGCCCAGGCCAACAAGCAAGGGGGACTTGGCTACTGTAGGGAAGAAGGGTGAGCTGGAGCACCGGGCCGTGGTAGAGGTGGTGGCCCCCAGGTGGAGAAGGCAGGTGGGAAAAGCAGCCAGAAAGGGGAGTGGTGGAGAACAAGTTAGGAGGACAAATAGAAGGGGAAGGGGCCAGAGCAGCGTGGGAGGACTGCCCAAGTCGGGGGCAAGGAGATGAACGTGGGGACCCAGACAAGGGCAGGCACCGAGCAAGCAGCCTGTGTCGGGAAAGGCCAGCCAGCCGTACTCACTTAAGCACTGCAGCCCATTCCGCCTGAGCAAGGGCTTGTCACACAGGGAGCAGTTGATGCAGCTGGACAAAATCCCTGGCACTAACTCGTCACCATTTATGCTTTTCCTTTTTTCCCTTGGCTCTATCCCTTTCTGTTGTTCTTTGTTCTTACCCTGAGAAAGAAGGAAGGAAGAGCTTAGAACTGGTCGTAGGAGTGCAGTTTTAGAGCTGAGCTATCTTCCATGTATGGATGAGGAAAACTAGGGGAGCCCGCGGAGCAGCAGATAGAGCACTGAGTCTGCAGTCAGGAAGACCTGGGTCAAGTTTGTGGAAAGAGCCCTTTTATGTCATCCTGAGTCATGTATACACCATGTAATTTCATGTTGTGTCATAGATTTCTAATCAGGAGGGGCTTGCATTTTACCCTGTCATTTTACAGATGAGGAAACAAAGTCAGAGATTGTGGTTTGCCCAAAAATGCAGTCGGGATTTGAATCCAGAGCTCTTTGTGTCTTAGCAGAATACAGGACAGAGGTGCTTTCTGGAGAGGATAGGGGTGCCTCGGGGGCCTGGGGTGAGGGTTTGGGAGGACCTGGCCAGCTCCCATCAGAACCTGGAAGGCCAGCACACCGCCAGCTGATTCCCAGCTCCAGACTGATGGAATCAGGCTTCCCCCTCCTTACCTTATCCTTCTGCCAGGAGCCAGTCACTCGACTTCTCAGGGAGCTCAGCGTTCGTTTCACTTTGGTTCCCTTTTCACTTTTTTCATTCTTCCCATCATCTTCCTTCCTGAAGCGGGATCCCCAACAGAATTCAGGTTAGGGCATCAGAAAGTCCCAGAAGGCTCAGATCTGGGAGATTTGGGTCAGTTCTGCCTCTCAGACCTTTGCCTGGGTTAGTTCCTCCACTTCCAACTTCTGGGACTGGAGCCCATTAGAACAGTACATTCCTATTCCCTGGAGCTGGTGGGTGTCTCACTCCCACTTCCCTGTCCTTGGGTGGAACTTCTTGTAATACCAGGCTCATCCCCAAGAACATTCTCCCCTAGACCCCCCATGCTGCAAAGCCAGCTGTGAACTCCAGCCATTAGCACTGGCCTCTTCCTGGGAGTCCTTCCCAAGCCAGGTGCTCCCCCCTGCACCCTCACATACTCACTCATTAGACAGGAACTCAAACCAAGTTATGTTCTGCTGGGAATCCCTGGGGCCATCCCCTAAGTGAGCCCTTTGCTTCGCCCTGTGCAGGTCAGATAGAATAGCTCATCTCAGCACCTTTTAAGGAAAGCCTGGGCAGTGTGGCCCTGGTCAGCATTTCTCTGCATCTGCTGCCTGTCTGCTCAAACACAGACTTCCTTCGAGATCTTCAGCAGCCTTTGCCAGCAGGCGGGATGCCCACCTCTCTTCAGGTGGATAAAGCAATTTGTCCAGGTCTGGGCTTTCTGATACTTCCTCCACTCTCCCGCTTAGAGACACCCTGCCTGGGCCCTTCTTTACCCTCCCCCCTCGGCTTCTGACTTTTGGACTTTACCACCATGCCCCTTTCACTTTGCCGCCTTTCACCCTGGAACATCCTTCAATGCCCAGGACTTTCTCTGCTCTGCCCCTTCTTCCCTGGGTGAATTCCTTCCAGGAGCTGCCATCTTGGGAAGGAGCCCAGACTGGACAACCTTTATTCTCCTCCTAGCTCTACTTCTGATTTTCTGGATTTCTATACCATGCCTCCATGGAGGGGTACTTTCCCCACCTTGTCAGCTCCCAATCCTGTATTTTCTCCCATTAGAATGTATGCTCCTTGAGGTCTTTCCTTTTGCTTCTATTTCTATCTCCAGCACTTAGCTCAGTATCTGGCACACAGTAAGCATTTAATAAATGCTTATTGCCTTGCCTTGCCATGCCTTTGATGCAGCATCTGGACTGCCACTAACTGAGAAAGCGACTCAGAATTGTAGCCTGAATTCCTGGGTTCAAATTTCAGTTTTGATACCTACTACCCATGTGACTTTAAGGGAAGTAGTTCAACTTCTCTGGCTCTTGATTTCCTCAGATGTAAAACTGACCAGGTTGGACCAAGTGACCTTTAAGATCCCCTATATGGTTCTGTACGCTAGGATCCTTTATCTGGGATACTCCCCTAAAAAGACCCCACTCATTCTTCCAGACCCATCAGCTCCTCTTATTTCCTCCTTCTTAATCCTAGGGCTAGATAAGCTCTAAATTCTCTAGGCTTACATTCCAGGAAAGCTCTAATCTCTCCACCATATGAGACTTCTGGGCAGGCTGAATCTTTTCCTGCCTTTTCCAGACCCCATGCAATTGTTCAGGCTGTGTTCCATGCATGCTGTGGACTCCATCCTCATCTCCAATCCCCCATCCACCCAACCTTCTCTTCCTTCAAGGCTCAGCTCGAGTACCATGTCCTCCATGAAGCCTTCCCTGATTCCTGCCAGCTAAAGACAATTTTTTTCTCTTCTCAAATGTTCCCAGAGTCCTTTGGATCTCTCCTTGGTTCCCAGTATACTTTCCCTTGGGCCAGACTTTCTCCCATAAGGAACTTAAGCTCATAGAAGGCATAGAAGGTATCCCTATATTCCAAGTATCTATCGTGAAGCTTGGGCATAGAGGTAGCACTTAATAAAAATTACTGAGATGGAAATGAAAATTTAAAAATTAAAAATGGATGTGACAAAACCATAATGAACTACCATGGAAATATGTTTTGCATGACTATACATGTATAATCTGTATCAAGTTGCTTGCTTTTCAATTAGGGCTAGATGTGGGAGGGAGGGGAAGAATTTGGAACTCAAAAATTTTTGAAAAAC
The DNA here is from genome assembly GCF_016432865.1 of Antechinus flavipes. Classification (NCBI taxonomy): domain Eukaryota; kingdom Metazoa; phylum Chordata; class Mammalia; order Dasyuromorphia; family Dasyuridae; genus Antechinus; species Antechinus flavipes. Next base: position 680,783,142 of record NC_067398.1, on the reverse strand, counting down.
AAATGTTAAACAATTGTTTTTACATGTAATTGGGGGGGAAATAAAAAATAAAATCTTTAAAAATCCCCTAATGAAAAAGCATGACTCAGAAATGAAAATATGAAAAGATACTTCTACCTACCCTTTAGCAGTAGAAAGAGGTCCACAGAGCTTGTATGTTGTACAATTTTTGGACTTTCTTGATGCACTGATCAATTATATTGATTTTTTCTCTTTCTTTTTCTCTTTAAAAACACTATTTGGGGGCAGCTAGTTAGTGCAATGGATAGTCCTGAAGTCAGAAGGACCTGAGTTCAAATGTAACCGCAGACATTTAAATATTTCCTAGCTGTGTGATTCTGGGTGAGTCACTTAACCCCAATTGCCTCAGCAAAAAAACAAAACAAAACAAAACCCCCTCACACTATTTGTTATATGGCATATACGTGGGAGGGAGCAATAACTGGGAACATTATGGAGAGAGAAAAACAAAAGATATTAATAAAGATATTTTTCAAAAAGGAAAATTGTTGAATAGAACTGAATTTCAGTTTTGCTATTTTAGAGTTATTGAAAGAGTACTGGAGTTGGTATCCTGGGTTCAGATTCCAGCTCTGTCAGTTGCTTACTACATGTATCATCCTCATTATTGCCCTTCACCTGCAGGGTTCTCAGTTTCCTCAACTGTAAAAAGAAGGGGTTGGGCCAGATGATGGCAAAGATCCTTTCTGTCTCTAAATCTGCCTTTCCTACCAGGACTTTCTATGTGACTTTGACTTCATTCTGTAGGGAGCAATCTCTCCCTTCTCTGAAATCTGGTAACTCTGAGTCTACCCCATAGAGCTTAACTGATGATTGTACATTACAAATGATCTCTAATTGTTTTGTATAGGATTATAATAATTTAGAACTGGAAGGGATTGTAGAGATCATTCCCATTTTGCAGATGGGAAAACTGAGGCCCAGAGGAAGGAACTGAGTTAGGCTCAGAGCTGAGGTTAGAACCCAATGATACTTATTTACAAACATTAACTGGCATGTATTAGGTGCCTTCCTGGGGGTCCAGGGCTGTAGGAAAATTAAAATCTGTTCTCCTGACCTTCACAGCTAGTTTGAGGAACAAGAGACACATCTATAGAAACCTGAACATTACAAGGTTCTGTGTGAATTCTAAATAAGTGGTATCAGTAGGTACTAAGCAGACAATTGCTGAGCTGGAGTCATTCTGGGAGGCTTTGTGGAGGAGGGGAGAGTGGAAAGCTGAGCTCCACTGCACAGGAGAGCAGTTCTGAAGAGGGAGAGAAGATCGAGGGGGAGATCCCAGGTGGGGTGACAGGCGTGAGCAGAAGCACAGAGTGCTGTGGCCAGCAGTGAGAAGGCCAGCCTGGTCTGGATCCCTGCAGCTCCAGGCATGAGGCAGGCTCAGGGACTCAGTGCTGAGCTGTGTCTGGCCAGAGCAACAAGACCCAATTCCTCTAATTGGACCATCCTACATTGTGCTGGAGAGATCTTAGGATCATCCAGCCCAATCCTTTCATTGTAGAGATGGAGAAACTGAGGCTCAGGGAGGGGAAGGGGCTGCCTAAGAGTTCATACACTCACACATATATACACTGACACAGACTCACATACTGTTTCACACATATATACACTCATGTCCACATGCACATAGTGTCACACAATCTCTTTCTCTCAAACACATATATATTTGTACTTATATACACTCATGTATGAACACACAAGCACACACTTTCTCTCTCTCTGTCTCACATATATATATATATATACACAGTGAATTAGTAGGTGATCAAAGATGAGACTTAACCTCACTCAAGTCTCTTGGCTAACAAACCTTAGCATCCTTTCCATTACATTCTGCTAACCATAGCTCAGAAAGCAAAAAAACCCCAAAAGTCCCAAGTCCCAACTACAATCAAATCACCTCCAAATTCTAGGTCATCTTCTCCTTGAAGAAGCCTGGCAGGGCACTAGCCCAGTGTCTGTGGGATTTAAGATTACTGACATACTCACCCATGATACTGCTTGAGCTCCTGAAGGACTTGCTGGACAATCAAGCTAGAAGGAGATAGAGATAGAATGTGACAGCATTTATCCCAAATAATGCCCCCATGTCTAATGTGGCAGTTTGTTTGCATGACTTCACATATCTGATTGATAGCATATTACTTGTCCTTTTTTGTTGAGGCAATCAGGGCCAACTGACTTGCCTTGGGGGTCACACAGATAATAAGTATCTGAGGCTAGACTTGAACTCAGGTCCTTCTGACTTCAGCACTAGTTATCCTGTGGGTCACTAGCTGCCTCTGCTTGACCTATTCAATGGATATAAGAGAGGGACTGGAAGGAGGGAAAGCATTTGGAACTCAAAAAAATTTTTAATGAATGTTAAGATAAATAAATGATGTGTACATTAAAAAAATTATAATTGTGACTTAGGGTATGTGAATCTATGTACTTGGGTCAATCTAAATTTGTGTGTTTGTGTATATTAATCAATCAAGTACATATTAAGCACCTATTATGTACTAGACATTGGACTTGGTGATGGAGACAAAGAAAAACAAATGAAACACTCCCTGCCCTCAGAGAGCTTACATTTTATCAGAGGAATAAGAATATCTGCAAAATACAAGGTTGTTATTGTTGAGTCATTTCAGTTGTCTCCATGATCCTTTTTTTTTTTTTTTTTTTGCAAAGATATTAGAATGGTTTGCTAGTTCCTTTTCCAAGCTCATTTTGCAGATAAAAGAAACTGAGTTGAGCTGTACTGTGCAGGTCTCAGGTGACCTGTTTCCACAGGGTTAAGTGACTTGCTTAAGGTCACATAGTTAGTGTTTGAAACCAGATTTGAATTCTTGAAGATGAGTTCCTGATTCAAGTCCTATCCATTTTATCACCTAGCTGCCCTAACTCTAAGGTTTTTGTAAATAAATACAAGGTGAGGGAGCACTAACATCTGGGAGAGGGGATGAAGACATCAAGAAAGTCCTTGAGTTGAACTTTGCAAGAAAATAGGGAGGGCATTCTAGGCATGGGAGACTATTTGTGCAAAGGCATGGAGATGGGAGCTGGAGAACCATGTGTGAGGGATATGTGTCTGGATCCCTGTCTTTGTATCTGTGCTCATGGTCTCTTCCCCCATGTCCTTGGAGTCTAAAGCCCCAGGGACCAGATTTCATTAGTACTGCCCTGATGTCTGCCTGAGCCTCCCACGCTACCACATTTTGCAGCAATATTCATTAGAGAAATTGGTTCATAGTTTTCTTTCACTGTTTTGGCTCTTCCTGGTTTTGGTATAGCACCATATTTGATTGTTTAAAAAAAAGCTTCTTCCTCTGTGGAGTGATAAGGGGAAGGACATATTCATGGTACATGGTATATCAGAGTTGGAAAGAGTCATAGGGATTATCAAGTGCAGTGTTCTTTCTTTATGGAAGATTAAACAAACCAAAGCTGCTTGTTGACTGACTGCATGATGAGAGAGATGACCATATTAGAAAATGGAAGATTAGCGATGAAGGCTCACTGCTCAATAAGTGGTTTATCACATCACCACCTCCTTTCTCCCCATCCCAAATTATCTTGTCATTCTGGCAGGCAGAACACACAGCTCAACTTTCCTTTTCCTTTCTTGTCTTTGGACTATTGTAAAATCAGGGGTACTCACACATGATCTGGGGATACGTGATCTTTTTCTGCTCTTTCCAGCGTAGGGGGTTCAATACCTAGATGCACCCCACAAAAATAAATACAAATATACAAAAATAAGATTTAGGGTCCCAAGATCAAGACCTCATCAGAACTACTCATTCCTTCCTACCCTCCAAAATAGTGCTAATACTGAATGTTGCTGGCCCCTTTCTACCCTTTCAGCAGGGGTAGATACATTTTACCACTGAAGCCAGATTTGAAATCTTGAAGATGAGTTCCTGATTCAAGTCCTATCCATTTTATCATTTAGCTGCCCTAACTCTAAGGCTTTTGTAAATAAATACAAGGTGAGGGAGCACTAATACTGGGAGAGGGGATGACTGCTTAGCAACTCTTGTCATGAGATGGGGGAAAATAAGTAATATCTGAAGGGTCCCAGCCAAGAGAAAAAGTGAAACATGAGAGCAAATAGGAGAGAGAAAAAATCAGAGAAACAGAGGCATGTGGGAAAAGAAGAGAAGATGTATAGAGTCAGAACCAGATGGAATGACAGAGAAAAAGGAAGAGACCCAAAATGAATTAAGGAGGGAGACAAAGAGCACCTCAATGGATGAATATAGGAAAGTCCCCTGATCAATCTGATAAGGCCAGAGAACCTTTGTTTAGGCGTTTTCCCTGTGACCTTCCTATCCAGAAAGGACAATTACCTGTTTTGTCATGGACCCCTTGGACAATCTGGTAAAATCTATGCCATCCTTTGCAGAATCATGCTTTTAAAAATGCATGTAATAGATAGGATTACAAGAAAAAACAAATATCTAGAAATAAAGATATATATATATTTTTTAAAAATCAAGCCTTCCTTGGACCTGGATTCAAGTTTTAACTTTGACACTTTACCTATCACCTCTGATGGGCTATGTAACTTTTAATGTAATACTTAATTTCTTAATGCCCCAGACAACTTTCTAAGTCTATAAATTGCATTTCCTGCATTAGAAGAGAGAATTTCTTCATCTGGGAGTTTTTGAAGCCCAATGAAATCAAAGGTCCAGGCCCTACCCCCTAGACTCTTAGTTTCATGAAAACATACTATATAGGTTTGTGATCAAAGATGAACTAGTTGGTTTGGTTCATTATTGCTGGTTTATAAAAAAAGGAATTTTCCATCAAAGTAGTATTCCTTGAAATACTAATGACAATAACCAATATCTATATCGCCTTTTAAGGTTTGAAAAGCATTTCATGAATATTATCTTATTTAATTCTTACAGAAATCCATGTAGAGAAATACTGTTATCATCCCTATTTTATAGATGAGAAAACTAAGAATGAGAGAGATCAAATGACTTGCTTAGAGTCACATCACTAAATATTCTACATAGGTCTTCTTGACTCCATCATCAGCTTCCCAGATGCTGAATGTAAGAGAATTTCCCTCTTGTAACCCCAAGGGAATCCAAACTACAATTCCTGAGTCTGGAGGACTTGAGACTTCAGGGAGAGGTGGGACTCTGAGAGAATGGAGTTCTTTTTATGGGTTGCTGTGATTCCTCTATGGATTTTCTTCACTTTTTTTTTTTTGGGTGGAGATTGAAATAGTGCTATGTTATTCCTGATATAACCATTGCTACTTTGAGTATTGGTAGAAGTCCTGAGACCCAAATCTATGGACACTTAGAGGTGAGCTATTTTTAGAGTACAGTGTAAGATTTTCCATAGGGAGCTCTGGGACAAAATGAACCAAAGAGAATGAGAATTTCAAGTTGCCTCCAAAATGGAGTCCAGTCCATGGAAAACTTGGGGTGTTGTGCTACAAGTGTGTGTATGTGTGTGTGTCTGTCTGTCTGTCTCTCTCTCACACACACACACACACACACACACACACACCTACTCACTCTTCAAAGAAACAAGCACAGAGTCATATACACAGAGAAAGAAACTAGACAGAGACACATAAACATGGACACACACAAACATAAAGGACAGATAGAAAAGAAGACAGAATGAGAGATATACATGGAGAGAAAGAGAGAGAGAAAGAAAGGGAGAAGAAGAGGAACAAAAGTATATGAAGAAAGCTAGAAAAGGGGGGAAAGACAGAGAGCAGAATTACAGACTTATTATTTAAAGGTGATTAAATGTGCCTGGAGGCAACCACACACACAGTACAACTGAAGTAGAAGATGCCCCTGGGATACTGGGAGATGAGCAACTGTAGTAGAAAAGGCAATCCCTGCTTCCTTTGTGAACAAGCAGGTAGTCCCTCCACCTGATCCCTGGACACTCCATGATTCTGATCAGGAACCCCTGAATGAGATTCCACACACTCCTTCTAACGCAAGTAAATGTTTCCTGGAAGGACTGAGGAGTGTCCCACTGAGGCAGAGCTGGCTAAATCTTCCTATATTCTTCTATGGTAGATCATTTTTTAATGGTGATTCATAGTCTTTGATGTAGCAATACCACTACTAGGTCTGTATGCCATAAGAGATTTTTTTAAAAGGAAGTGCACCTATAGGTACAAAAATATTTATAGAAACTTTTCTAGAATTGGAAATTGAGAAGATGACCATCAATTGGAGAGTGGCTGAATAATTGTGGCATGGAATTATGATGGAATATTATTGTGCTATAAAAAATGATGAGCAATATACTCTCTGAAAAACCTGGAAAGACTTCCAGGAGCTGAGGCAGAGTGAAATGAACTATGTAAAAAGTAACAGGAGTATTATAAGATAATCAGCTGTAAGTGACAGCTATTCTCAGCAATGCAATTATACAAGACAACTCTAAAGGACTTAGGATGAAAAATGATATCCATACCCAGAGAAAGAACTAAGGGTGTCTGGATGCAAATTGAAGCATACTTTTTAAACTTAATTTTCTCTTTTGGTCTATGTTTTCTTTCACAATATGAGTAATATGGAAATGTTTTATGCATGACTACACATGTATAAGCTATATCAAATTGCTTGAGGGGAGGATGAGGAGGGAGAAAGGGAGAGAATTTGGAACTCAAAGTTTTAAAAATGAATGTTAAAATTTGTTTTTGTATGTAACTGGGGAGAAATAAAATCAAAAAGAAAAGGAAAAAAAATTTAAAATAGTGATCTAGGAGCTGGACAAACCTGGGCCCTTACTGTTAACTCTCCATCAAGTCCCTTGGGCTCCCCATTCTGGTCTTACCCATGGACAATGGACAATTTGCAGATTGGTGGATAAAGGGAAGGAAGCCTGGGTTAAGGCCAGGCGGCAGAGAATGTCCCCTGAGGGACCCCCTCCCCCCTCCCCAACCCCAGTCGTGCAAAACGAACCTTGGGCAGCTGGGATGGAAACCTGCAGGTTCTGAGAGATTCTTGAGGGAGAAAGCATATCACCAGTTTGAGGAACAGATCTTGACCTCAGCCTTTTCCAAGAGTTGTTAAATTCCTGCAGGAATTAGGCATCCCAGTGAGAAGAATCAGGGACTGAAAAAAGAATCTCGGGACAGAAAAAGCCTTTAGAGAGGGAGAATGTTAGAGATCACCCAGCCCAAACTTCCAGTTACTGAGGGCCAACAGAGATGGGAATAGATTGCTCAGAGTCTCCTGGTTGGGCCAGACTACTTGGAGGATCTGACAGATATCTTTGGAGTAAAATCCCAGGCTCCTAGAAGGATAGCTGATTCAGCAGGGTCCTGTGCTCTCCAAGACCCTTTTCTGGCTCATTTTGGAGCTACGGTCTAAGAAAGATTCATAAGATCTCAATGATATTCCACGGCTGGTGCCCACCTGGAGAGATCTTGTGGGAAAGAGGATCCAACCTGACCCAGAGCCTGCTGAAAGGGTAGCTCCAGATCCAAACTGAACACCAGTACCCTGGCCAAGCCTCCCAGCATAAGAAATCTGCAACATATGCACTTAATAGAATTGTATTGAAAGAAAAGCTTGATTTCAATGTCTCTTCTAATTATGAAAATTTGTGATGATCATTATAGTTATTATAATCATTAATAAACATATATACACTTATTAATAAATATTTATTATGTACCTTTTATATACAGAGAGACTATGTGGTTCAGTGAATAGAGTCAGCAGCCTTAGATTCAAGTCTTGTCTGTGACTGATACTGGCTATGTGACCTGGACAAGCCTGCACCCCTCAGTACCCTTTGGTAACTCCCCAAGACTGTAATGGGGGTGAGGGAAGAGAGGAACTCTGGGAGAGGGAATTTCCTCAGTGGAAGTCATCACTAGCCAAATCACAAATCAGGAATATGCACTGTGAGACTAGGAGAGATGTAAAATCTAAATCAGTCACATCCTTACTCTCTTGCAGTTCCTAGTCTAGCTTGCTATAGGAGACAATGGTTGAGGGAATCATGGGACAGTTATTTTGCCCAAAGATTCATAGTTCATTCCCTTGATCACTGACAGTCTAGAGAATAAATATAATGAAGTGGGAGGTCTGAGGAAGTATCCAAAGGGACAAAGATGAAGGAATCAGTGCTGAAAGGGATATCAGAGCCCTTAATTCAATCTGTTGGCCCCCATGAGAATCATAGAATCTCACAGTTGGAATTGGAGTTGGAGGCCAGCTGGTCCAACCTAGAACTAAATAATCTCTCTTATAACTTAATTGACAAATGGCCATCCCTTCTCTGCCTGAAGACCTCCAACGAAGAGGAAATCCAATCCCTCTGGAGGTATCCCAGACCACTTTTAAACAGCTCTAATTATTAGTATTTTTTAATAACTTTTTATTGATAGAACGCATGCCAGGGTAATTTTTTACAGCATTATCCCTTGCACTCGCTTCTGTTCCGATTTTTCCCCTCCCTCCCTCCACCCCTTCCCCCAGATGGTAAGAGTCCTTTACATGTTGAATGGGTTAACAGCTCTAATTATTAGGAAGGTTTTAAAATCTGCCTCTCTGCTCTGCCTCCACTTCCTTTCCTCTTCCTCTCTTCTAAACCCGATGTAATCCAACTGAAACTACTCTTTCCAAATTTACCTGTGATCTCTTAATTGCTACATCTGATGACTTCTTCCTAATTCTCACTCTTCTTGATCCTTCCATGGCCCTGCACTCTACCCATCCACTTCTCTTGGTTATTTTGATTCTCTCCTTCCTGGATCTTTATTGGATTTCTTCCTATTTGTCTGATCGTTCCATTTCCCTCCTTGCCAGATTTCCACCCATATCTCATCCCCTAATTGTGGGTACTCCTCAAAGCTTTGTCCTCTGCCCTCTCCTCTCTTCATGCTCTCTCATTTGGGCGATTTCATTGGTTCCCATAGATTCATTGTTCTCTCCATGTAGAAGGCTCTCAGATTTATATATCCAGCCCCAGTCACTCTCCTGACCTCCAGATCCACATCACCAACTGCCTACTGCTTAAGTTACTTGCCCAGGTCACTAGTAAGGGAGGCCAGATATGAATTCCTGACTTAAGTTCAGCTCTCTAACTACTGCATTACCTATTTTCTGTTATTAAATATAACAAATGTTGTTAGTATCAAATGATCATCCATGGCCCATTTCCTGAGAATGGAGATATTTTCTGCATCTCACGCAGCTAGTGATTCCATAGGGCAGAGATGAGGAAGATGGACTTTTGGGCATTGAAGATAGTCTATAGAGATAGATGGAAGATGGAATGCCAGTTAAGGAATAGGGAGCAAGCCAGTTTGGTTAGAATCTAAAATTCTGAAAAAAGAGTAATAGAAAATTAGCCAGGTTCTATTAACTATTTTATGGAAATATTTCTTTTATTTCTTAAGTTCAAAATAAATTAAATTAAATTAAAATTTAAAAAGGCTGGAAAGTGGGAACTATATTGTGGAGAGCTTTAAATGATAAGCTGAAGGTTTTGTTAATTTTATCTTTGAGGCAATAGGGAGACATTGAAGATTTTTGAAAAGGGTTGAGCTAGATCAAGGTACCACTGATTGCAAAATCTAGCCTCAAACAGAAATAAGCATCATGATTCAAACCAGTTCCAATTGTTCAGTGATGAAGAGAACTATCTACAATCAGAGAAAGGACTATGGGAACTGAGTATGGACAACATAGCATTCTCACTCTTTCTGTTGTTGTTTGCTTGTATTTTATTTTTTCTCAGGTTTTTTTTCCTTCTTGATATGATTTTTCATGTGCAGCAAGATAAATATAAATATTTATACATATATTAGATTTAACATATATTTTAGCATATTTAACATGTATTGGACTACCTGCCATCTGGGGGGGGAGGGTGGGAGGAAGGAGGGGAAAATTTGGAGCAGAAGGTTTTGCAATGGTCAGTGCTGAAAAATTACCCATGCATATGTTTTGTAAGCAAAAAGCTTTAATAATAATGAAAGAAATAAGCATCACGGCCTGACTTTGTGTCTTGTCTCTGACCCAGAATTAGGAAAGACTGTCTAGAATTTGTTACTCATATTGCAGCAAATGACTCCTTACCTGCTGTCTCCTTGGATCATTTCTTGCCTCTTCCACAGCTATGTAGGTTAGCTCAGGGGAGGCTCTCCTCCTGGAGGTTGTCCGGTGACCTGTCCTCTCTGCCCAGGCCTGCAGGCCCCCTCCAGACAGATTCAAAGAGTGGCTGGCAAATGTTCTGGGCAAGCTCTGCCCTTCATCATTACCCATGTCAGAGATGTCAAGGCTGAGTCTGGTGGAGAGAAGGCAGTGAGTTGTGGTGGGTCATGGACGCACTCCCTACTCGGTATCTGCATAGCTATCACCTTCAGAGCTACAACTAGGGATTTTGGTTTCTGGGGTAGGCCCCACAAACCATAGCCAGGACAAGTAGAATGACCTTTGTCAGAAATGGAGGAGGTAGGGGAAGAAGGGAGGAGATTGCCCATGGACTCACTACCCTTTTGGAAATGAACACAGTTTATCCCATGAACATGCTGTCAGGTTATTCCCATCTTGACCCCATATGGGAATATGTGACCAAGTTTAGGATCAGAAATATGGCCAGAGCCTAGCTAGATAAGGATTTGGGGTTGAGATTTTTATTTGGAGAGACTGCACAATTAAGGAAATGAGGAATAAGTCATAAGAGAGAAAACATGTCCAGTAGTATACAAAAGTCTGGACTTCTCTCCATCGTAAAATAAAAAGATTCTTCAAGGCAACTTAGGCCTTAACTCATAATGGGGTATTGAAATGGAGAAGAAGAAAAATGAGGAGATGAAGGCAAGGGAGAAGGGGGAAGAAAGAAAAGGAAAGGAAATGGAAAAAAAGGGGAGGGAAGAGGGAAGGGAAAGGGAAAGGAGGGGCAAAGGTGAGGAAAGAAAGAAGAAGAGAAGAGAAAGAAAGGGGAGAGGAGAAAAGGAAGAGTAGTAGATGAGAGAAGAGAAGAAAGGAAAAATGAGAAGAGAAGAAATAGGGGAATAGAAGAGAGGAAACAGAGGAGAAAAAATGAATGAGTGGGATTATTGGTCAAGGTGTTCTCAGTCCCTTCCTGCCTGGTGGCAGTGTCTAAAGTCCAGGTGAAGGTTTCCCTTCCAGCTTGACCTCACTCTGGTGATTGCTGACCTTCTTTTGGTATCTAAGGGAGGCAGAGGTCTCTCCCAGCTGTGTCTCCGAGTGGTCATTGAATGGGCCAGCATGGGGAAGGGCTCAGTGGCTCTGTCAGTGAGGCCATCGGGGCTCTGGAGAAAATAGCCAGGTTCCTGGCATTGTGGGCCTACAAGTTCCCCTGGCAGCTTCTCCTGTGACCAGGAGGCCGGAGGGAACCATGACATCGTCTCCATAGGTGGAACATAGCCCAAGTCTCTGTAGTATTCTGTCCCCTGTAGAGCCGCGTCTATTGAGAGGAGGTCTTCGGTGCTGCTGTGGACATCTTCCAGCTCCAGCCCAGAACCAGCCTCCTGCGAGAGAAAGAGAAGAAGCCCATTACAAACCATCCAGGCCCCTCAGTCCCTATGGCAAGCTTCCCGGCCATTCTAGACCCTCATATCTGGTCTGGAAGCAGCACTGAATTCTAGGGTTTGGGGGGAAAAACCTTTTTAAAGAACATACACACTTAAGGGTATGATATCTTATATAGATGGAAGGAAGAAAAGAAGGAAGGAAGAAGGGAAGGAGAAAAAGAGAGAAGGGAAGAAAAGAAGGAAAGAAGGAAGGAAGGAGAGAGGGAGGGAAGGAAGGAAGGAAGGAAGGAAAGAGGGACGGAAGAAAGGAAAGAGGGAGGGAAGGAAGGATGGTAGGAAGGAAAGAAATAAAGAAGGAAGGAAGAAAGGAAGGAAGGAGAGAGGGAAGGAAGAAAAGAAGGAAAGAAGGAGAGATGGAAGAAAAGAAGGAAGGAAGGAGGGAACGAAGGTAGGAGGGAAGGAAGGAGGGAGGAAGGGAAGGAAGAAAAGAAAGAGTTTCTCAACTGACCAGGTCCAGTTGTGTCTCCAGTGGGCAGTTCTACTCAGAGAGATTGTGGTTTGTCCTTTGTCCCTGAAGAGGAGCACTATGGCATCAGGGAGATTATGCCATGGCATACAAGTAAATGAGGGAATCAAAGCTCAGAAAGTGTAAGGAAATTGTCTCAGGCTGCAGAGCTGGGAGTTTAACTGACATTGTCTGTCTCCAAATCCAGAGCTCTTCCTGTATCACACAAGGCTATGTCAGCAGTTGCCAACTCCAGGGACGGGGTATAGACATCGGCCAATAAGTCTGTGCAGCTCTGGATTCCCCATCAATACCTGGGAGCTGACAGAGAGAGGAGGTCTCTGGTCACAGGTCGCTGTAAAAGCTCCCTGAGCAGAGATCATTCTGGGGAGGGAAAGTAGGATCCTAAGGAATCAGACAGGACCAATGGAGACTCTTCAGTCTATATAGGAGAAAAAGCTATGAAATCACTCAAGGGATCCGAGAGGAGAACATTGACAGAGAATCCTCAAATTGCCAAACATCTGAGCTGGAAGGGACCTTCCTCATCACTTCACAGAAAAGGAAACTGAGTCTCAGTACAAGAGTCACAGCAGGGACGACTGCCATCATCTTTCCTTCTTTCAGAGATTGCTTGCCAAGGCTCTTGATATCAGATCGGGGGTCCCCCAGCAGCCAAGCTTCAGACTAAAATTCTCTATCTTATTTTCCCCTTCAAGGAGCAAATGAGGCAACTATATAGTGTCTCATAGCCTTTGCTATTTTCCTCATCTATAAAATGGGGATAAGAATAGCACCTACCTTCAAGATTTGTTAGGATAAAAATCTATATATAGCTCTGTCCATACCTTAAAATTCTTTAAACATTTTTAATTTATGAAATAAAACAAGTAATTCATAACATAGTATAATAAAAAAGATAATTGCACATGAAACTGCAAATTCTATATAAATGCTAGTTATTATGAGTTTTTTTTATTAATATGTAACAATAATTATTATTGGTTTTATCAGTAGCTCCCACAGGTTCTTTGGATCACAGATTTAGAATTAGAAGGAAACTTTGAGGACATTGAGTCTAACCCCCTCATTTAACAGATGAGGAAACTGAGGCAAGCAGGAAGAAGTGATTTACCCAAGTTCTCACAGCTAGTAAATATCTGGAAGTCATATTTGAACTCAGATCTCCCTGACTCTCAGAAGCCTGGTGTTCTAGCCGCTGCATGCTTAACTGTCCTGTATCATTATTACATAGTGTCTTTCTTCATTCATATATTCATAGCATATATGTAGGCTTGAATAAGGTGATTATAGTACAACACTGACAAATGTGAGCTATTAAACCAGATGCATGACATGCACATATGATTGCATGCACAGGCATCTATCTATCCATGACCATGACACATGTATGTTCACACACATGTAAGGTATGTTGATAGCTTGCACACACGTGAGCTTGCATGTGGTCTTGTTGCTTCATGTGTGGGTTTGTGAGGTCTGTGTGTCTGTTTGCATCTGGGTATCTGTGCATCCATGCAAAGCTGTTGTTTTTACTACCAGAGGCTCAAGCAGTTTCCTGATTTCCCAAATCCTCTCTACTCCTCTGGTTTTCATTTTCTTGGAAACATAAACATGTCAGGACATTGTGAACTCCTCGCTGGAGGCCAGCAGAATTTTGGCAGCAAACAGACCCAGGTTCCCTCCCACCCTCCAGTCTGGGCTACATCAGCTATAGACTACAGAGCTGAGCCTAGAGCCTGGAGCCCAGATCTCCAGCCAGACCAGAGCCCCGAGCTCAGAACCAGAATCCAGTACTCTGTGCTCAGCCTAGCCCCTGGAGCTCAAGTCCTCTGACCTCACTCAGCCTCTAATTTTCCCAAATGAAGAGGTCTGGGTATAAAATGGAGGGCAGTTCCACACTGGCACTCGGAACACCTGGATTGCAATCTCATCTCCTACTGACTTGCTTGAAAATCTGTTTGTTTCCCTGTTCACCATCTATCCATCCCGTTAGCCCCCAAACCCATCTAGGTCTTCTAGGTCTCTCTTACATTTGTGCCCTTACACTAAGCACAGTATCTGCACTCCATCTCCCATATCTGGGTATTTTCTTTGGCCTGGAATGCTCTAGCTCCTCATCTCTACCCCTGGCTTCCTTCAAGTCTCAGCTAAAATCCCACCTGCTGCAAGAATCCCCAGTCCTTCGCACAGTGTCTGGCACATAGATGCCTGAGAGATGATTATTGACTTGGGAAATACTTAATATATCCTTTGTTATTTGACTGATTGAGTAACAGTTGAATAAATACTTCTTGATTGTTCTGTGATTCCAAATACATCCTTGTCTTTTTCTGGGGTTCGTTTCCTTCATTTGCAAAATGGAGAGCTGGACTCGATCTAAGATCCTCCCCAACACTGGGAGACTGTGATTGTCAGTACAATGGGTAAGAGCTTTTGTTGTATTGTATTGCATACCCAGCAACTAGCAAGATGCTCGCTCGGCACATAGTGGTGCTTGGTAAGCTTTTGTTGAGATAAATTGAATTGATTCACTAGTTCCATCCTGCCCGAAGCCCTGGCCCCCAAGACCTGCATCAGTCCTGGGGCAGTGTCTAGGTTCAGAGGAGACCAAATGCTGGTCAGCACTAAGGCTTATGGGTGAGCCCTATTGGAGAGAGAGAGCCCAGGTAACCAGAGCAGTGCCCAGAGTAAGGTCAGCCTTGCTTCTCCCACTTTCCTGGCCCTCCAAAGCCTCCACCCCATCCACCACCCATCCTGTTAGCCCCCAGCCGCTCCAGGTCTCTTCCAGCCATGTCAGCCCCTGGTTCCTCCAGCTCTAGCTTTTCAGAGCCTCTGCCTAATCCTAGTTATCTCCAGACTCACCCCTGTGCCTTTTTCCTTATCCCCTTAGACCCAGAGTCACCAACATCTCAGCCTCCGCCCTCCAGTACTTGCCTGTTCCCCAGCCATGGCAGAGAAGAGAGCATGGCTGTCAGCTTTTAGGGACCCTGGGAGGGAATGGGGGCTGCCATCTGAGGGTAGGTCACAGGCCTTGCACTCAGAGCCTGTGAATCGATAAAGAGAGAAGAAATTTGTCAGTAATAGGAAAGAATCTGATGGCTACAGAGGGTGGGGAATTCTGGTCTAAGGACTCTTTTCAGTTCTTAAATCAATGATCCTTTTGCTTTCTCTTTCTGCCTCTGTGTATTGACACAGCTTGTCCCCTAGACCTAAACTATATTTCTTCCTACCTTTTTCCTTTCAAGGACCAGTTCAGGTACCACCTCCTCCAGGAAGCCTTCCTTCCTTGCCGGCCCACAATGTCTCTTGATTATTTCCCACCAGCTTGATTTTTTTTGCAATTATTTGGATATGTCTTCCCTCCCATTCTTATTCAATTAGTAGCTCAGAACCACAGAATCACAGGATTGGATGGGATCGCAGAATGTATCTAATCCATTTTATAACTGAGCAGAAATCTCAATTTCTGCTGAAATCTTTTAGTGATGGAGAACTCACTACCTCCAGAGAGAACCCATTCTGATATTGGAGAGTTCTAATTTTTCTCTTTTTAATCTAGATGAAGTCTACCTCCCTCCAACCCCTTCTCCTGATTATGCCCCTGGAGCCAAGAACTCTATCTGGTCCTTTTTCCACATCAAGCTTCTCCTGGGTCTTTATCTTCCCTTCTCCAAGAAAAAAATCCTCAATTCCTAGAGAGCAGGGCCCATGTCTCCTCTTTCTTTGTATTCCAGAATGCCTCATTTGCACTGTTTCTAATAATGTTTACTCAATTGAGCTTTTTTTTTTTTAAGAGCTTTTTCTTTCTGTTCCCTCAAGTGTCTCCCTATTTCATATCACAGACCACAGACAGAAATAGAGACAAGTGAGTTTGTGGGAGAAAGATAATGAATTCTAATTTGGGGGCAACTAAGTGATCCAGTGATAGAGTTCCAGTCCCAGAATCAGGAATACCTGAGTTCCAATGTGGCCTTAGATACTTATTAGTTGTGGGATTCTGGGCAGATCACTTCACTCTCATCTGTAAAATGATCTGGAGAAGGAAATGGCAAACCCCTCCAGTATCTTTGCCAAGATAAGCCCAATTGGGATTAAAGATAGTTCAACACAACTGAACAACAAGATTTGGGGTATACATTGAACTTAAAATGCCTATGGGACATGACATTTGAATATGAAAGACCAAAGAAAGATGCGTGAAGACTGTATCCGTAGATTTCAGAGTTATCTGGATAGAGACAAAATCTGTAGCCATGGCAGATGATATCACTAATAGGAAGTGTGAAAAGAGAGTTGAGAAAAGAGTTTAGAACCTTGTGTATACTCACAGTGATGTAGGTGCTATTTATATTTCTTTTTTTAGTTTTTATTTTCAAAATATACGCATAGTTTTCAACATTCACCCTTGTAAAACCTTGTGTTCCAAATTTTTTCCTCCTCCCCTTCTCCTTACCTCTCCCTTAGATAGTAAGTAATCCAATATGTTAAACATGTGCAATTTTCCATATATATTTCCACAATTATCATACTGGGGTGCTATTATTTCAAAAGAGATTGAGAGGAGTAGCCAGACAGATAGTTAGGAAAAGAACCGGCAAAGAGAAGTGTCACCAAAAAAAAAGTGTCTTACTTTTCAGTAAGAAAGAGAATCCATTAGGAGGCAGGAGTCTGTGGTGTTAAACCCTACTGAGAGATTGAGAAGGATGAGGATTAAGAAAAGACCATTGACTTTAGTAATAAAGAGATCTTTTGCTGACAACATGAAAAAGAAAAAGAAAAGCTTGAAAGACTTTAGAACTCTGATCAAAATAATGATAACCATGAGGTGAAGAATGCTGAGATGATGGACTGAAAATGCAAAATGAGACATATATTTGCCCGACGTACTATTTGCCAACAAAAGCAATTTCAACAAACGTGTCAAGTCAACAAACATTTATGAAATATTCACTATGGGCCAGGCTCTGTGCTAAGCACTGGGAATATAAATATAAACAAAAAAGAGAATCCCTAACCTTAAGCAGCTTACCTTTTAAGAGAGGAAGACAACACAGAAAAAGGAACTGAAAAGGGATGAAATGGAGAAGACACCCAAGTGGAGCTAGGTAAAATCCAGAGATTACAGAGAGGAACAAAAAAGTAAGAACAGCTGGACTGGGTACTTCTTCAAAATGGAAGATTGGGAAGGGATTTAGCAATTAGAGGAGAGGGCAGCAAGGGAAGGAGAGATGTTTCAGGGTAGGAAGGCTTCTGGGATGTTATGGAGAAGTCTAGCCAGTTGGTGAGTGGGAAGCGAGGAAGTGGAAATAAATTTTTTTAGGTGGTAGGGTCATGTGATGATTTTTAAAAGCAAGTTTTAGGGTATAGGGAAACAATCAGTAGATAGGGAGAGGCTGAATAATTGGGAGTAATTAAAGAGACAAGCTGCTGGAGATGGGAAGGGATGAGATCAAGGGAAGATGTAGAGGGGTCAGCCTTGGCAAGGAATAGGGTTACCTCTTAAACAACAAAAGAAGAGAGAATGAGGTGGATTGATATTTGTGGTGCTCTTCTCTTTTGTATAATATATGATCGTTCTCTCTGGGAGCATGTTTCTTGGGGAGGTTTTCTGGAGGCAGCCTTAGTTTCGGTTCAGAGTAATAATCACCTTAAATACAGCCAGCTGATAAAATCCAAACGTTTTCTCCTTTCTTGGGCCACGGTAGCTTTCTTAGAGGCCTCAGCTTTCTTTGGTTCTGAGTGCTCTTGTTGCTAGTCTTTTGCCTCTAGCTCAATAACGAATGTCTCCAGCCAGCACCAAGGTGAAAGTTGGAATGAATCTGTCTTGCCTCCGAGAGAGGACTTCTGGCTCTCAATCTCCCAGAGTGCCCTTTGGCCCTGGGAGCTTCTTGCTTATGTGAGCTCTCTAAAGGTGTGAACACAAGCATTGTTTCTATCAGTTCCACTTAGTACCTCGATTCAAGTTCTGGCCCATAACATCTCCTTGTAAGATCAGATCAAGTATACTGAACCGTGCTAAATTAGATAATTTTTGTCTCTATCAACTCTAATGAGTTAACAGTTTGTAAGGATTCTAACAGATATTCTTGGGATTTGAGGTGTAGAACTGGGGTGAAGAGAGTGCTTGCAAGTAAAGAATTTACTTTTTGTTGTTGTTGTTGTTGTTGCTAAGGTAATTGGGGTTAAATGACTTGCACAGGTCACACAGCCAGGAAGTATTAAGTGAGACCAGATTTGAACTCAGGTCCTCCTGACTTCAGGGCTGTGCTCTATCCACTGCACCACCTAGCTGCCCCCTGGATTTATTTTATTATATGTATCAGGTGGGATCCTCTTCTGAGAGGGAGTTAGGAAAGGGAGAGGGTTTGAGGAGAGAAGGTTCAAAATAATCAGGAAGGAATAAAATAATGAGGATCCAGTTGAAGTTAGATGACAAATTTGTTCCAATCAGTACCAGAATGTTTATTCTTGGGAGCTATGGACTAATTAAAGTCCATTAAAGAAAACTGCAGATAGGAGTGATCCCAGGTTCCCAGTAATTTTTTTTTTAACCTGAGGCATCCTTCCACAGGTTTTAGTTGATTTTAGGATTCTCCCTCACTTTGAATCCACAGCATCCTGTGGTCATGGAGGTCAGAGGAGGGGATCCAGGTTAAATCTGTGCTTTTAAATCTCCAGGTTGGGGAGCAGGAATAGAGGTTATCAGTTTTACTCTGTCTCCAAACTCGAATTCAGTTCCATCTGAGTTGCTAATCCTGATCCTGGATTCAAACCGAAACCTTTATTCTCCCCCAGTCATCTCTGATCCCAGTGAAAATATTCCCAGGCAGGAGGGGGACAAAGAAAAAGACAAAGTGGAATGGGAGCTAGAGAAAATGAGGGAAGACTGAGACAAAAGAGAGGTGAGCTTTGGGGAAGGAGAGGAAAAATGAAAAGAAAGAAATTTCAGTCAGGGGACAAAACTTGAGACTGGACTCAGCAGTTTAAGGAAAGGGAGGAGCCAGGATGTCCCCAGGGCAGGACCATGGAGAGAGGCCACTGTCCCTGGCCAGCCCAGCCCAACCCAGCCCAGAAAATCCCACACAGGGATTTAGAACTCATCCCTAAGACTTCACAGTTAGCCCTAACCTAAGCCCCATATATGGTGCCCCAGAACCCTGAGCCCAGTCAGCTCTGGAGGGCTGAGCAAAGCCTCCATCAGCAGCTGCTGCCTCCCCTCTTCAGCCGGCGCCGTCCTAGCTAACAACATCATAATGTCTGCAGTGTAACACGGCTCCAGAGTTTACAATTTGTTTTACAGACATTTCCTCCTTTAATCCTCCCCAAATCAAGGGGAAGTAGAAAGTAGACAGAGCCAGGATTATTATCTTCACTTTGCAGGGAGAGAACATACTTAGAACATACAGTGGCGCCCAGGTCTCCTTCCTTCTATCATAATGGCTACTTCCAAAGTATGATGTGAGGGCTAAGATATACTGGGCAAGACATTTCCTATTAGAATTCCTTCTTTGAGGAGAATCCAGAGGGTCATTGGCAGAACCATGGTGGGGAGAGACACAGTGATCTTTCTTAGCTATTCCCTGAACTCGAATGAAGGAGGAAAGGGTGCTTCAAATTAGCATCAGTAAGAACTATTAAAGCCAAGAATTCTGGGAGTGGATTGCTCCAGGGTGCGATGAGTAAGGATATGGGGGTATGTGTGTGGGGGGAGACAGAGGCTGGAGCGAAAAAGAAACACAACTGTTGGATACCCAGTTAACTTTGGTTCCTGCCCCACTGTCCCCACAAAAGACTCCGAGTTTTCTCTGTTCTCCACTTTGTTCCCTCAGCTTCACAAAGATATCCCCCGTATCATCTTTGTCCCTCATAAACCCATGTCCCCACTCCACCACTCCTTCCCAAAGTCCAGGGAGCTTTGCCACCCCACAGAGGCTTCCTTCCTAACCTCCCTGAGAGTACTTGCTGCTGGAAACCATAAATGGCTATGATTAACACAACTATTCCCCAGCCTGGAGAGGGAGGTTCTTTTAAATCCCTAATCTAGATAGGCCTGGGGGATGGGGATCAGATGGGCTACAAGGAGGATGGGCCATAGGGAGAATGAGCTGGGGGGAGACCATTGCGTTCCTTTTCCTCCCATGGTGGGACTACATTCAGCAACACTGAAAGCCCATCACTGATTAAGGCACAAGTCATCCAATTGGTTGCTAGAGAAGGGCTGGCTGAATACAACAGGGAGGTTTGAAACAGGGAGGAAAAACAAGGCCGAGTCCTTTAGAAAGCAGACTCTGAATACCACAAAGTATTATCTATTCATTAAAGCAATCCTTTGCAACACTCTGCTAACTCAACCCAGGGTTTGCTCAATGGTTAGAACACAGTATTCAATGAAAAGATTTAAGGTTCTATGTTATAGGCCAGACTCTGAACTTAAAACAAAGAATTCTTAC
The DNA here is from genome assembly GCF_016432865.1 of Antechinus flavipes. Lineage (NCBI taxonomy): Eukaryota > Metazoa > Chordata > Mammalia > Dasyuromorphia > Dasyuridae > Antechinus > Antechinus flavipes. The sequence continues at coordinate 680,762,642 of NC_067398.1, read as the reverse complement.
AAGGTACTAAGTCAGTGGAATTGATAGAGACAATAGTTATATAATTTAGCAGGTTCAGTATGATTGATTTACTCCTACAAGGAGATGTTATGGGACAGAACTTGAAACAAGGTACTAAGTGGAATTGAGGAGACGATGGCTAAATCTAGTTTAGCATTGATTTAATCCTACAACAAATAATGGTTTCCTAGTGATATAATGATTGGTGTGTACTCAGTGTAGAGCATATAAGCTAGAAGCTCTCAGGGCCAGACACACAGGCGCACTAGAGGCTCTCGGGAGGCTGAGATAGATTCATTTCATCATCCACCTTTGTGGTGGTTGGAGGCTGAAGGACAAACCTTTGGATTCGGGGAGATTCAGAAGCCAGAAAAGGCAGGTGGGAGCTCAAGCTCTTGGAACTAAGGAGAGAGAGAGAGCCCTCTAAGAAAGATAACTGGGCCCCAGGAAAGGAGACAAAACTTTGGAAGAGATAATAAAGGATTTGGACTTTAACCCCTGGCTACTCATGTGGTGATTACTTGAACTGAAATGAAGGCTGCCTCCAGAGACCTCAAGAAAACCTCAACAGAGAATATTACATTTTAAAATGAATATTATAGTTCTATATTCGTAGTATCAGGAAGTTTCCCTCTTTTTTTCTTGGTCCTAGGTCCTAGGTGCCTAGGATCCCAAAGGCAAAATGGGATCAAGGACACAGATATCTGAAACAGGTGCTCTCTGAGGGGATTATCAAGGTTTTTCCAATTCCTCTTTGACACTAGGCACAGAATAAGGGGACTGTGGATCAAGGGGCAGCTGGGCTAGATATATCTCTATGGTGATGCTTGATTCCTATTCCTGGTTTATGGCCATCCTTGCCCCCAATTCCATCTCTGTCTACCTCTATCCCAACGAGATCCTCATTATCATGTGTCCAATGCAGTCTCCATTTCCATTCTTAATCCTGCCTCAATCTACCTACTCCATCCTTATCAGATTCATTCTAATTCTTAATCCCTTTTCCAAATCTCCACCTCATTTTAATCAACACAATATAATCGATAGGGTACTGGAGTTGGATCAGGAAGATATGGATTCAATTCCCATTTCAAAGATTTATTAGATGTGTTACTTAACCTCTTTATGCCTCAGTTTCCTCATCTGTAAAGCGAGGGGATGACATTCTATGACTTCTAAGGTCTGTTCCAATAAAATCTATGATTTTCCGATTTTCCCCATCTACTCCCCAATTCTCAATCCAATTCTAATTCTAACCCCAATCTCTAGTTCTTCAACCCAATCTCCATCTCTATTCTTAACCTCATTTGATGTCAGCTCAACCATTCCTATACCCCAAAATCCATTCTCAAGAAGGAGCTGGATGGCCCAGTGGATAAAGTGCTGGGCTTGGAGTCAGGAAAAGCAGAGTTCAAATCATAGTACTAGCTGTGTGGTCCAAGGCAAGTCATTTAACCCTGTTTGCCTGTTTCCCCATCCATAAATTTATAAATCCATAAATTTATGAGGTTGGATTTACTAGCTTCCCTTCTGGCTCTAAATCTCTGATCTTATCTCTGGTCTCAATTTCTTAGCCCACCCTAATCCCTTTCTCTGTGTCCCCACCCTCTCTTATTCCTAATCCCAACTCCATCTCCATCTATCACCAAATCTAATCTCCACTCTTCATGCAATTCCAGTTTCCAGATCCAAACTGATCATTATTCTGGTTACCCTCTGCCCCACTGGCTGCTCCTCAGGTCTGGAAGAGGAAGTGGTGGGATTCACAATTTCTCCAAAGGACCTAAATCTTTATTTCCAAGACAAGACAAAAAGATGGAGTAACCTCTGAGGATGTAGCTATGGGAAAGAAAGGGCTCAGTGTCCTCTTAGGCAACCAAAAGTCCCCCCCACCCCCTTGCATCCTTTTTTGCCTGTCACAACTGGAAGCAGAAGGCTCATGGACCACCTTTTTATTTTGCTAAAAAGGGAAACTGAGGCCCAGAAAGACAAAGTCATGCTCTCTGAGACACTAGTGTATGTCTCCAACTCCAGCTCTGCCTGGAAAAAATACTCTGAGGTATTTTTGTGAGGGCTCTCAGGGACCTACTTGTGGGATCAAACTTAAGGTGAAAATGAAGCACCTTAAGTGACCGACCATTTAGACTTTGCTGGACTGGCAAGCCCATGAAGTCACAGCCTTGAGTGACATCAGTCCCGCTCCTCCCTCCCTCCTTCTCACACAAGGGCACAGGGCTGGATGGGTGGTGTAAACGCAGCAAGGTCTGACGGGACCAGACGTGCCAGGCTTGGGGCCTGATGGAAGGTGCTGTCGGGAAGTGGAGGGGAGGGGGCAGGGGGACTCAGCATTAGTCACTGACCTGCTCCAGGGGGAAGGAATGCATTACTAAGGAGGAAAACATGTGCCAGGAAGCTCTGTTTATTTCTGCATTACCTTAGCCTGGGTTTCCTAACCTATCTAACTGACCCCTTTCTGGCCTGGCCTAAACCCTTCCTCAGTGACTTCTCACCCTTATTCTGACTGACCTTGTTTTTGTCCTGTCCCATCCCCCTTCCCACCAGCCACTAAGTCCCTCCATCCCATCCTGTCCCATTCCCACTGACCATTCACACTCCTGTTATAACCAACCCTTGTCTTGTCTCATCTCCTTCTGTGCTGACTTCTGTCTCCTGTGCCAACTGATCCCCACAATGTCCTGCACACAGTAGGTGTTTAACCCTTTCTCATCCCCTTTCCCTGATAATGTAACTCTCAGACGAAGGACATTGCTATCTCCAAAGAGGTGCCTCGTTTTCTCCTGCTGATTTATACTGTCAGTGTTTGGCCAGGGAGGGGGGAGATCTCATAAAACACTTCCTCTGTGCTAGAATAGAAAGTCTTGAATAAATCAGAGACAGAAAAGCTCATCCCGGGATGTGGGTTCAGAGCACATACTTTGAAAGCTCTGGCTGAGCCACCAGGGGAGGGGCTCAAGTCCCGTGCCTGAAGATTCACAGACAGGATGTCAGAGCTAAGAGAGGTTGGGTTAGATAATTTCTTGAGCTCCTTTCTAGCTCCCAAACCTATGATTTTATAAATTCCAAGAGGTCACCTAGCCCAATAGCTTTACTTTACATATGGGAAACAGATTTGACAAGGTCACACAGTAAGCCAGACTAATGATCTCTCCACTGCACTCCCTTGCCCCACCTCCGTGACTTGCCCAAATGACTTCTGGGACCAGGCTCCCAGGAATAATTCTGGAAAGTAGTCACCACCCCTTGAAAAGAAATCCAGAAAAGACAGTGTCACTGAGGGAGGAATGGAATTGGTCAGATTCAAGTCATAGAATCATAGGTGTAGAGATGGAAAAGATTTCTTTTTACATTTTACAAATGAAGAAGATACGGCCCTGAGCTCATTGGAGGAAACACAAGTAGTCTGAGCAAGGATCTGAATTTGAAATCAGTTCCTCTGAATCCAGCCCTCTTTCTGCTATTCTCCCTCACGAGTGAGTAGGTTACAACCTCAGCCACAACTATGGACAGGCCTAGGGAGTCCTAGGGAGACCTAGGGCTTTTCTCAAGCTCAAAAGAGCAGATGAGGTCCTCAGACTACAACATGGGACTTAGTCTGCCCCAGAAGCCAGGGATAAGGACACATGCATAGTGTGGATAATCTTCTGTGGACTCCTCCTTCCATCCCCCTCTTCCACCCAAGTCCAGAGGGGGCACAAGGACCCAGGAAGTCTACCAACCCCGGCCTGGCTTTCGCAAATGATCTTAGCCTATTCCGAGCTCTTCCTTCTCAATGTCTTTTTCCAGAGATGAAGGAGCCCAAAGTTCCCACTGAACAAGAAGACACAATTCAAGTAAATAGATGCTCGCTGCCATCCATGGGTACTAGGCTGGCGTCTGTACCAGAACTAATGGGGTGTTCCTTCATGCCCCAAGTACCAGGCTTCTTTCCCCCAACCCGTACCTCTCTTGAAGGTCCATCTCTTCATCCACAGCTTTGAGAAAGAGGGCCAGGAGTGATTGAGCATAGAGTCCGCCATCAGGCTTCCCCCTGGGGACTGGGATGGGGCCAGGCTAAGAGCAACTTCTGCCTGCAGAAACTGAAAGGACTCGGTAGACAGCGCCGGCTCTAGCTCTAGACAGTGGCTGCTCTAGCTCGGGCTGCAGCCCTGGAACAGGGGCTGCCAAGAGGGGGGTAGGGGGGTGGAGACGCCACCGCCTGCTCAGCCCGCCTGGATCAGCTGATGGGAGTCAAAGCCAGAGGCAGATAGATGCTGGGGGAGGGAACGCTCCCACCTGAGCTACTCTGAGGCCCCAGCTGGCCCTGAGCCCTGGGCTACTCAGTGTTCCTCAATCTGCCAAAGTGACCTTCAAAGGATGACCCTCCATCAACCCTGCCCTGGATTCCCTACCACTCACTCCGAACCTCAGCTTCCCACACTTGGTCTTCTGACTTGAGAAACAGGGGCTAGGGGAAGGCAGGAGCCAGGAGTACCTCCCACCCTGGGAATGGAGCCCAGAAAAAGCCTTCCCTCATTCTCAGGGGGTTGAGGGGGGTTGGTAATAGGGAATAGACAGGCCAAGACTTAGACCCCAGTTAACCTTCTGGGTGGCCTCGGGCTAAACAATTTCCTTCCCCGTGCCTCCATTTATCTAAAAAGGGAAGTGGACCCAATGGTTAGAGTAAACCATTTCTAAGGACCCAATGAACAGTGACAAGCGGGGACTGCTTCAAGGCCCCTGGGGTCTTACCATTGGCCAAGCCAAGAGGCAGACCTCGTATTTTGGTCCAGTCCTGCCACCTGGTGGCAGAAAAGCCCCAAAACGTTCCCCAGCTCTAAGGGACTCGGCCACATCATTTGGCCAAGAGCCTATGAGAAGGGCCAACTCTCTGAGAGGAAGCACAGGTGCTTGCCCATGTTGGTATCAAAGGAAGGCCTCATATTCCACCATTAGTCCCACCCCGCCCCAGTGAATTAAGGTGATGAAAGTCCCATTTGGAAGGAAGATGTTCTCTGGGATTCATCACCAATAATTAAATTATTGAGGGATCACTGGCTAGTGGACATCAGAGCTCAAAGTGCTCTGGGAACTGAGGTTCTTAATTTGGAGCTCATGGAATTGGGTTTTTAAAATATCCTTTAATAATTATGTTTCAGTAGAAATAGATTTCCTTTGCAATCCCATATATTTAATTTTTATGTATTTAAAAACATGAATCTGAGAAGGTGTTCATGACTGCACCAGGTTGCCAGAGGGGTCCGTGATGTAAAAAAATTAGAACATTTTTGTCTGAGAATTAGTGACTCACACAGTCCCATAGGTAGAGAGCACTAGACTGAGGCCATTTAAAAGAAAGGAGGAGGAAGAGGAGGAGGAGGAGGAGGAGGAGGAGGAGGAGGAGGAGAAGCAGCAGCATGAAGAAGAAGGAGGAAGAGGAGAAGAAGGAAGAAGAAGAAGAGAAGGAGTAGGAGAAGGAGAAAAGGAGAAGAAATTGTAAAAGACTTAAGAACTCTTATCAATGCAAAGATGAATCACAATTCCAGAAAACTGATGAAGCACAATTGCCAGCTTTTGGCAGTGAGGTGATTGATTAACTAGGGAGAGTTAGAGACTTTTATTGTTAGGAGAAAAAAAATCTAGGAAAATAGGAAACAGATCTAAGCTGCTACTTTCTCACTGGACAGTTGTTGGAAGACTTTGAGAAGGGCCTGAATCTCCGTATGGGTCATAGGGTGAATCTTATCATAGGATTCCAGATGCAGGGACTTCATCCTGTGAGAGAAGAATACTCTGCATCTGGTGGTTATGAGCAGGGGCTAAGTAATGTAATCTCCGAAGGAGCTTAAGACATACATATTGAAGAAGATAATGACTTGGAAATATCTACAAGAAAACCTCAAAGAAGAATGTGGATTAGAAACAAGCCTAACAAGAATTCTTAGAAAAGCTAGACAAAGAAAAAACAAACAAAAAAGATTTTAAAAACCAAATTAGATGAGTAAAAAAAAATGGGAAAAGAAATAAGAGCTTATGCAAGAAATATATGAGAAGACTATTAATAACTTGGTAAAAAGAGGTACAAAATCTTACTGAAGAAAATAAATCCTTGAAAATTAGAATTGACTAAATGGAAGTTAATGACTCCATGGGATGTTAAGAAATAATAAGAAAAAAGTTAGAAGTTTGAAAAAAAATATAAAATATCTGATAGGAAAAACAACTGACCTGGAAAATAGAAGCATGAGAGATAATTTAAGAATCACTGCACTACATGAAAGCCATAAACAAAAAAGAGCTTAAACCTTATATAATTCAAGAAATGATAAAGGAAAACTACCCAGATTTTTCAGCTAGATTAAACAGATGAGGATAAATTAGAAGGATGAATTAGAAAGAAAGAATTCACATCACCTAATGAAAACTTCATTGTAATTTTGTAATATTAAAATTTTGTAGTCAAAATTCAGAGTTTTTTGTTGTACATTCATTTCAATTGTGACCTATTCTTCATAATCCCATTTGGGGTTTTCTTGACAAAGATACTAAAGTGGTTTTTCATTTTTTTTCAGCTCATTTTATAAGAAAATAGAGGCAGATTGAGGTCAAGAGACTTGCCCTAAATCATTCAGCCAAGTATCTGAGGTCAGATTTGAACTCAGATTTTTCTGATGGCAAGAAGTTGGGTGCTCTATTCCATTAAACCACCTAGCAAGAACAAGTCAATGGAGAACCAGCAGATGGCATTTCAGCAAAGAGTAAGCAAATAGTAGTGCAAGAGAGAAAATGCATGGCAGTAGACATCTGCAGCTTTCAGCACAGCAAAAAAAAAATTAGCATTGGAGATAGAAGGAGGTTCCAGCTGGAAAGAATCTCAAAGAGCATGAATTGCCTTGACTTTGAAAGTGCCTTCTTCCACAGGGATTTCCTGGCCACTTATGTACCCTCTCTGGTGGTGGGATAATGTGCCCCTCTGGGTGTGGGGGGATTTTCTTTGTCACTTATCTTGCTAAGCTTTTAAGTTATATGTCTTTTGCTTTGAATTAATGTATTCTGAGTGGAGCGGGGTGGAACCAAGATGGCAGAGAATAGACAGGACATTGCCTGAACTCTCCCCAGATTCCCTCAGAATCAACACTAGATCAAGCCTCTGAATGGATTTTGGAGTGACAGAACCCACAAATATTCGGAGTGTAATAATTTTCCAGCCTAAAATATCTTGGAAAGACTTCAGGAAAGATCTGTCTCAATTGGGCAGGGAGGAACATGGTATGGGGAGGTCCAGTGGGAGGAGGGGTAGGCCTGGCACTGGGGGCTCTGATCGAGGAATCTAGTGGAAGGCTCTTAACCAAAATACAGCAGCATTGGTTACATTGCCTTGGTTCAGAAGGCCAATGGATCAACAGATCAGCTGTGAGACCACCAAAGCAACTACAGAAGGCAAATTGAGAACCCCCAACCCCCAGAATAACAGACAGGACTGGGCCAACTCATTTAGCATGATGGGGAAGCCTGTAGCACACCACCAGTCCCAGCACAGTAAGTGAGAAGTCCTTGTCACCTTGCAAATAAAACTTGAATCAATCTCTCATGTGCCTTAGGAACAGACCTCAATCTTTAAAAATGAGCAAAAATGCAAAAAAGATCTCTGACCAAAAAGAGCTTATAATAGAGACTGAGAATATCACACAAACCCAGAAGAAGACAACAAAGGCAAAATGCCTTCAAATGAAGCCTCAAAGGGAGATATGGAAAGGCTTTCTTGGAAGAGTTCAAAAAGATTTTAAAAGAGAGATAGAAGGAAAAAAAATGAGAACTATGCAAGAGAGTTATGATAAATTCGAGAAAAAAGCCAACAACCTGCCTGAAGAAACAATTCCTTAAAAAACAAATTTGGCAAAATGGGAAAAAAAATCCACTGAACAAAATAATTTCTTTAAAAAAAAATAAATTTGGCACCAGTCTTGAAGTCAGGAGGACTTGAGTTCAAATGTGATCTCAGACACTTAACACTTCCTAGCTGTCTGACCCTGGGCAAGTCACTTAACCCCAATTGCCTCAGCAAAAAAATAAAATAAATTTGGTGAAATGGAAAAAGAAAGCAACTCCTTAAAAAAAATTAACAAAATGGAAAAAAATACATTGAACAAAACAACTCCTTTAAAAGTGCAATTGGCCAAATACAAAAAGAGGTAAAAAAAGTTAACTAAGAAAATAATTCACTAAAAATTAAAATTGGAGAAATGGAAGTGAATGACTCAATGAGACATCAAGAATCAAACAAAATTTTTAAAAATGAAAAAATAGAAGCAAATGCAAAATACCTCATTGGAAAAACAACTGATCTGGAAAATAGATTCTAAAACGACAATCTAAGAATTATTGAACCACTTGAAAGCCACAATGAAAAAAAGGAGCCTGGACAGCATCTTTTAAGAAATCATCAAGGAAAACTGCCTGCATATCCTAGAATTAGAGAGTAAAATAGTCATTGAAAGAATCTATCAATTACCTTCTGAAAGACATCTCAAAATGAAAACTCCAAGGAATATAGTAGCTAAATTCCAGAATTATCAATTCAAGGCAAAATTACTGCAAGCAGCCAGAAAGAAACAATTCAAATATCAAGGAGCCACAATCAGGATAACCCAAGATCTAGAAACTTCCACATTAAAGAATCACAATATGATATTTTGAATTAATATGTTCTCTGGTATGTCTGATAAAAGAGAAACATAATTGGGGGTACATATGTATACACATGTGAATTGCAGTTTTGAATAGATGCTGAGTCATAGAGTTCCTTGAATCTGTGGCAGCTTTCAGGGTACTCACTTTGGAGGGGAAGGAGGAAGAAAAAAAGGAAGGAAGCAGGGAGAAGGGAAGGAAAGAAAGGAAGGAGAAAGGGAGGGAAGAAGAAAAGAAAGTATTTATTAAGAGCTTAAAACTCCAAAGGGAGTCACAAAGAGTTGGACACAACTGAAAGATGGCTGAGCAATAACAACAATGTATCAGGCACTGTGCTAATAATAATAATAATATTTATAGAATACTTGTAGACTAATTACTATGTGCCAGGCATTGTACTAAGTGCTTTACAAATATTACCTCATTTGATCCTCATAACAACCCTGGGAAGTGGGTGCTATAATTATCTCCATTTTACTATGAAGGAAACTGAAGAAAATAGAAATTAAGAATCCAGTGTTGCTCCAAGCACACAGCTAATAATTGTCAGTGCTAGATTTGAAGTCAAATCTTCTCTCCAGGTCCACCACTTGACTATCTCCTGAATTGATGTAGAAAAAGCATCTGAACAAAATCCAACACCCATTCCTATTCAAAACACTAGAGAGCATAGGAATAAATGGAGTTTTCCTTCAAATGATCAGTAGCATCTATTTAAAACCATGAGAAACATCATATGTAATAGAGATAAACTAGAAGCATTCCCAACGAGATCAATGTTAGCTATAGCAATAAGAGAAAACTATCCCTTGAGCCACCTTACTGAGTCAATCTACATTAAATGAAGAAAATATGAGAAGGAACTTAGATGTCTATTTAATATGGCTTTGAGAGCTGAGAAAGAACTCAAGATGGATCTTTTCATTTTATAAATGAAAGAACCAAGGACCAAAGAGATTCATTGAGTTGCTGGAGACCACACAGGTTGCAGAGAGGATCGGAACTAGAGTTTTGAACAAAATGCATTGCCCTTTGTTTTAGAACACACTGTCCCAGGGCCTTCTCGAGGCTGGGTGCTCCAGAGACCACCCCACCCCTGCACCCACAGCTGTTCTTTCTCCCCAGTCTGTATCCGGCTACCTTGGCTTTGGGTTGTGTCAAAATTAAGTCAAGGTCAGAAGGACCTCTGCAAGCTTGAAAAGGCTAGGCAGGTACACCAGCCTGAGACAGACATGGACCAGAATGATATTGATACCCAGAAGCCATAGCATGTCCCCTACGGTGCTGGGAAATATCAGAAATACCTCCTCCCCCCAGCCATCCCTAACCCATTCCCATTCCTTTTCTCATGTCTGTAGCCCTCTTGGTCATAAATAGCAGTTGGGAATCACAGTGTCTCTCCTGATGAGCCTCAGAGGATCAATCTCAGAATCCAACTAGATCTTTTACCTCCCAAAAGCTCAGGGCCAACTTAGATCTCTTAGTGCATAAGCCATCCACAAAAGCCAGTGCCAAGGCTTTTAGTCCCCAAATGTCAGTTCTTCTTCAGAGTCTCGATTCCCCAGAGATGCCTCCAGTCTATCCTGGCTAAAGACCACAAAGTCAGTTAATAACCATTTATTAAGCACCTACTATGTGTCAGGCACTGTCCTAACTGCTGGAGATATAAAAAAAAGGCAAAAGATGGTTCCAGCTCCAAGAGCTCACAATCTTTTGGGAGAGATGCCTTAAAAAGATTTTTTTTAACATATTCATGGATAATTTTTTAATATTGATCCTTGCATAGCCTGGTGTTTTAGATTTTCCCCTTCTTCTCCTCACCCCTCCCCTAAATGGCAAGCAATCGGATATATGTCATACATGTTAAAATATGTTAAATCCAATATGTGTAAATATATTTATACAATTCTCTTGCTGCACAAGAAAAATCAGATAAAAACGGAAAGAAAATGAGTAAGAAAACAAATTGCAAGTGAACAATGTCAAATAGAGTGAGAATACTATGTTGGGATCCACATTCAGTTCCCACAGTCCTCTCTCTGGGTCTTAAAAAGATTCTGACACTGTCTTTCCTCTCCCCAGAGGCCCCACAACATCCACTTTCTGCACTCCCTCCCAGGGCACAGCCAAAAGCCTTCAGTGCCCCTATAACTGCCCTACAGTTCAACATCTCCATCTCAGCGGTTTTGCCCCGGTAACTGCCTCCATCCAGATGCTCGTTCTCTCGATTCGGTACTTACCTTGCATTGAGGAGTATTCCTGCTCCTCACAAAAATCTCAAGGGGCCCATGGAGTGAGTCCTGCCCCCCTACATTCTTCAGAGCAGAGGTCCACCGAGTCATCGTTCATCTGGGTTTGGGGAAAGGGTACCTAACCACAGGGCTGACCCACCCCTACCAAACTTCCTCTTTTCCAAATGACAAAGGCACTGTTCCCCCCCCCACCTTCCTCATGAGCACTCCCCTCCTCCACTTCCCTCCTTCCTCTCTTCTCCCCTCCCCCCCAGCCTTCCTCAGCCTTACACCCCACAGCTTGGGGCTCTGCTGGCCTGTTTTCTCACTGCTACGACCTGCAAGTTCCCTCTTTCTGTAGCCATGCAGCTCTCTAAGCTGGCCAGGTCAGATCCTGCGCCCTCTGCTTTCTCTCTCTCTGGGCATAGTAAAGGCTGCCACAGATACAGCTGCTCTCCCCTTCATCCTGTCTCTTGGGGTGCGGCAGGTGGCAAATCAGGGGTTCGAGGGTGGAGCAAACCGAGGGGGCTCTAGAGGAACCAAGCCCCTGGGGCCTGTTACCCTCCCAAACAGCTTCCTGTGACACACGACTGAAAAACAGATTTCAGAAACCACAGGCACACACTCACTCACTAACATGTGCTCACACATAAACCCCAACCCAGGCTGAAAAACAGACATTAGAAAGTCACCTGTACACGTGATACACACAGCCCCCTCCCCCCCCCAAAGCCCACACCCACAGCAGGGATGTGTGGAGGGCTGTATATAATTGGGTACAAATTCAGTTTCAGGTACCATTTTTGGCCCATAAAGACACATAAAAGGTTCTCTAGCTTCTCATTGCCTTCCCCTTCCCCCCAACCCTCTAAGACTATGTACGGGAAGAAAGTGCCAACCCACAGAGTTAATGTT